>NC_139954.1:23108982-23151482 GCF_963454915.1 Gymnoscopelus microlampas | reverse complement strand
TCCCCTGCAAAATGTGTTAATCTAGCAGCAACGCGGTAAAATCAGTTTAACCACTTCAACCCTATATGCATCAGCTATTTGAAAATAGCCGATCTACAAGCTCGCTTGTGAGCTTGTAGATGTGCTATTTAAAATAATAATGATTTGAGAACGTTTTTGAAGCATTTCAACAACACAAATCATGTATTGGGGTCCCTGGCACAAAATATGTTCCGATTGGGAGTCCGTGTTTGAGAACCACTGTTTTACAGGGTTCTAACGGAGTAGCTGTTTTTCATGTGGATATTGAGAAAGAGGTAGAAGACGGAGGGGGTAAGGGGAAGGAGGGAGAGAGAGGACCGGGGTTTGAGAGAGGGGTAGGTGTGGCCAGACAGGCCCCTCCAGTGAACTGTCTCCACCACACACAGCCCACTTCCTGTCTCTGTATCGCAACGAGGCATGCTCACGTGGACATGCGCGCACACCCACACACGAACATCGCGTACATGCGCACGCAGCAACAGAAAACACAAGGACACATACAGAAAAACACACATATATACACACAGATCACCTGTTGCTCTTGGCTTGCGGCCAATCTGAAGCAGCACAGGAAATGAGCACACGCTGTAAAATCCTGAGTGTTAATTTAGCATTCGAGAGCGTACACTCAGAGTTAAATGAACAATCAGGATTTTACTGTGTATGGGCCAGATATCTCTCTCTCTCTCTCTCTCTCTCTCTCTCTCTCTCTCTCGCTCTGTCTCTCTGACTACCATCTAACTTGGGAAAAACTTCAGTTCAGAAAATAGCCCACAGCAGGATTTTGTTAAAATCAATGTTTTGGACCAAAACGTATTTCCATAACTCATAAATAAGGTACATACTGTACATCTCATGCAAAAGAAATGATGAGATCACTGAACAATGAGAACTACTGAGAAGTGTAGAGTAGCGCAAAGTAAGTGTAGAGGGAGAGAGAGAGAGAGTGCGTGTGTGCGTGTGTGTGTCTGTGTGTGTGTGTCTACTGTCCAGGAGAACGAAGAGGAGAGGCAGGATTTACACTGGAAAAGCTCTGCTCACAGATATCCAGCAGGAGAGGCGGATGTTTACATTCTGACTTCATCCATAAAGTGTCTCCACGATTATGATATAATTTAGGAAAGTCTGGAGTGGATAGCTCCTACACAACAACAGCCCCTTTGCCATTATTGCGATGTATTGGATGGATGGATGGATGTCCAAAGTCCAAAGCAAAATAAATTATATTTTTCTAGACAATGTGAGTTTGGAAATACATTTCTGATGGACGATAATCTCCAGAGTAATGCAAATCTGGGGTCAATACCAATGATGTCAAATTTACATCCCAAAATCCATTTACAACTCAACTGTTTATTTTTCTAATATTATCAGCTGTCATATCACAAACTGTCAGAACCCCCCGCCCTCCCCAGACACACACATTTTACTTCAAACCAATGTCTCAAGTACATTTTAATAAACACACACACAGATGCGTGGAGGGCGAAATTTGACAGCTCATCTGCTCTATGATTCAAGCTCCAAACTTAGCCTTTCAACTCCAAAGTGTGCAGCTGTATGAAGGGCAGCCGTTGTGTGTGTGAGTTGATGCGGTGGTGATCTTTCTCATATGAGCCTGGGGGCAAAGCCGCTGCCTTGAACCTTGTGTCACCCTGGCATCCCTGGCTGTGTGAATGTCTCTGTTTGTGTCTCCCAAACCAAGCAGAGAGAAATAGGAAGCACAGCTGAGAACCATTTCAAACAGAGCTGACCTCTGTTTTTGGTCCCTTTTGTTCCGAAGAACCCCCCCATCCCACCCTCCCCCCTCATCCGCTGTCCATGAGAGAGAATGTGTGCCTGTACACAGTCAAATCCCCAGTGTTAATTTAACAATGAGAGTTAAATTAACACTCTGGAATGAACAAATGTAACCAAATGGGTGCGTATGCATGTCACCTGTAGCGGGGGGGCTTTCCACGGGACAAACTCGCTGCCACTAAGCCTCCATTCTGTACATTCTTGTGATGTCTCACAGGAAACAGGGTTACAACAACACACGGTTTCTACGCGGCAACCAGACTGTTACGTTTCTTATCGAGGACCAAATACTGGAATCATGGGGGGGGACAGGAAAGAGAAAGCGTACTGAATGTGTGTTTATGCGCGCGTGCCTGTACCGTACCTATGTGTGCATTGGAGGAGCGCCCATCAGGCATCCCTGTACCTGGGCGAGGGTATGTAACACCCCCCCCTTCACCCTCGTCTCCCTCCACCTGCTCTGCTCCGTGGCCCCAGGTCCTTGGGGACCAGCCAGACTTCAGCAGAGCACACCCCCACTCTCTCTCCCTCTCCCTCTCTCTCTCTCTCTCTCTCCCACTCCCTCTCTCTCTCTCTCTCTGTCTCTCTCTCTCACTCTCTCTCTCTCTCTCTCTTCTTCCTTCGTTCGCTCTCTCCCACAATAGCCCATCCACCGGTCCCCAGGGTAACACATGAATATGGAGGAGGCTGCCCAGGAAACACATGACACACACTCTGTCTAGCGCTTTCCCCATCGCTCTGTCTATCTGTCCTTCTGTCTCCCTCTCTCTCTCTCTTTCTCTCTCTCTCCCTCCTTTCACTCATTTATTTATGTGGATACCTGGATGGTAAGCTGCAGGCAGTCCCATCATCCACACTGACAACAGCACGCCTACTGCTGCTCCTATAGCATACAATGTTGTTTTTAGGCCCACAATGGACGCCGTTCGATAAGGGGCACAAAAGAATGCAATGATGGAATCGATATTGGTTTCGGTGTGAGCACCAACGCCCTCCGTGCCGAGGCGAATGTACATAGAGTCTATGTGCCGTGTTAATGCTGAAGAAGAGCATTCTTTGTGTGGCCCGGCTCCATGTAACTCAAGATGACTACAGACTGCTTTGTTTTTCACTGACAAAACATGCAAGTCTGTGTTCCTGTTGACAATGGCTGACCTCCTTCTGCAACCAGCTGTTCTGTCCAGCGTGCAGACCCACGTGCGGGGCATACAGTACTGCATGCACACACGCACACACCACCACATACACAAACAAATATACTAACTGTTAGTATGGTTGTTAGTTAGTTTGTTTGTTTGTTTGTGTGCAAGTTTGTGGGCATTCACCCTTAAGTGTGTGTTAGTAACTAACATAAAAAAAGTATAGTGTCTGCAAACTGGTGATGTTGAAATTTTATTTTGCGTCGTCAACGTTTCGATCTATTCAGATCTTCATCAGGACATATACATGGTAATGGGCATTAGTAACTAACACACTCCCACAATGATGATTGCATACAAACTTGCATTGCACTCACACAGGTGCACACACAAGTAAACTACCCACACACAACAGAGCCAGCACATAGCGCACAGAGGAGTGAGTGTGTGGGCAGGCCCTGGCAGGGCATTGCTAAGCCCCGGCTGGTGATTTATCTCCATAGTGAAAGCTTGGGCCGTGAAAGGTTGGGTCCTGCCAACCTCTGTTCTCCTCTGACCACCCAGTGCCCATGTGTGGCACTCAGGGCAACGCCTGTTCCTTTCAATAACCTGCATAGAAACCTGAGTCCTCCGGCGTGAGTGAGAGTGCGTTGCGTGCGTGCGTATACGCCTGCATACTGTGTTGTGCCTTCTCTGAAACACAACTCACGCGAAACATTGCCTCTGCCGTTCCACAAGTGTTGCAAAATGCCACCGCACCAGATACACAAAACCTGTTTACGCCAACAAACCAGTACAGTATGTGTTCATAAAGCCAAGCGGGCTGTGGCAATGGGGGAAACAAACAATACATTTGTCCCGGGGTTTCAACCCAGAGATCTCAACCATAAACACCACACAACACATAGCTGCTTAACTTGGACCATTCCCACCGTTTAGCCTCCCCAGTCCTGCATTGTTCCTCCTGGTACATCATTAGCAGAAGTCTCAAACACAAGCAGAGAGTCCTGGAATAGTTTCCTAGCCGTTAGTCTAAATAACGGTCCCGCGGGCATTAACGTGAGTCTGGCCAGGCTGCTAGTTATGACTGTTCTGGGTTTATAGGCAGCAGAGGAGGGATCGAGGGCAGGGCTCTAACAACTACTGCTGCCCAGAGCCCCTGTCTTGTGATTCGGGAGACTGTATTGTACAGTATGGTCAGGCTGGAGAGGGAAGCCCTGAGTCATCTCATTCAACACAGATGGACCAGAACCCACAGCAGTTCTGGTGTCTGCAGACCCACTAGGCCATTGGTTCTCAAAGTGGGGTCCAGGGGTCCTTGGGGGGGTACCAGGGGGTCCCCAGCAAAATGAGTTGATATAGTGTCACAATAATTGTAACCACTTTGACCTTTTATACGTTGGCTATTTTTCAAAAACATTAGTGAACATTTTTAACACAAATCTTTGCTTCTGGGGATCCCTGGCTCAACATATTTTCAGATGGGGTCCGCGGCCAAATATTTATCAATTTGGGGGTCCTTGACGTGAAAGAGTTTGAGAACCACTGCACTAGGCCATGCTATCAGATGTATACAGTGTGTATGTGCCATACTCATATATAAATGAGATAAGTATGAAATGTGAGCGCATTCTCACACACACACACACACACACACACACACACACACACACACACACACACACACACACACACACACACACACACACACACACACACACACACACACACACACACACACACACACACACACACACACACAATTTGTATTACTGTACTATAAAAAAAAATAGGACGGCGACCTTTGAATGGCATTGTTATTTTTTTTTGCCATTTTAACCGTAAGTATAAAGCCGAAAAATATCATATCTACAATCTAGCGTGGCAACTAAGTATAAATCAGGCATAACTCTAACTCTAACCCCTAAACCTAAGCTCAAATCTAATCCTAACCTGACTTTTCTTCCTATTTGCAAACATACTGTAACTCCCCAATTAACATTTAACCTCAAAACATCCAAGTCTCTTGTGAGGACCAGGAAAACGGTCCTGAAATGTCTATTTCTCAAATTCTACTATACTTTGGGGACATTTGGTCCTCACAAGTATAGCATTACAAGAACACACACACACACGCATGTGCAAACACACGCACGCACGCACGCTGGCGCGCACACACACACACACACACACACATACACAGCAGAATGGAGGTTATTAAAAAGGTGAAACTACTAAGTGGAGCATTTAGCATGTGTCAGGCACACGGCACACGCACACACACAGTCACACACACACACACACACCTTGATGCTCGCGGCCACGCGCATTCACACATGCACATACCAAACATGTATCGTGCAAGTGCATGCATTTTTACAAGAAGCACACACATACGCACTAACAGTACATCACACAGTGAGTAAAGCGGGGTACTCACTCTTGCACGGCGCGGGCTATAGACAGTGCGGTGGAGCCGGTCTCATTAACACTGTCCAAGGTGACGTTTGGCAGGTCATCATCATCGCTGTCACTTTTGATCTGCCGTGGCGACAGGCCGTTGCGGTCTGTGTGTGCTGTGAGGACACAGACATGGGAGTCAAACACATGATACTGGAACCAGTGGTGGACAAAGTATATACTCAAGTAAATACTCAAGTATTCAAAAAGTACAAAATATCAATACCCCCCCCCCCCCCCAACCCTAACCCTAACCCTAACCCCCCGAAATACTACACCTAAACCTAACCTTATTCCTAAAAGTAACCTCAGTAAAAACACGGCTAAAACTAACCTTATTCCTAAACTTAACCTCAGTAGAACTATGCCTAAACCTAACCTTATTCCTAAAGGTAACCTCAATAAAACTATGCCTAAACCTAACCTTATTCCTAAATGTAACCTCAGTAAAACTATGCCTAAACCTAACCTTATTCCTAAACGTAACCTCAGTAAAACTATGCCTAAACCTAACCTTATTCCTAAATGTAACCTCAGTAAAACTATGCCTAAACCTAACCTTATTCCTAAATATAACCTCAGTAAAACTACGCCTAAACCTAACCTTATTCCTAAACTTAACCTCAGTAATACTATGCCTAAACCTAACCTTATTCCTAAACGTAACCTCAGTAAAACTACGCCTAAACCTAACCTTATTCCTAAATGTAACCTCAATAAAACTATGCCTAAACCTAACCTTATCGCTAAACCTAACCTCAGCAAAACTATGCCTAACACTAAACGTATTCCTAACCTTAACCTCAGTAAAACGAATACAAGAATGCAAGAACCGCTGGAGGCGAGCGTTCTGCGGAAAAAATGGGGGCGAGTGTGTTTTGGGGCGAGCGTTCCGGTTGTCCCCCCCCCCCCCCCCCTCCCCACCTACAAGGTCACAACGAGTCGCAGTGCGGCACGGTGTGAGCTTGTAGATCAGGTATTTTCACAGGCATATACTGATGACATCAGGTAGCGCCCCGAACCTCTAGTATTTGAAATAGGGCTACAGTAAGTGGTTAATTTATTATATATGTTTGTACGTTTGGGTCCCAAGAGTCCCTTCCGAGATATGTAGTTGAGTCAAAAGTACAATATTTCTATTTGAAATGTAGTGAAAATCATCAGCTAGTAAAAAATATACTAAATACAAATACAGTGCTCAAGTAAATATACTTTACTGACTGGAACCGACACTGGACTCTAAGGCTTTGCTCAGACTGCAGGCATTTCTTTTTCCCCAAATATCAAATGTCATCTTTAGGACTGACTGTCCACACTGTTATTTGAAAGCAATTGGAAACCGATTTGTGCATTCAGAGTCAGACACTGTCGACCTATCTACAAATGGTTGCTGTGGTAACGACGTAATGCTCTGTTACGACCACGTCACTCGCTGGAACTCGGGTTTCAGTGTCCGAGTGTCCAGACTGAGACACAGCTTTTGAATCGCATTTCAAACCATCTAGGAAAGTGGTTCTGAGTCACAGAAAATCAGTGTGTATGTGCGTCCTTTGGGTTAGGGCCTCAGAGAAGACATAAAGGAGCTGTCAGTGTCAAAAAAAAAGTGTCAACCTAAGGGCAGGACAGCCTCCAGGCCAACCATAAAACTCAAAACTCAAAACCCAATAGCCACACACACACACACCCACACACCCACACACACACACACACACACACACACACACACACACACACACACACACACACACACACACACACACACACACACACACACACACACACACACACCTTATCAGGTTCTATCACCCCCACCCTGCAGATAAGGAGCTGGGTGGAGCAGCGTTTGGGCGTTGTTGATGTCTCTGTGGGTGGGGACAGTTGTGATAGTGTGTGTGTGTGTGTGTGTGTGTGTGTGTGTGTGTGTGTGTGTGTGTGTGTGTGTGTGTGTGTGTGTGTGTGTGTGTGTGTGTGTGTGTGTGTGTGTGTGTGTGTGTGTGTGTGTGTGTGTGTGTGTGTGTGTGTGTTGGGGGGGCTGTTTGTGTATGCCATAGACTGTGGTGTATGCATGTGCATGTGTGAATGTGCATGGTGTCTTAAAGAGTGTATTATGTCCAGCGGGATTTGTGCATGCAGGGGCAAGTGTGTGAGCAGTGAGCACACACGCTGAGAACTTTTCCTACTGTGCACTGCAGCTAACTAAATCTAATTCTAGATCTAATTCTAGATTATAATTTCATCTCATTATCAGGAGAAAAGTGTTAATTCTGATCTAATTATGAAATTATTTATTTCATCTTGTATTACATCATGTCTCTCACAATTTCTGTTTTTGATTTAATGACACACTGAACTTTTGACTCTTTGAGAGAAGTATGTCCGTATCCGATTTATACAAAAATTGCAGATCTACAAGCTCACAACATTGCGCACGTTGTGAGTTTGTAGATCTGTATAAATCACACTTTAGGAGGAGACTATTCCATACATTTCCAACAACTTCTCCCCTGGACTCATTGGATTATTGCCACGACCAAGATACTAGGATAACTCAAAGCATAAATATCGAAGGAAAAATACAATGCAACGGATTGTTAGCTTGAACAAAGAATAAATTAAATGCACTGTAAGTGATATTTGTTGGTGAAAACAAAACGTTTTTTGTTAAAAAGTTAAAGATCTATATGCTGATAGTAATCCTTTCTACAGACTAGTGTTTGTTCATTGGGTCTTCTCCCTGTTTCTCCAGCTCTTCAGTAAACAGAAATTAATTTTCAGGTGGGGCACCAATTTCATCTTATCAGGAGAGAGAACCAATTCATCAGCTTAAATCTTATAGTGTTTCAGTTAAAACATTTTTTGCTATTTTTTTGTTCTTTAATCACTTCCTAAACTGATTGTATAAAATGTGTATCCCTACCTGAAAATCAATGTTCTGTTTACTAAAGAGCTGGAGAGACGGGGAGACCCCTGTTACTGCACAAACACTATATAGCAATGTACTATGGTCATGTAGAACTATTTAGAACTATAGAACATTTATTTTAACAAAACAATATAACTTACAGCACCTTTAAGCTTAAGACAGCACCATCCAATGACCTAAATAAAGCAGTGATTCGGGTAATAATGCATGTACACAACACCTAATTCAACATGCACAATATACCGCTGAGACGTTGCTATAAGTGTTTCTCCAGACAGTCACCAGAAACACTGGTTATCCTCAGATGTTTTGGGTACTGAACTCTGCAACATCCCCACAGTGTCCTCCGGTGCTTTTGCAAGCTATCAGGACAACCACCCCCTCTGCCCTCTCAGGCGAGACTGCGGCCATAATGGTCTGTAATAAGGGTCTGGAGGCAGGAGGAGACATGGTGTTATTACTTGTGGTGGCGGGGGACACAGATAATGCTGTGACTCTGCCTGAGCTTTTGCTTTTTTTACGGACAGCATCCTCCTCACTCTTCTCCCTCTCAGAGTAAGACGGACCGTGGAGGCCGGCAATGGAAAACCGGTAATTAGTCAGAAATGCAATGTGTGTTTGAGAGGAGGAGAAAAAAAGGGTATTTTGAGCAAGGGACACAAAGGAGGAGTGGTGGTAGAGAGGTGGGCAGAGCCCTGGATTTCTTTCTTTCTCTCCTGTTGTTTCCAGTCAAGCCCTGTTTCCATGGCAACCTCCTGCCGGAGACAGGGAGACAGCAGTGAAAAGGAAGGCTGCCCGCCCTCTCCTAAAGAGGATGGCCAACCTGTGTGTGTGTGTGTGTGTGTGTGTGTGTGTGTGTGTGTGTGTGTGTGTGTGTGTGTGTGTGTGTGTGTGTGTGTGTGTGTGTGTGTGTGTGTGTATGTGTGCGTGTGCGCATGAGCGTGTGTGCGAGCGTGCTTGCATGTGCTTGTGTGCGCATCCATGTACAGCTATGTGTATACATGTGCTTTTGTTTGCGCGTGCCTTGAAGACTGCAATATGGCTGGGACTCGTGTGGTGATATGAGATTGTTGGGGTTGCTTCAAGACAAAATGGGGTCTTTGTGAACACAGACCTACAAGCTATACACACCATATGCGAGTGCCAGCAAAGCTATCTGTCCGTCTGCCTGTCTGCCTGCCTGTCTGTCTGCCTGTCAGTCTGTCTGTCTTCAACACAGCAGAAGTGGTAGTGGGGATGAACTAACAGATAAGTCCCAATAGTTCAGTCTCAGCCATTAACATGTCCAACCACTGACCAGCTGTGACAGACAATGAAATGAAAATCACTAAATGTCATCCCAGGTCACATTCAACCTGGTATCCCATTCCCTATTTTGGGCATGCCATTAAATAGGCAAATAATACAGAAAGTTTCCAAAATTGTCCAAAATTATTTTAAAAATGTCAAAAAGTCAACATTTTCAAAATGTTAACAAATAGCGTAAATAGCAGATCAACAAGCTCACAATGTGTCACATGGTAACGTGTAGTGAACTTGTAGATTGGCTATTCTTGCTATTCATCGTACAACGAAGTATAGGACTTTGTTTTTTAAAAAAAAGAAAAGATTACAAGTAATGATATTATTATTTACAGTAAAGTTTCGGCATTTCAGCCAGAATGTGATTGTGCAACGTGTGTGGCACAGAGCCGGGCCAGTCACACCAAGCGTCCTGTAAAGCACAATGTCGTAGTGTTCAGTTTGCCTGCTGTTTACTGTCTCTGCTAACAGTGACTGTATCCACCACACCCAGCACTGACCCGATTTCCCTCGTGTTTGACGCCTTTAAATGCAACTGGGCAGAGTTGATGTTGCACTGTACACTGTGTGTGTGCGTGTGTGCGTATGTGTGTGTGTGTGTGTGTGTTTGTGTTTGTATGTGTGTGTGTGTGTGTGTGTGTGTACACTACAGTATGTGCATGTGCGTGCCACCCATCTTCAATATCCGTCCACACCCTCTTATGCAAGCGTTGTTTTTCCTGTCCTCCTCTCCTCTCCTCTCTAAGGGAGCAGACACCCAATGTTTAAAACGCCCACATCTCAAGTGGACCCCCTGACCCACCCAACCAACTGTACGTTGTAAAATCCTGACTATTAGCTGAACTCTGAAAGTGTACAAAAGTAACCAAAAGGACCTTACTTTTGTACACTCTCACAGTTACTAATGGATAAATGAACACTTAGGATTTTGCTATGTATACACTTAAAATACTATGTGTGTATATATATGAATAATCGTGCCTATCTATGTATAAGTGTGTCTCCATTTCTATATGTCTATGAAATACGCACGCCGTGAGCACAAACATCTGTGTGTACACTATCTGCATATCTGCGCGCAGTATCCGTGTTTGGGCCTGTCCGTCCGTCAGCCTGACAGGGAGTGACAGGCGAGAGAGAGAGAGAGCCTCTCCTTGATAAACAAGCTCTTTTACAACAAACAGCTCCCCTGTGTGACGCTCGAGGTCCACTCCCCAAGACAGAAAACACCCAGGCTCACTCCCAGTGGTTTGCAGTAAAACCACACCCTGAGGGAAAAACCAACGACATAACACAGGCTGGCCCAACAAGGTCTAAAATACATGCACTTGCGCGCACACACACGCGCACGTGCACACACACACACACGCGCACACACACACACACACACACACACACACACACACACACACACACACACACACACACACACACACACACACACACACACACACACACACACACACACACACACACACACACACACACACACACACACACACACACACACACTCGCAGAAGGAAGGGAGTGGGGGGTTGTGTACACACGCCAGGCCCAGATGTGTGTTTCTGGTTCGGGGGGGTTAGACGCTGTCTGCTCTTGGCGTTGGTTACCTGGACCAGAGGAGATACTGTAGACGATGCAGCCAAAGCAAAATGGCTCTCACTTAAAGATGGAGAGCCTTTCATCCTGTAAATCTATTCTCCAGTCAGAGGGAGAGCATTATCGCCTGAGGGTCCCTCACACGGGTGCGCTCACACACACACACACACACACACACATGTACACAAACACACCTGCACACACACACAAACTGTCATTACAACGTTTCCTCGTGTCTAACCTGAGGTATTTTGACTGTTAACATCATGTGGACAGCAGGGTGTATCACTGTTAGGGATGGGCAGCAGTAAAACTGATAGCTCTCCAACTTGCTTATGCAAAGCTTTTATCTTCCCAAAGACCATTTGCAAGGTCACCAGGGGGCCGAGGCAGAAATCTGTCTGTATGTTTGTGGCCGGCGCCTATGACCCCACCGTGACAACGGGGAGCTGTTGAACAGCTTTCATTCAGCAGCTCGCTAATGTGATTCTAATATATTCACGAGGCGATAACACTAGTCGAGGATCATAATGCACAACCGTTTTTCTTTACAACCCCATCGGTGCTTGCATAACTGGCGTCGTTTCAAATCCACAATGGTCGTCTCACTCTGGTATTCAATAGTGTCCGTACGGTGCCATGCACATGCATATTCAACAGGCTCAGAGGTCTCACCTTTGCCGTGGCTCTTGGCTTCGTCCAGCAGAGGTAGCATGATGGCGTTGTTGAGGCTGGAGGGCGATCGGACGGCAGTGGTGTACATGAGGGGCAGCGACTGCACCACCACCGGGATGCGGTGGACATGGCTGGCCAGCTTCCCCGCGCCCTGCAGGCTCAGAGGGCTGGACGGAGGGGGCGGCACAGAGTGCAAGATGTGCAAATACTGTTGACCTCTCACCCCGGCGCCGGGGGCCACGAGAGGGCCCGGCGTGAGTACCGACGAGGCGGAGGTGATAACCGACGGAGAGCAGGACAAGGGGGAAGATGACAAAGATGACAAAGAGGACGGCGAGAAGGCCGACGTGAGCGGGGAGGATGACGAGGGGATGGTGGATGAAGAGGAGGGGCGGGGTTTGTTGATGGACAGGTCGACGGGTTCAGTCTGTGTGTGGAAGTGCGGGTCGTGAGCGAGCAGGTCCTCTGGAGGTTCTGATTTGACTCTGCTTAGCAGGAGGGGCACGCTGTCCATCGCAGGGTAGCGGCGCACTTTGGACAACTGTGGGAGAAAAAGAAATGCATTTAGAATCACAGCATATTCTCAGTTCTGCGGTGCATTCTCAGATATTTGAAATAGCAATTTATTCGGCTACAATTCTTAATACAAATCATGCTAATACATGCAGTAAGGGATGAAGAACCTAACAATGCAGGACATTCATTTTAATTGCGTCCACTGATACAGTAATTTCCTCTTTACGATTTAACAACACTCCATGCTAGTCTTTGCTAACAGTCAAAAATACAATCAATTATTTTCTTTACTGCTCTTGCTTTTATACATAACCACATGGATCATAGCATCCCTGTGCTGGATAACAGACAAACATTCCGTGAAAATAGGCCAACATTCGTCAAAAACAGCCAATCTACAAGCTCACAATGCGTCCCAACGCAAGAAGTTGATCAGCTTGTAGAACGTAGTGAGCTTGTAGATCTGTTATTTTAGACGAAGAGATTTGGTGTCGAGGGAAAAAAGGATGTGACCAAGTATAGATATACTAGACATACAAGGGCTGATCAAAATAGTCTATTATTACAGCTGCCTCAGTGGAATTAGTACATTAAGTAGCCAAACAGTTCATAAGGCTTTTATGTGGAGGTTTTGATTCAACAGAGGGATAAAGAAAGAAGAAAAAAAACATGAAAGGCAGCAAGCAGAAAATAATGGCTCATGGTTTCTGCACCATGACAACACTCATTCACCCTGCTGTCTTTTATTTTGTCTTTTATTATGTCTGTTTTGATGGACGATTTTTGGATGCTTAGTTTTTTCCTTTATTTAACGAGGTAACATAATTGTGAAACATTATGTTTGTGTAAAATTAAATAAAAAAAAAAAATACAAAGCACGTTGTATGAACATTGGTGCAACGGTCATTGGGGGAAGGGGAGCCAGCTTGAAATAATGCTGTACACCGGTCTCTCAAATAAAGGCTAAGAATGTCTTAGAGCATTTTCTTTTTTTATCAGCCCTCCTCAGTAATGAAGTGATGTTGTTGTATCCAGAAGCAGGGATGTCAAACAGGTATCTGCACTGACATTTACTGAGAAGGGAACATAGTAATTTCCTCCTGCTCATCCAGGCAATGTGCTCCTCCTGTCTCCTTGGTTAGCATGATGTCATACGCAGATGAAAAGCAGGACTACAGAGATGGTGTCTTGTCTCTTGTGCACGCACACAAGATGCGCACAAGATATACACACACACACACACACACACACACACACACACACACACACACACACACACACACACACACACACACACACACACACACACACACACACACACACACACACACACACACACACACACACACACACACACACACACACAATTGTCACTCTCTCCCATCTTGGCGTAGGTCTCTGTCTCTTCCTCCTGGTTTATATCACTCCCACAGAAAAGCAGCTCTCTTGGCTCCCAGCGTATCTCTCCTAAATCTCCTTTGTGATGGTGGAAAAACATCATATGGGCTCAATTTCCTGACCCTCTCTCTCTTTCTCTCTCTCTCTAACTCACTGTCAGTCAGCTATGGGCCTCCTAAGGGCAGCGCCGGTGGCTCAGCGTGTCCCTCCACACACCCTTAACTTAACACCAAGCAGACGACACTGCTCCCTGTGCACCTCCACGCAAGTTTCACCATCCTGTTTACTCCAACTGGATAATGGAAAACATACAGTATACTATATAGTGACATACTGCAGTGCCTGTCAATCTCCTACCATTCATTCTTCGTGGCTCAGAAACACTGGCTATTTCTCGATGTCCCCGTATATGATGTTTGTTATAGGGGCTGTCCTCGACTAAAGAAAATCTTAGTTGAATAGTCATATGAATTTGTTGACTAATCCATTTGTTGATTTAGCCACATGAACCCTAGAGTCCCTATTCAGGGCTTGTCATAATATGCTAAATTTCTGCGAAAATAGCAGATATACAAGCTCACAACGTGTCACATTGCAAAGCATTGTACTGTAGATCTGTTATTTTCAGAGAAGAGATTTGATGTAACCTAACCCTAACCCTAGCCCCACGCACGGGCCCCTTGGGGATTTTACAAGAGATGAGCTCATCATTTTTCAAGAAATAATATATTCATTATGGCAAAAGAAACATGCAAAAACATTGAATCAATTAACAAAATCTTGGTCGACTAAGACAAAACCGACCAATTAATCGATTTGTTAGCATTATCACACACAGTAAAATCCACAGTGTTCATTTAACTCAGAGAGAGATTCTCAGAGTTCCAAAAGCATCAATCAACACTGGGGATTTTATTGTGCAGGTTCAAAAACAATGAATGCAGAGAAATATATAAATAAATACCATGGTTCTTTCTGCATCAACAGCAGTTCCGTTTGTTTTTTTCTACCACTGACAATAGGGGTACTGTCAAGTGAAACATGTTGCGTTGTGTGTGATGTGAAAGTTAAAGCAGCCTGGCTATGTTTGGCGTAGGAGAGTGCGTAGGAGGAGTGCTAGAGTATGTGGTCAGCGGTGTCAGTCCACACAGTGGAGGCTCTCTCTCTCTCTCTCTCTCTCTCTCTCTCTCTCTCTCTCTCGGTCAAGCCGAGTCTCGAGTCGAGTCCCCGTCACGCCGGCAGAGTGAGAGAAAAACAAAAAAAAGCTAGAGAGATCCTGGATTCCCACTAATCATATAGGAAAAAAAAACATTGGAGATGAGGGGAAGAGTACTTTGTGCTCCAATCACCCCACCGCCACAAGAGCAGATGTGAAAAATGTTCTCCATGGTGGATTTGGTCACCCAATTGTTTTTTAGAGCCACATTTCTTTCGCCTGCCGTAATGTGGGCTGAGAGTGGTGGATCTGTAGTGAATTACTGATGGGAGTTTTGTTACTAGTGTGTGTGCGTGTGTGTGTGTGTGTGTGTGTGTGTGTGTGTGTGTGTGTGTGTGTGTGTGTGTGTGTGTGTGTGTGTGTGTGTGTGTGTGTGTGTGCGTGCACGCTTTTATGAAGTAGTCCACTATTTTTACTCCAGACTTGTACACTCATTTTCAGTGTACAGGAAATGTTACGACCCTATGAATCAGCATTGCCTCAAAGCCCCCCCCCCCCCCCCATCCCTGTGAAACTCCTCCCGAGTCGGAAAACAAACGTTACCCCATGAAATATGCTCTCTGCTGACCTCTGACCCTTAGCCGAGGTCAAACCCAAGTCATAAGTGTCAGGTCAAGGTTCATAGTGCATTATTGCCTGCTTCATAATACCACCTCCCAAGCACTTTGTTTGTGGGCAACTAAAATCTAACAAAATGTGTTCTATACATAATAATTGATTGATTATTAGAATTTGCTCTGAGAAATCGCATGTACTGTACAATTGATGACAAAAAGCACACAATAGTCAAAAGGATCAAAACAAGAAAGCTTGAAAGCTTATTTCCGTTGTGGTCCTTTGATTGTGACATTAGAAATACATCTGGGGAAAACTACAATAAGATGAAAAGCTGTTGCATATACCAAACACAATGATACATTTCAGTTTACTTTGTAAGATTCACCCACTACAACTGTATAATAGTACATCACATATGATGGGAAACAATTAGTCATATCATAAATCGCACATCCGTTTTGATTAAGACTTGTCTTCCGCACAGCAAGTGGTGTCACAATTCTAATTAACTAGTATCCCACACGGAAAGGAAATATATGAACATACATTTTTTAAATATATGTCACATATATGTTCAGCATATATGTGACATATTCGAAATTGGCCGCCTACATATATGTATATTACATATATGTACATATATGCACATATATGTCTATATATGTTTAGAACATATATGTAGGTGGCCAATTTCGAATATGTCACATATATGTATATTACATATATGTACATATATGCACATATATGTCTATATATGTTTAGAACATATATTTAGGCGGCCAATTTCGAATATGTCACATATATGTATTCAATATATATGTTAAATATGCACATATATGTATTTAAAATATATGTTAAATATATGTCATATATGTTTATTTACACATATTTGTTCAGGAATACATGCATATACCTACCTACATAAATAAATAAAAAACAAATCTAAAAGTCATTAACATTCATTTATTCAGAAAAACAAAACAAATTATATATATATTGTTCACGCCTCTACCACATCCTTCCTATCATAGGCATGTTTTTAATATTTGTTTCAGTATAAAACAAACAAAATAGCTGATCAACAACCTCACAATTAACATTGGAGCACAGCTTTCTTTCCCATCATGGGCATGTTTTCAATATTTTTGTTTCAATATAAAACAAACAAAATAGCTGATCTACAAGCTCACAAAACATTGGCGCACAGCTTCCTTTCCCATCATGGGCATGTTTTCAATATTTGAGTTTCAATATAAAACAGACAAAATAGCTAATCTACAAGCTCACAAAACATTGGAGCACAGCTTAGTCTGCCTTTGGCGATAACGGAGCTTTGTCAGCTTGGAATTGATGGGTGTACCCAGCTGGCCTTTGGTTGCATGTGGCCACTTCTTCTGTGTTGCCTCTACAGAGAAGAGAAAGGGAGATAATGAGCTAGAAGACAGGACCAAATGCTCATTTGATTAGTGATTTTAGTCATGATCTTTTCTTAATATTAAAATTATATAGAACTTTCTGAAAAATCAGTGCATTTATTGAGTCTGTCCAAGTTTACAATTATTAGTGACAACTTGTCAAATACTCATGGTATGTTTGACATCACATGAACTTCACTTGTACGAACAACAGATTATCAGCACAGGTTGTTTACCAGTAAGAGCAATAAGATATGCTTTGCAATCAAGCAAATAAATTAAAGGCATGAATGAAAATGAATTAAAGGCATGGTCTGGTCATTGCATGAGTATGGGTGAAGGAGGGATGAAGATACACAGAGGACCACCACAGTGGAAGCAGACTAAGCCAGATCTATTAGAATCCTGTGATCAGGAAGTGAGCAATTGGAAAGTTAGTGTATGATGATCACCCTACAGTAGGTGCCAAGCCGTGCAAGATACCAATGGTGTCGATGCTTACCTGATGCCGTCTCCACTGATAGCTAATAAATAGTGAAACAGGGATGTTAAAGTACCCAACTTAAGGCACCAGCTATTACTATTACCCATTTTCCTTTCTCAATTCTTTTGTTTTTACTCACCAATTATGGCTGTCTTTTTCTCAGCGTCCAGGGCTTCCAGCTGATCCCCTTCACCTCGCTTTGGCTTGCCACCTTAAGAAATATTTCATGATTATTATTTTAGAGGAGAAGAATGTCAAACAACAAAAAAAAAGTATCAAACGAAAGTAGACATCATCAGACTAATGCAAGTAAAGACATCATGTAGCAGCAGATATTCTTTTCACCTGAAAATCGTCTTCGCACTTCTTCTTGTCGTGTCCAGTCTTTGCACTGGTGCTCACTGCCAGCCAGGTGTTTCTTTCAGCAACTGTGATAGAAGAAAAATGTTAAAACATTATTTGTGTGTTAGTAATTTAAAAAGTAATGTTAACTCATCAGATTGCTCATAATTCGCGCCACCGAGCCCCCTTCTCATAATTCATTCAGTTCTTCTGATAAACTTGGCAAAGTGTTTCACAATGCAGAACTGATTAATGAACTCATGTTATACAAATCAGTGGTTCTCAAACATGTTCATGTCAAGGACCCCCTAATTAGTATGTACTTGGCTATGCAGACTCAAGATTTGAATTACAAAAGTGTTTCAAAAATATTCCACACATATTGTTTACAGTGTTCTTTAGTTTTTTAATAGCTGGTAGATCTGCTATTTTCAAATAGGCACTTTGTATAGGGTTTAAGTGGTTAAACTGATTTTTATGCTATATAACCTCATTTATCAGGGGACCACCTAGAAACCCCCCAATGACCCCTGGGGGTCCCTGGTGCTCACTTTGAGAACCATTACCTACTTTTGTTAGCTACTGTCTGTAAAACAAACTAAGTTAAAAGAAACAGATTACCAAAGCTGTGTGCACATTAAAATTCTCAGTGTAAATTGAACTGTACTTAAGGATCCATTAGTCTATTTGTACTCTCTTTCTCTTAATTAAATGATTTTGCTTTGTACTGTAGCTTCAAAATTCACAGATATAATAATAACAATAATAATAATAATAATAATAATAATAATAATAATAATAATAATAATAATAATGAATTACAGTCAAAACAAACGCCAACATTAGCTCTCACTGAGGTGGACTGATTTATACCTGAAATAAACACTCATGCACCACATGGAAATGAATCTGCTAATGCCATGTCTAAGACTGTGTTACACACCCCAAAAACCTTATCTCAAGCTCACAATGCGTCGCTGTGAGCTTGTAGATCAGTGATTTTTGGGAGTGCAACACGGTCTTACGACAAAACATAATTGAAGCTTAACCGGAGCGAAGCACTGTATAATGACAGTCATGACGAAACTTAACCTCAACCTGGTGTTTGCACTTTATCCATTTACGGCCCTACATCTACATACACGTTCTGATTTCAAATATAAAGTGCTTAACTCCTGGCCACGGATGTTACAATTCACTTCGGGTGGGTGTAAGTACCCGTATTATTCCGGATGGTTCAATAAAAAGCATTTTAATCCGATCGGTGGCCATTGTGTCATAGAGTTATAATGTATCAGAGTGCAGTACACCTCCCAACCAATAGGGTCGCGTAGTTGAAAGCATGAGGAAATACGGAAAAAATGGCCACCGATCGAATTAAAATGCTTTTTATTGAACAATACAGACAATACAGGTATTTCCGAGTGCCCTAGTAGACTTGTAACATCCGTGGCCATGGAGTTAGCACTTTATATTTAAAATCTGAACGTGTATGTGGATGTACAGGTTGTAAATAGAGAAAGTACAAAAACCAGGTTGCAGTTCAGCCATGACGCTCATGACGGACGAGCGTCGTGTGATCCATGGCTAATACGCTAATATAATTGCACTTTTACGATACTAACAAGTTGGATAACACAATTCCATAAACTAATTAAAGAACTTACCTGCTATCTAGTAGAGTAGAAGTACGGAAGCACCCGATTTGTTTGTAAATAAATGTTCGCCGACAGACGTTAGATCCACATGACAAATTCAAAACGAATAGGCTCCGCCCAGAGCTGCGTGACGTATTTCTGTGTAACCTCGCATCACCAGTCTTTGAGTGGTTCTCAACCTGTGGGTCAGGAACCACAGGGGGGTCCCCATATGATTTTGGGGAGTTTCCCAAATGACAGTGAAGTAAAATTTAAGTAAACTTTTTAATACCTAAAAAATAAATGAAAGAAAGCAAAGAAAAAGACTATTACTGCATCAAAAGTAATCAACAAACTATACAAAAAAACTGGTCAAACATTGGCCAAATTGCCAAAAATATAAGAAAGAGGCAAAAATAACCCATCAAGCCGTTGTTGTGAGCTTGTAGATCGGCTATTTTCACAATATTGATCTGTGGAACAGAGTCAAACTAAATGCATCAACTCCTACATTCCAAATACATATTAGGGTTGGGGGTCCCCAGTTCAAATATGATTATTTTGGGGGATCTCGGCATGAAAAGGTTGAGAACCACTGCTGTAAGTAACAGGATAGATGGCCACGGCACGGGATATCTGCACACCTCAATGTAAATTGGCTATTTTGTCCAAAATGTAAAAAAAAAAAAAAAAAGGAAAATATTTTTAATTAAAATAAAGTATACATGATTAGAACATTCTTAAACATTCGACAATTAGGGTCTAATATGTCCATAATTGCTACAAAATTGCTACAAAACCTGTATAGCAGTTGGGGCATAAACAAGAAGTTGAAGGATACAACTACTAATGATAATAATAACTGATAATGATGATTATGTTCACATCATGTAAAACATTTTAAATTGTTGTGCCTCTAGAAGGCAATGGAAAACAGAAAGGTCTTTAGTTGTGTTTTAAAAGAAATAAGAGTGGCAGCAGACCTAATTAAACAATATTGTCTTTATGTTATATCTTCCACAATCCACAAACCACAATCTACATTGAATGGAAATACATACAATAATGAATTCATTTTCTTATATAACTTTGGACTGATATGCACATATTACCTTGCAAATAAAAAAGGGAGATATGAGCTATATATATATATAGGCATTATGTATGACATATATGCAAAAAGTCAAATACATATTAGCTATATATGTAGGCATATATGTAGGCATTTATGACATATATGCAAATATATGAACCTGATTGTGGCATATATGTGAACATATATGAGCTACATATGAGACATATATTCCCTATATATCAACATATATGCACATATATGAACCTGATTGTGGCATATATGTGAACATATATGAGCTATATATGAGACATATATTCCCTATATATCAACATATATGCACATATATGAACCTGAATATGACATATATGCAGCATATATTCTGCATATACCTGCCATATATTGGCATATATTTCCTTTCCGTGTGGGATTAGTTGAAGGGATTGGCATAATCTTTGTGCAAACTGTGGCAAGGTGAAAATCTTTAATCTGCTCTTCAAACAGGACTGTGATGATGAATTCATCAGCACTGCCTCCTTCACAGGAAACATTTGCAGATAGCCACAAGTTTCAGTTGTTGTTTTTTGTTGTTGTTTTTTTGTATTGAACTTCCCTGTTAGGGGAGCATAGATCTCCCATAAGGTCCCTCCTTGGAGCTTTGCTGCGTTCCCTGATCATTATAGTTAGTTTTTAGCTCTGTATTCACCAGCCAGGAGGCTATAGATCATCCGCTGGGAAACGCTACTCTAGGCCATTACCATGAGAAACAACCCCTGTCAAAAAATATCACTAATGGTCAGTTTTCACTAGATGCCTGTAATGTCAAATGTCCTCTGTGCTTGTATGAACGTCTACTCCTTGTATAAGCACTCTCCCTCTTCCAGGCCCTCAGGCTATCATCCAGATGCTTTAGCGCAACATCGCCCTGTGTTTGCATGGGCTGTATATAGGATAGCGGTGTCACAAAGTGCCTGGAGCTACACTGCCTAGAGGCTTTGAAGGCATTAGCTCCTCCGAGGCTCATCACAGTCTGCCTCAGTCAAGGCATCCAAACTGTCTTTTTTATACCGCTGCTCGACACCCGTCGCCGATTCTCCCCACCAGTAAGCGGAAAATATCGAAACCAAAGAAAAATATATTGTGTTTCAAACGGTGACCGCAACTGTAGTCTGAATAATACTTTAAGATTATTTATGGTTTATAACCGCACTGTTTTGTTGGAGGCGCACAAACCTACAGTATGACGGTCGCAAATAGGAATGCAGTCAGTGGCAGTGATGAGATGTCAAATAGGCCGGTCCTCTGTAGCTCCCGTTGAGAAGGGGAACGTTTGCGTGGAAAGGTCAAAATAACAGTGTGTATAGTGTTACATAAAAGTGAAAAACAGACACTTATTTGCATATTGGCTTGGGCTCTTATGCATCTGAACTCACACAAATGGAAAACTTCCAGCCACCCCCTCTCTCACTTTGACAGATACAATTCGCACTCTCACACACAAAGGCATACACAGACAGACAGACACGCAGGCAGACACCCACACATACACATGCGCACATGCGCGTGTACACACACACACACACACACACACACACACACACACACACACACACACACACACACACACACACACACACACACACAGGGTGACAGACGTACAAATTCGACACGGCCATATGACGACGTCACACTTTGAAAATAGCAGATCTACAAGCTCTCAATGCCTTGCATCTGCTATTTTTGGCATGTGACACTGTCGTATGAAAAAGTATAAATCAGGCTTTATTACACTCCACCCCGGACCCGCCTGCTTGCCTCTGTCCTCATGCCATTGTCTTTATTAGGGGATACTGGTTAGCAGGGCTGATTTTCCAGCCCCTTGCGGCTGAATTCTCTAACGAGGCAGGCCATTTCCAGCAAGCCCTTGGCCCACGGCCACCCAAATGAAGACCACATTTCTGCAGCAGCAGTCTAAACTGTCTGTGTCTGCCTGCCGTTTAAAGGGAAGCTCAGTCAGTTACGGCGAGATCGGATCTCGCCGCTCTTCAAAGCGGCGTGGGCTGCAGTGCTCACATCCTGCCTTTGACTGACATCACTACACGTATGGAGAATGACTTCAATCCCCATGGCCATTAGGTATAGCGGGGCAAGTGGGGGCTTCAGCGCTCCCCAACACTTTAGCCACAGTTGAGAGCAGGGCACTCGTAGAAAAGCAACCACCTGCTTCCTCTGCCTCTGTCAGCTGCTGTACACCAGGGAAGATGGATCCAATTCTTATCAACACCAAACACCTACACCACCAGACACCTTTCTACAAGAAATGTGATAACCCAACAGGTTATCAGCTGCCGGTATTTTTTCTCATCCATCAAGCGCAAATGGCCTCGGGTTCCGCTCAAACAAAATCGTTCAGCTCACGGTGCGCAAAGTGCTATTAGTGATTTATTAGGGGCAACAAGTTATTGATAAGAAATGAATGGAAATCAATGATAAATGAACAGTATTCATCATGACTATAAATATAAAGTGGACTGCATCCACTGCACACACAGCTGTAGCAGCAACACAAAGACCTCGTAGCCTAGCAACAGCTTCTCCATAACAAGGCCACTTTATTTCCCTGTATGCGGGACTAGAGTGCACTTTACCGATATGTGGGACAGAACAAAATTGTTACAGGTGACTATTATCCCTGCCGTGATCAAGTCATTCCAATTCCAGTGTCATATCTGCATGTTAATATTGTCATCTCAGAGACAGCTTTACAAGTGAAATCATTCCAAAAAGTAACCTAAGGGTAAAGTTCATGTGTTTGCACGCTGCTGCCAGATTTTTACCTGTTCTGTCTAATGAGGCTCAGCTAAGAAATAATGCGTGTCACGATCTAGCAGTCCCATAACATTTGCACACGCAGTTTTCTCTGTGCACAGAATAAAATCCTAAGTGTTAATTTAACTAGTGTAAAACTGATCCAAATGGACCAGTAAAAACCCTCATTGTTAATTTAACTATGAGAGCGTAAACGTGGACCCCCATTTTTACACTCTCTACTGTTGCCTAACATGAATCATATTAAGAGAAGGGTGAATCGTGTGTGTGTGTCTGTGTGTTTGAGTGTGTGTGTGTGTGTGTGTGTGTGTGTGTGTGTGTGTGTGTGTGTGTGTGTGTGTGTGTGTGTGTGTGTGTGTGTGTGTGTGTGTGTGAATGTGTGCGTGCGTGCGTGCGAGGTGTGTGTGTGGGTGGGATGGAGCAATGCTGAGGAACGACGACAAAGAGCAGCAAGAGACGAATGATAGCCATGCGAGTGCATGTGTGTGGCATGCGCACATGTATTTGTGTGTGTAATTTGCATCTATCCACGTAACTGTGTGTGTGTGTGTGGGTGTGTGTGTGTGCTATAGACATAGAGAATGCATCTACGCAGCGCGAAACAGAAAAAAAAAACATTGCGAGAGACGACGATGCCGGGAAACCGAGAAGATGCAAAAGGAACAGAGAGATTGAAGAATCGGCCCCCTGTGACCCTCCTCCCTGGATGCAGTGACTGCATCTGTGCGTATGAACCCCAAGCAGCGAGGACGCCGCACGGGCCCCAACCCCCTCCTCCCCCCCGATGCATTCCTGCTCCAGCTGCTGGGGCCTCCTCCTCCTCCTCCACTCCTCTCCTTTTGCTCTACTCCTCCTTACTACCATGCTCTCCGACCACTCCTCTTAGCCCCCACGCTCGCTTGCTCACTCACTCGCGTCTAATTTATGCTCCGTCGCACAGCGGTGTCGCGCACGGAAAAATAGCGGATCTACAAGCTCACAACGTGCCGTGAACGCGCAGCGTTGTGAGCTTGTAGATCCGCTATGTTCATGCACGCGACACCGTTGTGCCACGAAGTGTAAATCAGGCTTTAACTCACAGTTTGGGGGCCTGGGAGTGATTATCGGCCCATCGCCGGGAGGAGGAAAGCAGGAAAGCAGCTAGGGAGAGAAAAAAAGGGGGGAATTGTCTGGAAAACAACTGCTCTCTTACCCCTTGTTCTGATTCCAGGGGCTCAGCTTTGACTCGGACTGCAGGCATTCCGTCAAGCATTAACATCCTGTTTGTGAGGCCGTCTGTGGAGGAACACAGAGGAGGAGGTGTGAGACAGAGGTTTCAGCATGACGAAGCAGCTCACACACTGCACACACGCACGCACGCACACGCACACACACACACACGCACACACACACACACACACACACACACACACACACACACACACACACACGCACACACACACACACACACACACACACACACGCACGCACACACACACGCACACACACACGCACACACACACACACACACACACACACACACACACACACACACACACACACACTGGCACAACTACAGTACAACAGCATCCCACATACATAGTTACACTGCCACAATAAGACATGCCGCATGGACACTACAGGTTCATACTGATGAAACAGTAGGAATACCGCAGTTTTTTTATTGACACGTTGAGTATTTCAAAACCGGCAAAGATAAACTGTGTACTCACAGCACACAGTGTCACTCCCTTGCATCAGCATCACCGATGACAGCCTGTATAATTACCCACATGTCACATCAAACAGGTCTGCTCGTAATGTTCTGCACCACTTATATATGAGTGGCCTATTATTTGTAGACATATCAGCTGCACGCAATTGAACATAGAGCAAAATGGCCACCACGTGAATATGGTGTATATAGCGATACACCACATTCGATGCACAAAAGTAATAATATAATTACTTTATTTAAAAAGCACTTAAAAGCTAAGTTTCTAAGTTCTTTACATAAAACTGAAGAAAAATAAAGCCAGTAACAGATAAACATGATGACACGTATAAAGTATAAAGTGCAGTGAGAAATAAAAACCTTAAAGGAATAAAACAATAACATTTAAAAATTATGCAAAAGGGCCTTTCAATAAAAGTAAGTTTTAAGAAGCAATTTAAAATACAATACTGGCGACAGGCAGGTCGGTTCAGAGTAGAGGAGCCCTGACGGCAAAGGCACGGTCACCCTTTGTCTTCAGCCTCGACTCAGGAACAACCAGCAGGTTCCTGCCTGTGGACCGCAGGCTGCTCACAGGCAGGTAAGGGGTTAATAACTAGAACATATAATTAGGAGCCAGGCCAGGAAGTGCCTTAAAAGTAATCAGTAAAATCTTAAAACCAATCCTAAAATAGACAGGCAACCTGTAGGGAAGTAAGTCTAATAGGTTCTCTTCTCCTGGTTTTAGTTAGTCTAGCAGCAGTGTTCTTTACAATTTGGAGCCTATTTAGTCAGTGTTTCTTTTTTTGTTGTTGTTGCTTAAGGCATCATTGCAATAGTCAAAGTAATGAACAAATAAAAGTTGATGATTTTGATGATTGTAATTAATTAAATCTGATCATGGAGATATTCCTGAGATGATCAAACTTGTCCGAACAAGTTTGTTTGGATCTGTAGGCTCTCAGTAAGACCAACAGATTAAGAATTCCAATGACAATAAATAACATGCCAACGTCTAATGTTGCCAAGGGGAAGCATATACAAAGAAAATAGGATTGGACCTAAGGTTGAACCCTGGGGCAACCCACAAGTTATAAGGGAGGAAACATGGTCACCAATTGACACAAAAGGCCTATGATTAGTCAATTAAGATTTAAACCACTGCCAGGCAGGTCCAGATATGCCAACCCACTGCTGTATTCTATTAATAAATATATTGTGATCAGTGGTGTCAAATACTGCTCTCAAGTCCAAGTATGGAGAAGTACCCAATGTCAGAATTCATTAAAAGATTATTTGTAATCAGTACAGACTCAATGCTGTAGAAAACTGACTGAAATTTATCATTCAATCATTTAGCATTCACAGCTGCCAGAGGTTGTAACACGGCTGTCTTTTCCAGAATGAATGGGACTTTAGAAATTGGCCTATAATTGTTAGAACTAGATGGGTCAAGACTAGGTTTTCTGAGAATAGGCTGAACACAAGCAATCTTAAAATAATCAGGGACACATTCAGAAGATATGGAGCTATTTAAAATTGAAAGAAAACAGACGTATGAGAAGTTTGAAAGGTTGACCCACCTAAATTCTCTTTTGAAACCGCAAATGTTCTCACTGATCGAAGGAGATGACTCCTCGACATGACAATAAGTTTACTGTCCGAGCTTCGCTGACAATAATAACAAGAAATGAACGCCACATTGCACTTAAGAATATATCAACCGTAATAACCCACATGAGCAATGTTACAAACCGAAGGACTCAATAACGTTACATGTTATGATGTACCATAGGCCAAATGTACAGTAGGCTGCCGCGAGGCATTCAATTCCCTCTCTGTTTCATTGCACACCAAAGGTTGCAAAAATAGAAGATATGGCTTGTTTTTCCTTTTTAATTTACAACACACATACGGCTTGCGCGTGCGCACACACACACACGCACGCACGCGCCCGCGCGCGCACACACACACACACACACACACACACACACACACACACACACACACACACACACACACACACACACACACACACACACACACACACACACACACACACACACACACACACACACACACACACACACACACACACACACACACACATATAGCGCACAGCATAGAATATTGGCTCATCTATTATTACTCCAAGCACAAACTACGGAGCAGCATCACATCGTTCCTCCCCAAGATGGGCAGCGGTGCCTCGCTCCGCACGGCGTGCTGTGGCTTTAAGAGGGATCCTCAGACACAGCCAATGACAACAATGCATGTTCCGTATCCCTCAGCTGGGGCCGACCTGAGGTAACCCAGCCTCTTATTATTTTAGCAGCAGTACATGGAGGAATGCTAGCAAAGGCAAATAGGCTCCAAAACATCTCTACTCGCCACTGCTGGCACTGAAAAACAGGATGCGTGGCCCAAACCTGGGCCATCACGACAACTCGGCTTGAAGAGAGCACGAGAGCACCAAGCCAGCCATGGATGGTTTTTAGAGCCAGACCCCGAAGCGGTTTGCCAGACCACCTGACCGACTGACCACCTGACCACCAGACGTAGCTCATGATGCCGTAAAAAAAAGTCATGTCTGTGTCACCAATAAATTGTTTAAAGGGGAAATAAAGAAAATATTACAAGCTGCATTTAACCCATTAAAACCGGGAAAGCATCATTTTGCGTCATTTTAGATTTTCTGCGTTGGCTACTCAAAAATAGCAGATTGTACATCTGTTATTTTTGAAAAAAATAGAAACATCTTGAAAGCGTTTGATTTTTTTAAATAATTTTGATTTTTTTCTTAACACAAATCTCAGCCTCAGGTCTTAATGGCTTAACAGCACTGCCCAGGCCATTTTACAGTAATGCTGCATGTTGCACTGCTCCCTGGATTTTCAAGCAAAAGCCAAACCCTGGGTGTGTTATTCTTGCAAGAGGGAGGTGGTGAGGAAAGAGATGGAGGAGGAGGAGGAGGGAGGATTTTTCACCCACCCCCACACCCACACCCCCAGTTCTCGCCTCTCAGGTCTAGGTCCCCCAGGTACCCTGGGCTGTGCTGCTATTGTATTGTTGTCCAGGATGTCCTTCGGCTTCAGGTCTTGGTAGGCCCAGATAGCGTTGCCATGGCAACGGCTGGGGCTGGGCGGGTGGAGCTGCAGCCTCAGTCCAGCCCGGAGCCATGTGTTGGGGAGGAGAATAGAAGAGAGGCACTCTCACACACACGGGGAGAGAGAGAGAGACAGAGAGAGAGAGAGAGAGAGAGAGAGAGAGAGAGAGAGAGAGAGAGAGAGAGAGAGAGAGAACTCAGGTTTGTTTTCTAAAAGATGGCCATCATTCTGCAAGAGACCATCTCTCCTCTTCAGAAAAAAAATACAAAATAAATAAAAAAAACATGCCAAGACCTTTCAAATAAGGTCTCGATCTGCCCAGTGGGCAGTTTCACTGTGTCAAAACATGCTCTCCACATATTCAGATGAATGCTGGGCAGGCCTCCTTTTTATTCAGTGTAGCTTTGCCACAAACAAACTCATTCAACTCCTACTCTAAATGCTTGCATAGAATTCTGATCACTTGGACTTTCTGGGAATGTGGAACTAGGAACTCTAAACCCCCGATTCATACTTTGTTGTGCATAGGTGTCGTTCGCCTGGAAATTGCCAATCTACAAGCTCACAAACCGTCGCACCGTGACAAGCTGTGGGCTTGTAGATCTGCTATTTTTGGCGCGTGACACCGGCTTGCAACGGAGTATATATCAAAGGAGTAGTTCACCCCAAAAATGACAATGAAGCCTTGAATTCATGGAGATTTTTTTGTTTTTGTCGCCAATAATTTGATGACCGGTTGAGTCGAATCAAAGAGTCTGGCAAAGAAAGGTCTGGCACTTTCCAACCTCTATGACTGCCTGCCTAGATCCAAACCGCCCCCTCAGGTCTTCAAGTGCTGACCTGCTCGAGGTGCCTACAATAACAATAACTGCTTCTACGGGCCGACAGCGTGGAATACATTTTATTTGAATGTTGTTTTATTCTTTTGCTTTTCTTTTTTTGTTTTATTGTTAAATTAGTTGTAATTGTAATTGTATTATTGCTCTGTAATGCATTTCATGTCATGAAAGGTGCTATACAAATAAAGTGTATTTTTATTATTATTATTACTGAGTCTCCTATTGACCGAAGACGCAGTCATCACATTAGGAATGCGACAAAAACAAAGAAAATCTCCATGAATTCAAGGCTTCATGGGGTGTGTAATTGATAGGAAATAAGTAATCTTTTGGGTGAAATACTCCTTTAGGCATTATAGCCGTCTACGGCATGGTACAGTGAGTGCAGCTCGTTGCTCGGGGGCAACGGCCAAGTCTCTCCAAGTGTGTCTACAGTCCAGCTAATCCAGTGGTTTGTGACCACATTCCTAATGAACTGGCCTGCAGCACGCTTCTCATAGGAAATCAATGGCTGGTGCATGCCTCTCCTTGTGGCTGTAATGACTAATGAGCTAAGAGCAGGGACGGAGACTTAACACAGAGTAATGACCTAATGGAGTATAGCCCCCATGCATGGTAGGGGTCGCATCGGAAAACTTTGACCAGTCGATTGTCATGCTCTCTCATTCTACAGAAACGCTGTCAATTAATTTCCAATCAGACACCCCATGGGGGGGGCAACATATTAACAGAGAACAAGTGTGAAATGAAGAAGATTCTTTCAAGCTAATAAAACAGTGTGTATACACAGTGTTCTCTGTTGCTAGATTTGGTCCGCTGGCAGCCAGGGCTCAATAAGCCAGCAGTGCACTGTCCATCAGCAGTAGAAGGCTCTGTGTGTGGGAGATGAGGACAGAGAGAGAGGAGAGAGAGAGAGAGAGAGAGAGAGAGAGAGAGAGAGAGAGAGAGAGAGAGAGAGCGAGAAGGAAAGAGGGCAGATTAAGATCACCTTTCCATTTGCTGCTCTCTGAAATGAAATGGCCATCCCAGGTGTGAGGGGGAGTGGGATGGAGGGAGGAGGGCAGTGGAGTGTTGAGGCATCTCATTTGTCCCTCCTCCCCGCCCTCCCATCCCAAAACGAAATCCCTGGATAGCTGGAGAGGGACCGAGCAAAGAATGAGGCCAGTGCTACAAGAGAAGAAAAGAGAGAAGGTAGAAATATGTGTATTTCCACGTAATGTATGCCTTTCCTGTTGCTTTTATGCGCTTAAGTCTGCATGGGTGAAGTATTACGGAATACGTCTTTTTTGGTCCGTTTTATGTATTTGGTACTCATGCATTGAAACTCATGTCAGCCTTTTCTCAATCCAAGCCGATATCTCCAGGCTGGGGTCCAGTGGCTCCCAGCTACCTGATGGCTATCAGCCCTGTGCTGACGGAGCTGATAGCTGCTCGCTGGAGCGCAAGGATAAGGCACAGCCAAACCGAGCCAGACCAGACCAGACTAGCTGATCAATAAGAGGTGACAGGCCTCCACAGAAAACTCATGACCTTCTCAGACCCAATGCTGATCTCATATACCCACTGACCTCACATCACACGCACACGCGCACACACACACACACACACACACACACACACACACACACACACACACACACACACACACACACACACACACACACACACACACACACACACACACACACACACACACACACACACACACACACACACACACACACACACACACGTGAGCATGTCAATGGCTGAGCAAACACATCCACAAACTGCGGAATTGAGCAGGGAACAAAAGACAAACATGTCTACTGTATTTGCGAATGCAGATATTTAACCTATCATAAGGACACTGGCAGTCACTGAACAATGTTGGCTGGAGCTTTATGTTCCCATGCCACCAATCAACCAATGCTGACATTGTGAACGAGGCTAAGATGTATTCCCTTTGATAAAGCAGTTGCCCATTGTTAATTACAGCTTGTTTTCAAAGGTCAGGTTTTAATGGGAGGTAATTAGATAGGAAGTGGAGTTAAAAGGTTTGAAACAAACCTATACAGTATAATGTGAGTACAGACAGACTGCATAAAAAGTCATATAATGTGGGACGTTAGGTGTGTAGAATGTCGTCCTCCAATAATTATTAAGCCAACAATAAATCCAAAATCTATACTTTTAATATGTGTACTCTCTCTCTCTCTCTCTCTCTCTTTCTCTCGCTCTCTCTCTCACACACACACACATGCACACATACACGCACAGCCACACATCGTAACAGACGGACCCACTCAGCCCCTCCAATGCTTTGTTCCCATGTCGAGCGCCCAGAGCAACTGTGTGCATCTGTGTCACAGAGGCTGTGGACCTGCTGCCACGGGCTCAGAGGGGAGGAGAGGAGAGGAGAGGAGGGGAGGAGAGAGGAGAGAAGGGGAGGAAAGGAGGGAAGGGTGGAACATGGACCATATTAGCAGAGATATGTGGGGAGAGAGGGTTAAGGAAGGTTATAGCAAGAGAGGAAGGGTATGTGTGCGTGTGCGTGTGCGTGTGTGTGTGTGTGTGTGTGTGTGTGTGTGTGTGTGTGTGTGTGTGTGTGTGTGTGTGTGTGTGTGTGTGTAAGGGGGTGTTGGGTGGGATGGAACAGAGTAGGTGGATGGATGGATAGGTGTGGAGGGGCGTGGAGGCGGGTGGGGGGAGCTGCGGCTGGGCTATGAAGAGGCCAGCAACTCTGCTGGCAGTACACAGCCAAACCCGGTGTTAATTTAACTCTGGAGAGTGTTCACCACCAGTTTTTTACACTCAAATCCAAATTCAAATTCAAAGGAGCTTTATTGGCATGAGAAAACATACGTTTACATTGCCAAAGCAAGTGTCAAAATATAATAAAAACAGATGAAAATGGGGAAAGTATATACAGTTGGAGGGGGTACAGCATTGTGTAAACAGAACTATGTCACATTGCGGTGTTATATCCCGTTATATGTACAGGGTATAAAGCTTTTTGAGACAAATACCAGCAATCTTTTGCAGTCACTTTGGGACAGCATTTTTTCTCAAAACTATTTAAATAGTATACAAAAAAAGCCTCAGATTTAAAACGTGTTTAAAGGTAGCAGCTCTGCTTATATGTGCAGTAGGTCTAGAGGTCTGCTCAGGACACTCAATGGTTAGTAGTCCTTAGGGTGCTTGTATTCCTTTGGCTAACCTTCTTTTATCGCAACAGTTCACAAATCTTGCTGCTGTGTCCGCACATTGTTGTATTAGGTATGGGAGCTTTTTTGTCGTCTTTTGTCGTAACTCACAGAGTTAAATGAACGCTCTGGATTTGACTGCGTAGCGGAGAGGTTAGGGAAGCTGCTGCAACCAAGGAGAGCAGAAGAGGGCTGATGAGGGGGAAGGGTGTTCAGTGTGGCGGGGGGTGGGGGTGGGGGTGGGCGGAGAGGAGAGGAGCGAGAGGGGGGCCAGAGAGAGAGGGGATATGGACCTGAGCCAAGGCCCGGTCGAGCACAGAGCACACGGTGCAAGCATGCCAACAGACCCCCCCACCCCCCACCCCACACTTCCACCAAAGAGAGAGAGAGAGAGAGAGAGAGAGAGAGAGAGAGAGAGAAAGAGAGATAGAGAGAGAGAGAGAGTAAGAGGCAGAAAGTAAGAGGGAGAAAGCAGTCAAAAAAAACTATTGTATGACTGTGTTGTTGTTTTTTTGTATTGGGCTTGAAAACACTTCCATATTTTCACATCTTGTATTTGATATAGACTGCTGACATCATCAGCGATTCTTCAAACATACTGTGTTGTTTACGTATGATTAGATTCAAAGATGAAGTTATACTGTACGTTTACGTTGCAAAATCCTAAGTGTTAGTTTAACTCACACTCAGGATTTTACGATGTATAGTGCTGTACATGGTGAGGTTTATTGGTCCTCATCTGAACTAAGGCCAGATTCTTTAACCCATTCAATCTGGGAACGCATACTGTGCCATTTTATGGCTATAACCATCCATTATTTTATACTTTGAGCTAATTAAAAAATAGCAGATCTACAAGCTCATAGTGCGGCACAGAGTGCCGCGCTACACGCTTGTAGATCTGCTATTTTTTTGAAAAATCGTGAAAATGTGTGCAAATCTTTGAATATATATATATATATATTTTTTTTTATTTTATTTTTTTTAATTACTCTAATCTTTGCTTCTGGGGATTCTCCAAATGTCTTCTAAATCCTAATAGTAAAAAAAAAACGTATGTTGCTATGATATCAGTGGTTCTCAAACCTTTTTCATGTCAAGGACCCCCAAAATGATATGTATTAGTCCACGGACCCCCCCCCCCCATCTCAAAATATTTAGTTCCAGGGACCCCCCCAGAAGCAAAGATTTGAGTTAAAAATGTATATATATTCAAAGATTTGCACAAATGTTTACGATAAAATAAAATAAAAAGCAGATCTACAAGCTCGGCACTCGGTGCCGCACTATTAGCTTGTATATCTGCTATTTTTGAATAGCCAAAGAAATCTAAAGTGACACAGATGCGTTCCCGGATTGCATGGGTTAAAGATGCAAGAGGAGCAGTTCATGTGTTGTGTTATAGTGTGTCTACAGGCCTCCTCACCACTGCTCACTTCCCTTTCTATGTGCCCCAGGACACCACACACCCCCATGTGACGTGTCAGCGAGAAATAGCAATCTACAAGTTCACAACATGTAGCATCGCGGGCGCATTGTGTGCTTGTAGATCTGCTCTTTTTGGTGCAGGACACCAACGTACGACTAAGTAAAGCTGGCTTTTACTCCCCAACTTCCTCTCAGTGCAACAGGTTTTTTACTGAGCAGGGAATACACAGACCAGGGTGAAAAAAAGAAGCACAAGCACCACAACACACTCGTCGTCACATCACGAGTCAAAACCTCGGCAGTCATAACAACAACAAAAAACGCAGAGCAGAACAAACAGCGTTTACTGTGACTTTCTCTGGCAGGGCATTAGCTGAATAATACTCTGTAATTCAGTTATAGGGAGAGCCTGGGACTGATCCTTATGTTTAATAATAAAATACAAATATTTAACATATTGTAATCTAGCGTGCTGGTAGAAAGAGGGGAGAAGCAGCTGAATCGCAGCTCATTTGCATCACAGACTAACCTCCTCAACCTGCTACATGTTAAGCCGCCTGATCATGACCTTATTATGTGGCCCTTATTCTGGCCCGGGGAGCTCATTCAAACAGCTCCCTGTAGGCTTACCTCTTAGCCGGAGTAAGTGGACAGCTACAAAAATGGCTGACTAAAAGCTCTCCCCCTAATGCTCTCTTCCTCTGCACAGACAAAAACCTTGACGTGAACTCCAAACAGCCCTCTATAATTCATCTCTGCACCAGACTCTCACCCTCACCCTTACACAGCGTGCGTCAGGTAAATATTCTTCATGATGTATGCGTGCGACTCAGCGTGTGTGTGTGTGTGTGTGTGTGTGTGTGTGTGTGTGAGCACAGGGGCTGGGGATGTGTGTTTTCCCTCATCCAGCCCTGAGCCCTGGATGTACTGAGATGGACATGGAGATGTTTTGTTTTTTTCCTCGAATCATTCCTGGCACTGTGTGAATGGTCTCAGAATTTCCATTTCATAAGGCGTATTTCCCTTGGCAGGAGCAGCAGGCAAAGACTTTTGGATGCTTCTGGGACATTTTTGAACGAGGCTCAAGAGAGCACAGAGTGCTACTACCTCTCTATTCTGAGTATTCACACTTCTGTAAGCACCGGCGACTCACAATAGCATCAAACCCTGGCATGGGCCTGCCATGTTTTGGAAAAAAGAAAAAAGAAACGAAAAGTTCCTTTAGGGTAAAATAAAAAGAAAGAAAAAAAAAACACCTTAGAGACACACACACTCCACTGATGCACTTTGCCTCAAAGCACCCTAAACATTTCCTCTGGGAACCAATCAGCTCCACAGAGAGAGAAAAAAATACGTGAACGTGACGGTTAATAGAGGGAATAGCTGCGCCATTCATGCTTTTTGCTCTTTTCATCCCCGGGAATAGACAGTCCAACATGAAGATCTTATCAGGTCCCCATAAATTCATATTGAACGTCTGCCTCTATCTCTCTGATTCCATTTGGGCCTCGGGTGTTCTTGTATGTGACGTGGCAGACATATGTTACTACTTCTCTCTTAAGCCTGATTTATATTTCGTACTACAAAGATGTCACATGTCAAAAATAACCGATCTGCAAGCTCACAAAGCGGCGCATCACGACGTGTTGTGAGCTTGTAGATTAGGCTATTTCCGTCATGTGACGGGGTATAAATTAAGCATTACACGGTACCCCTAGACATGTACCCTGTAAGTCGGGAAATGGGGGGGTGGGGGGGTGCGACATCTAAGGGCGCATGCTACCGATGTTGCAAAAGTCAGTGTCACAATAAAGCGGTGATGCGGTGTGGTTTTATTTGAAGTGGCTGTCGCCAGCAACATGTACTGTAGACTGCAGCCTACATCACAGCACTTATCTGCCTTGCAGGAACACTTTTAAGCCCGGTCTCCCTGTTTGTCAGGGGCCAATTATCTACAATATGCTCGTCAACATGCCACTTACAGGAAAAAACAGGCATTTATAGAGAGAGGAGACACAAAGGGCAACAGACAGAGACAGGCGGTGCTAAAACGTGTACAGGCTGAATGGAGTTGGTAACGGCTGCATATTGATTAGATTGATCACATCACGCCACGTAACAACAGACAATACAGAGGCGCGTAACACCTTGTAAACACCTGTACACTAATTTAACTGAAAGGGAAAATCCACCCTAAAATTTAATTCACATGATATTTATATCATAATATAGCTACAACAACATTTTACAGAGCGACAAGACTGTGGTGATGATGTCATCAAAGGACAAATCCTGGGGCTTTTAATCACTTGTAACTCTTAGTGTACACATTTAACCAAATGAACCCCTATGGGTGCATTAGGTTAAATTTGTACACTCTCATTATTAACTCTCAGGATATTACAGTGCAGGATATTATAACAGAACCAGTGGTAGTTTTACTGGGACATGTGTGCATTTTCTGATCCAGAGCGGTAAGCCCTGTAGTATACTCAAACATCTGGATGTGTGATATCTCAAAACAAAAACTGTATGAGCCCACAAATACAAAGTCAAGCTCTACACAGTGTCACAGCTGACAACATCACACATTCATATAACTACAAAGGCACTTTGGGCGATTAGCCCCTTACTACCTTAAATGAGTGGTTCTCAACCTTTTCAGGCCGCGACCCCCCAAAATAATCATATTTGAACTGGGGACCCCCCACCCTGATAAGCACTTGGAATTGTAGGAGTTGAGGCCCCTGACGCTGCCGACCCTCCTTCCAGCTGTCCCCATCATCACCTTTGCGTGTAATCTAACAGTGTCTATGGGGTTTTGGGTAGATGACTGTTCTGGTGGCAGCACAGAGAAGTGTATGTGGCCGCGAATCTGCATCCTGGTCCCAACTATAGATCAGAGGTTCTCAACCTGTGAGTCGGGATCCCCGAGGCAACAATTTGCCTTGTTCCGTTGTGAGCTTATAGATCGGCTATTTTCACAATATTTATCTGTGGAACTGCTTGTCAGGGAGGGGGGGTCCCCAGTTCAAAAATGATTATTTTGGGGGGTCACAGCCTGAAAAGGTTGAGAACCACTGCTATAGATGGTCATGATGAGCATGGGTTTGTCATCCATATTTCTAGAAATTATTATTATTATTATGTGGACACCACCTCAACAACCAGTGGTTGAATGATGACATATACATATACAGATGTACATGTCATCATTAATCATATTCGGCGGGTGACCAGAGAAATTGACCAACATTGTCTTTGCATAAGTACACACAGACGCAGCAATTGTACAACTGGTCTGGCGTGGGAACGTGAACACACAAACACACAGAGGTGGAAAATAACTAAGTACATTTACTCAAGTATTGTACTTAAGTACAATTTTGAGGTACTTTTACTTCTACTCCACTACATCTCAGAGGCAAATATTGTACTTTTACTCCAATTATACATAGCCTGCGAGTTAGTTCAGGCAGTATATACTCGAGAGGTTACACACTGCGGTTATGCATACGGAGCTAACTACAATACTATTACACAGACCATACGTCATAGCTGACGTGACATCAGCTGACCAATCAGCGGGTTATTTAAGCTCACCTCAAGTCTCTGTTTATTCTCTGCTGTCATTTGTCCCCTGGTCTGTTGGTATGCAACTGTTTTCTCCCACCACCACCCCAGCACCACCAGTGGCCTCTGCTATTGGTTCTGTTCCCCATGGGGGGTTGTTATGTTATGGTATATCTATCTCCCTGCTCTTAATGGTTAATGATGGCTGTAATATTGTGTTGAGCAAGGAGAAAATAATGTTGCAGAGCCTGAACGCCAAGATAAATTATTATATCCACACTTGTATTCACATTCATAATAAAATATTGGTTCAAATTATTCGTGAGTTATCTGACTGAGCAACAATCATTTGAAAACTTGAGTTACTAGTTACTTTGCAGATATAAATGATTATATTATAAAACATACATACATTAACCATTTAGCCCTATTTTATACATAGACTATTTGAAAATAGCCGATCTACAAGCTCGTAGCTTGTAGATCTGCTATTTTCAAAAATGTTTGTACTTTTACTTTTGGTACTTCAAGTGTATTTCTATGCCAATACTTTTGTACTTTTACTCAAGTAACATTTACTCAAGTAACATATCTGAATACTTCTTCCACCACGGCATATACAGATGTACACGTCATCATTAATCATATTTGGCGGGTGACCAGAGAAATTGACAGAGTCCAACATTGTCTTTGCGTAAGTACACACAGACGCAGCAATTGTACAACTGGTCTGGCGTGGGAACGTGAACACACAACGCATTGCTGATCCTATCGGTGCGTTTTAACAGCGGGCAATACTGGGCGACATCGTCCAAAAATATAATGAAAGTCTATGAGAGCCGGCGATCGGGCGAAGTGGGCGGGGGGGCGATGAAAGATGGATTTTCTTTATCTTTTTGGGCGATGTTGCCCGGCATCGCCCAGTATCGCCCGCTGTTAAAACGCACCGTAAGTGTAGGATACAGTAGGATGTCTTGCTGCTCTGATTAGAGCAGGAAGACAGTCGTATGTTCGTAGATATTGACTTAATTGTCCAAGATCACAGGAATAACGCAAAGTAAATTTTTCTTTTAGGATTTTGGATTTCTCCCTTTAAAGCAAAGGCCATGGGAGCAACAGTTAATTTGCTGTTTGAAGACTAGGAAGGCTCATCTTCAAAGGAGCACCCATGGTCATTTTCAGGACCAATCACATAAGAAAGTTTATGTTTTAATCAGTGTTTATGTAAATTCTCTAAAGATCATAGGAAGAGAACAGAGACAGAGAAGGAGACATAGAAGGAGAAAGAGAGAAAGAGAAAGAGAGAAAGAGAGAAAGAGAGAAAGACAGACAGACAAGAGAGAGAGAGAGAGAGAGAGAGAGAGAGAGAGAGAGCGAGAGAGAGAGAGCGAGAGAGAGAGAGAGAGAGAGAGAGAGAGAGAGAGACTTCTTTAGTGCCCCAGCCATGGGCCTCAGCACCTGAGAGGAAACCAGCTCCATTTATAGAGAGATGATACCCATGTAAACACACACGAACACATGCGCGAGCGCACACACACGCACGCACGCACGCACGCACGCACGCACGCACGCACGCACGCACGCACGCACGCACGCACGCACGCACGCACGCACGCACGCACGCACGCACGCACGCACGCACGCACGCACGCACGCACGCACAAATGCACGCACAAATGCACGCACGCACGCACGCACACACACACATCTGCCATTTCCCCCCCAAAAGTTAATAATTTGCAACATTTTTGCACATTTACACCTATCATGACATGCCCACAATAGGGACACAGGTTGGAAGTGGTAAACACACAAAGAAGCATACATACACATATATACATAATTACACGCATGCACACATAAGCAAGGCTCATGGAAGTTCCCATATTCTGGTGGATTGCCCTTGGGTCCTGGCTATTTCTGCCAGGGGCAGGGAGATCCTGTGTCAGTAATCCTGTCGGGATGAGGTGGATGAGGTCGCCGGATGCAGCTCAGATCCGTACACCACACACACACACACACACACACACACACACACACACACACACACACACACACACACACACACACACACACACACACACACACACACACACACACACACACACACACACACACACACACACACACACACACACACACACACACACGCACTAACCTGCACGCATAAATGCTCCATAACACACCCAAATGCACACACACACTCACACACAAATCAATTCCACACATGTAAATTATGAGAAGCAGGCATTAGAGCATGACTACTATTACAGTATATGCACCCAAACAAAACAAACTAAAGTAGAATTTAGTTCACTTACTGTACTGAGATCAAACTAAAGAGCTATCGTTTCCAGTTAATCCGAATTTATAAAAGAGAAAAAAGGAAGTGTCCCAAGGCAGAACTATTTAACCTATATCAAACAATGTACCTTTCATGTATTGATCAATGCTGATTTAATATCAGCTTTTCACAGAACAGCATTATGCCACAGCTTACCATCTGTTCAGTGACACTTGGTAAAACCCCTCCACCCACAAAACCAACACCACCTCTGTCCTTTCTCACGTCTCAAGAAAGTGGAAAAACAGAGAAGCTCTTCGTCTTCTCCTCTGAAGGAAACGTTCACAATATGAAAGGAGGTGCGAGTCGTCTGGTTTGCCGTCTCTGTCTGCATTTTTACCCACTTCTCATAAGCTGACTTCCTGAGCCGCTGCTCCGTTCTGCAGCTAAATCTGGCTGTTACAGACACACGCACACATACATGCACACACATACACACAAACACACACACAAGTCTTGTGACCTCTGCCTGCACCCGCTTACGATTCATATTCAACTCACGTTTAAGGGTTTATACTTTTAGTTGCGTGCTGGTGTCGCACACCTGAAACCGTAGATCTACAACCTCACAACGTGTTGCACTCACAAGTTGTGTGGTTGTAGATCTGCCATTTTCGGCGCACGACCCAGTAGGCAAACAAGTGTAAATCATGCTTTACAGACAAACACAATACTGTTTCTTAATATCGCTGCCCTGCACATAAAGGAATATGCTTAATACACCTTCAGAACAAAGATCCACCCACCCACACCCACACAATGCGCACGCACACGCACATACGCGCGCACACACACACACACACACACACACACAAAAGCGACACAGATGCACTCCTCCACAGCGCCCCGGAGAGAGGTAAACAGAAGACTCTGACATCCTATTGCATCATGTGCCTCAAATGCTGCGGTGAAACAGTAAAACAAGCTGTGGGGCTGTGACAGCGCTAAAAGTGAGGTGGTACACTGTAAAAGCCTGAGTGTTCATTTAACTAAGAGAGTGTACAAATGGAACCATTTGTACACTGTGGTCAGTGGTCAGTTTCCACCCTCTCTCAGTTAAATTAACACTGTGTGTATTTTTTACTGTGCATCCCTGAAGTTAGCAGTCACACTCATTTGTGACAACATCCAATAAGAGATAACTTTGGCGAGTGAAAGAGTGAACCAGTGAAAACTCATGTCCTGATAGGATCCGCCATGATGACCACACGGTAAGGTGTTGACCCTGAGAGTGGAAAATCACGGGTCCATTTGGGTCCATGTTTACACTCTCAGAAAGAGTTAAATTAACACTGGTTTTAGCCACCGAACGGACCAACAACCAGATCTGTATGTACTGTAGCTTTTTAAATGGGGTGACCTCTCTAGAACACCCTACACACGCGCGCGCGCACACACACACACACACACACACACACACACACACACACACACACACACACACACACACACACACACACACACACACACACACACACACACACACACACACACACACACACACACACACACACACACACACACACACACACACACAAACTCCACACCTCCACATAAGTGCAGGGTGTCAGTAGCTGTGTATCTAAAATAGCCTCTGACACAAAAACCTCACTTGTACCAAGGGGGAGGTGGTGGAGCGGAGTGAACCAGGATAAACGTGTAGATTAATCGGTGCAAGCTCTCCAGGAGACGGGGTGGAGGACTGTGGGTGTGTTTTTGAGTTTGTGCGCGTCCACGTGTGAGTATAGTGTCGGTCTGGGAGCATGTGTGCGGAGAAAGAGAAAGAGAGAGGGAGAAAGAGAAACGGGAAAAAAGAAACAGAGAAAGGGGGGGGGCGGGTACGAGAGAAAGAGAGAGATGGAGAAAGGTTAGCGCTCTGCGATCAATAACAAAATGCACTCACTGACTCCCATTCCCGTCTCTTATTTACTCTCAGTGCACAGGGCGCGGGGGTTGAGGTGACTACACAACGGTATTTAATGATTGTCTCAACATGACGGAGTACACAAACAAACTCACACTTTGCTGTACAGGATTCGTAAAGGTCCAAGATGGGACAAACTGTCACAACACTGCATTTAGTATAGGAAGACATAAACACACTAAATGCTCCCTTAAAAATATTAAAAGCCCTAAAGGTACTGTATATACTTTTCAATTCAAGAGAGTCAAGATTCAAGAGGGTGTATTTGTCACTCACACATACAGGTACCACAGGCGAAATGTTGGTGTGGCATGTTCGGCAAGACTGTGCTAACAACATTACAACACAATAATAATGATGATAATAGAAAATACCGTACTGAAAATAGCTATTTACAAGCTCACAACGTATAGCAAAGTGAAACGTTGTGAGCTTGTGGATCTGCTATTTTTCAAAATGAAAGAAAAACAAATACAAGCGTGAATATTTAAGGACATTTTTAGGAAATGTGCCCAAAATAGGGACACCAGGGTGGTGATGCTTGGTGACGCTTGTTGTGCGACAAAGGAAATACCAAGTAATGTAGATGCTGAGTGTACATTGCATTCCCTGGAAAACACACTGATGAACTCACTGTGAGCGAGACAAATGAGTCAGTCGTCACACAGCGCCAAATCACTGGTCTTCTCCTGCACAGGATAGGGATGCTTTCTATGGACAGTAACTCAGGGTGAAAGCGAGACCGAGTTATACTTATAGTTGCTCACGACGTGTCGCAGTGTGACGCATCGCAGTGGGAACTTGTAGATCTGCTATTTTGGGTGTGCGACACCGGCACGCAACCAAGTATAAATCAGGCATAACAGGGAGGGGGGATTCAGTGTGCAAAGCACCTATACATTGTTCAGCATCACCACAATGACCTACAATCACCCCAGCCATTTCCACACACCCATTCACCTCTTCCTCTCTCGCTCTCTCTATTTCGCTCTGTACCCCCCCTCTCTCTCTCTTTTT
>NC_139954.1:22836552-23106552 GCF_963454915.1 Gymnoscopelus microlampas | reverse complement strand
TGAATACACAAGGGAAAACACAGAGCAGGAGAACATTTTGTCAAACTTTGGACTTTGTTTTTGGTTTTGGCTAATTTCTCGAGCCCAATGCCAGAGTTTTGGGTTCGATGCCAATCCCAAGACCACCGATTCCCTGTTCTGAGTTTTGACCCATATTTTAACAGTTTAACAGTTGCAAAGGTTTTCTAATCAATGTGAAAAACTTAGATGTGTTCAAAGTTTCTATTTGAGAAGAATAAACTAAGCAAACAAATACAAATAAACACAAATAACCACTTAAGTCGTACTCAAATATTTCAAAAATAGCCGATCCGATCTACAAGCTCACAGCGTATCGCAACACAAAGTGAGCTTGTAGATCTACAATTTGTTTTAACTGTTTGAAGATTTTCACCTATAACGATTGGGACACATTGGCTTCATAATTGCAGATACCAATTCAAATAGTCAAATAATGGTCGATACATCGGCCAGACCGATACATCGGCTCGGGCTCTACTAATTTAACACACAACAACAAATACAACAAAAACTAAAATGAATGTGTCGCGCCATCCAGACACAAATGACTCTTGGAAATAATAACGCTCGTTTCTCAAGTTTATTCCCAGACAGTGAACACAGAGACCAAGCACTTCTCCATTCTTAATAACCATTGTGTCTGACAGGCTCAATCAGTGATCTCTTCATCTCTTTGGGAACATGTCAATCCATCTTTATACAAATTCACCCCTCCATTTGGGGGCGATCTGTCTCACACATTGTACGTACGTACGTGCGTGCGTGTGCGTGCGTGCGTGCGTGCGTGCCTGCGTGCGTGCCTGCGTGCGTGTGTTTGTTGGAGTCTTTGTGTGTGGTGGTGATGGTAGGCTCCTGTGCCTGTGAATAGCTGGGTCTGACAGCTCCAGAGACACAACGCCCTCTCTGTGGCCAGGGGCCATCTCACACACACACACACGTACACACACATGGACAGGGACGGGGACAGGGCTATCCCACAATGCACCTTGAGCACGCCCCTTTCCCCCACCCCCACCACCACTCCTCCTCTGGCCTTGGCTTTACAGTAGGAGTCTCTTGGCAAGTGAGCGTGGCCATACAGTGCACTGCAGTCTATCTCCAATCAATGACTATACAGTCCATAACATGCAGCTGGATCAATGATACAGCAGTCAATCAATATGCTGGCAGTTAACCCAACTGATTAGGCATAGCATGGGGAATTCCACAACCCCCTCACCCCAGAATAAGTGTGTGCCCTTCGAATGATATAGTACTATAGTATTCCATCCTGAAAGATTCCATCTGTCAACAAGCGGCCCAATTTGTGTGTCCTGATCTGTGGCAGACAGATGATGCCTTTAGTGGCGGAATCCTGCGGAGCAATTAAATGTGCTGGGGGAAAGCGGTGTTGATGGACAGATAGAGCCTATCCGCTGGTGATTGGCTTTTTAATTGAGTCCCCCACCTGAACTGATCACTATCATAAGCCCTTGGACCATATCTGAGGGGTGATTGCGACCGAGGAAGGAATCGAAATGATAGCAATAGCTTAATGCGGCGGTGTTGGTGGTGGGGGATTACAGCCACCATTGATCTGGTTGCAGTTGCAGACAGTCACAAATATCTATGTTATGCAGCCAGAGTGTGAGTATTTTTCATTTATTTATTGTGTGTTTGCGTGTGTGTGTGTGTGTGTGTGTGTGTGTGTGTGTGTGTGTGTGTGTGTGTGTGTGTGTGTGTGACACTGAACTGTTCATACGTGACACTGAGCTGTTCATGTAGCATAAGGGTGCATGTATAGCGATATCTGCCTTCTTATGCGTATTCATGCGAGGGGAGTGAGGGGTCCATGGTAAATGGATTTAAGTGAGAGTTTAAATAGGCACTAATCTCACTCACTGAATACCCCTGAGCTCCAGGGGGTCTATTCTATGCCCCCCCCATCTCTCTGCTATGCCTGCTCACTCACAAAATCCCTCCATACTACTTACACACATAGCTACACACAGGCTTGTGCTCGCGCCGCACACACTCTCTCTCACACACACACAAACACCCCCACACACATACACACACACACACCCACCCACCCACCCACCCACCCACCCACCCACACACACACACACACACACACACACACACACACACACACACACACACACACACACACACACACACACACACACACACACACACACACACACACACACACACACACACACACCCACCCACCCACACACACACACACACTGCTGTCACACAGTTAAAGGCGGGGGAGGGCCTCTCCAGTGTGCGGGGGTAAAGTCATGGAGGTCAGTGCTCAGTTTCCACATCAAACCCAGGAGCAGAGGGGCCAGAGTCTCTTCTCCAACCATCCCACCCACCCACCACTACCGCCCCTCCCTCACCCCATCCACCCACTACCTCCGCCCTCGCTGGGGTGTACAAATGCCTTTGCTGTCAGCTCTGCCCCGGTCCCCTGTAATTGAAAATAACAGCCGAGGGCCAGCCCCTCAGCCACTCTCTCCCCTCAGCCTGGTGGCTCTCTGCCTCCTGACAGCCACCCATCAATACCAATGACTATTACCCTGGAAGTGAGAGCGCTGTCGATGACACCCAAGACACCAGCCCCGCAACACTCCCACACAGAGACGCACAGTGACAAACACCGAGCGCACGCACACGTAAACACAAACATGCGCACACTCAAACAAACACTTTACACATGCACGTTCACACGCACGCACACACGCACACACACAAACACACACACACATGCACACCTCCCCCCCGGTGTCCTTCCTCAGCTACCCGAGCCTCCTAATGTTTAACCCGTTGCTAACAGCTCTGGCTCTCTGTCTGTGAGCTACAGTACAGTAGGCAAATAAGGCTGTCAAACACACACACACACACACCCACCCACCCACCCGCCCACCCACCCCCACACACACACATACACACACACACACACACACTCGCACACACACACACACACACACACACACACACGCATGCAACACACACACTTACATAAAAACACACACAGTGAGGCGCACCACAGTCTAACACATGCACAAAACTCTGACAAGCACCAAACTTTTCCAGAACGAAAGTGCTGAGAGAGAGTGAGAGAGTTTGCTGCTGCTCTGTTTCGCTTTAAACTCTCATGCCTTAGTTAAAAGACATTGAGTCAGCTCTAGCCTACAATAATATCAGACTACGTTCACACACTCTAAAATCACAATAGGCACAAACGGTGCAAATTAAACTGTGAACAGTGAATTTGCCAAGAAATTGAGAGGAAACAAAGTAACCTCAACTAGGTACAGCCGGTACGGTATGGGATGATGTCCATGCCTGTGTCCACTCTGTGTAACAGCAAGACTGTTCTTGTTCATGACAGTTCATGGATTGGAGTCATACTGGAAAATAGGTGTTATAAGTCCAGCCAGCATCGGTGATAGCCTGTGTATTCCTTTCTGACTGACAGCGAGCACAATGCCACACACGGACAACAGTGTGCCGTATAGGTGATCTGACTTGTCATTGGCTTTGACAGAGCAATGACAGCTGAACGAGACACACAGAACAGAAGCACAAACCCACCAACATGACAAATGAAGCGCACAGTGGCAGAGCAACGGTAGGAGAAAATGCACAGACCTTGTCAGAAGCTGCAGAGCCGTGGAGACTGTTTTCTCTTCTACAGTCCTCTCTCTCCTCTCTCTTCTCCCCGCTCTCTCACTCTGTGTTGTATGTGTCGGTGCGCAAGCGCGCACACGTGTGTGTGTGTGTGTGTGTGTGTGTGTGTGTGTGTGTGTGTGTTTGTGTGCGTGTGCGTGTGCGTGTGTGTGTGTGTGTGTGTGTGTGTGCATGTGTGTGTGTGTGTGTGTGTGTGTGTGTGTGTGTGTGTGTGTGTGTGTGTGTGTGTGTGTGTGTGTGTGTGTGTGTGTGTGTGTGTGTGTGTGTGCGGGAGTGAGTGAGTAGCTCCCTCCCCTTCTGCCTCTCAGCTGCTCGGCTCTGGCAGTTCTCAGGAAATGAATGGGAGCGCACAGAGAACGGTTGTACTTGCAAATGACTTACCCCAGTCACATGATCCTCTAAATGTAGGGTGGGCCAGTGGGCGGAGGCTTCATAAGCAAAGGGAAGACAATATACTCTAAGCTTTAACAGCATGCATCGAATTACACAGGGCCCCTCCGGGGAGGTTTCCGACGCGTCCACTCGGCCAGCAAGCCCTCACTCAGTCTCTCTCTCTCCCTCTCTCTTTCTCTCTCGCCCTCCCGGAGCTGAGAGAGCCCAGGGGCTAGGGGGTGAGCACAGGAGAACCTCCCCGTTTAAAGGGGCCGGCGAAAAAGGTATACATGTGGACAGGAAGATTGTTGTTGTTTATCTTTAGTGGAAGGGGGACATATAGCATCGGGAAGTGTTATACAGGACATGTGCTAATACGTAATATTAGTATGAAGGAATGTTTTAAGTGGATAACAAATTGTAGACTATTTATTATTTTAGTTTTTTCATATTGTTTTTTTTCATATTTATTAAATATGCTGAATTTAAACAAGACATTTTTAATTTGTGTCTTGTCTTATCAATGTAAAGATTTAATGTAAAGATTTCTCATATATTATGACAAGATTTTAATGTTTGACCAGATAGGTGTCTGTGTGGTAAAGGGATAATGTTCCTGCCTACCGCTGTGGAGAGTGGGCTCAATTCCTCACGGTACCTCTGGTGGGAAATAGGTGTTTTCACTCGGGTGGGAAACTGGGGTGATGTACTAGCCATTCCTATAGGTTGGGAGCAGAACTTTGAGGGATAGCTTGTTCCTCCACACATGTTACAGTGCCTCCTGGTGAAAAAAAGAAGTGGTTGGTGACTTGATTGATTATTGATTAAATACTTTATCAGTCAGAAATGTAAACAGCACGAGACCCAGTCAGACATTTAGGCTAAAAGTCTAACACGAAAAAGTCCTGAGGACTTGTTTCCATTGTGGTCCTCCATGTGTATGGGAGGAGATTTGTCTAAAAGACCAGCAGGAGGGGTTGGCAATGACAGCTGACAGGGACTGTACACATGGGGGAGAATTGGCATAACTTTTTTTTTTTTTTAACTGTCTAATCTTATCAGGTAATCATAAAATGATAGTATCATTTCTAATATCTAATGACTCGTTGCCAGTGTTGAGAATTATTACATGTAACAGAGTTATGTAGTTAAATGACAAAATACATAATGTAACTGTAATTAGTTACGATCACAAAGAACGATTAGATTAGACTCTAATCAAAATGTGTCAACAGAAGGGTTACTCTTAAAGGAGACACACCATGAATTAAAAAAAAAAAAGATATTTAATATCATATGGTGTATGTCCCTCAAACCATTTTCAAAAGGTTTGAGCCAAATCAACACTCAGATATACTCATCCCAAGTCAATTCTCTCAGGCTTATAAAGCACTTTCAGCTTCAATACCAAAACGTCCTGTTGGGCAGAGGGGTGCTACTGAGCAATTCTGTCTGTAAAAATACATGGGCAGAAAGTTTCGTGATGTAAGCAAACATGCCATTCTGAGATGGCCTGTTCAGACACGCCCATTCTGAAAATCTCTGAAATGAGAATGAATGACTGAATGTTAAAAAAAAAAATTTGGGGTACAAGAGACACTGGGGAGCCCAAAAAATACAAAAAAAAAAAAAAAAAGTGAAATTCATGGTGTGTCTCCTTTAAATATCCTTTGACAGTAAAAATCACCATAATACTCAAATCAAATGTGATACTATGTGCACAGCATCTATCAAATTCAGGGTCATGGAAATGCACATGCAGCAAAGACTTAAAGGCAGGTAGCGGTATTCCTGTCATAGGTGTTGTAGCCTAGGAAATTGCCTGTTTTCATGGAGTACTGTAGGCTATGTAATGCACTATTCTGGCTTAAAACTTCAATTTAGAATGCAATCAAATGTAATCAGGTTTAATGACTTTGATGAAGTGTAATATTTTTTTTAGCATTTCTACCTGTCGATTAGGCTATACCAGTGACAGAGCTACTTTACAGTATGTAGAATATGCGATCGACACGCGCTGCTGCCATTCTGCACCTTAATCCTATGTACAAATCGCTGACTTTATTTTTACTAACGTCCATAGCGTATCATATGTGTATTTGATATGCACATATATGTATATATCTGCTGCTATGCTCACGCACCTTATGTCTTCTTACCTAAGGTACTTACGGCACCGGACAGATACTATACTATGTGATACTGTGATATATGATACCATACTATGTGTAAATATGAAGATAAATTGTTGTTGTTTTTATTGATCTCTTTCTGTTCCCCTTGCCCCCCACCTTCTTTTTCTTCCCTTTCTTTTTTTATGGAAATAACTTTTTTTGCACAAAAATGAATTTCACCCACTGTTTTACACCTGTAAATCTGTTGATTCTGATGGCTTATTATAATTTTAGGAGGGTAATACTAATCAGTAATCCATAATAGATTAGATTTCATATATATGTGTGTGTGTGTGTGTGTGTGTGTGTGTGTGTGTGTGTGTGTGTGTGTGTGTGTGTGTGTGTGTGTGTGTGTGTGTGCGTGTGTGTGTGTGTGTGCGCGCGCGCGCGCGTGCGTGAAAGACATCTACATGGCCGAAAAGGTGATACAGAGATGAGTTGTAGGCTATTTGCCTAATTGTGTATCTTAACTTTCACGGAAGTGACCTTGGCAGTGTTTATGCCATAGGGTTTATGCTAAATAAGCAATGTCTCAAGAAGTCACGTGTCCAAATGGCCTACTACGCTAAAACACTATTATAACTCTATATGCTTAAAACAACAACCGTGTTGTTGTTTTAGCATTTAGCTTGTTTAGCTTAGACCTCAGTTCTAGATTAAATAAAAATCATTTTCAATCATTTTGCAGCCTACAACAGGATATAGCCAACTATTCTAAACAAATCAATCATAAGTTAACTAGAAAGTAGCAAAGGGGATGACAATAACATGACATTTTTAAACAACACGATACCAAAACGGTCCTGTGGGTAAGTAACATTAAAGCCTGTTAAATTAGCTAAAGCTTGTATAACGTAACGTGAAAGCCTACTGAAGTTAGCAATTGCCAAGTGACTGTATTTAAACATATTCTCAACATTGTTACCTGATCTGATGATGCATGCATGCAGGGACAGCTCGCTTACAGCTCAAACGTGACGTAGTTGAATTTTGGGTGGGGACAGGCGGGAGGGGAGGGGACAGGCGGGAGGGGTGGGGGGGGAACACCTAAACATTGTTGGCACGTCAACACAACAAGACGAATTTATGCTTTGAAAAGTGGTCGGAAATAATAATATAAAGTGGCCTATGGGCCTAAAAGCAGGGGTCTTCAACAGGGGGTCCGGGACCCCTGGGGGGGGGGGGGGGGGGGCGACAAATCTTTGTAGGGTGTATATATAGGATTCCTTTTTTTTTTACATTAACCACTTAAACCTTAGCTCCCTACTCTGAGAACTTTAGCCAAAAATAGCAGATCTACAAGCTCACAACACCTTGCAGCGAGCTTGTAGATCTATTTTTTTTTTGGCAAAGAGGTTTGGTGCAGATGGAAAGAGAGGAAAGGTCAAGTATTGAGGGTTGAAGTGGTTAAATGCCAGAAAATACACATTAACATGAATCCAACACTGATGATATTGCTGTCATATGAATCTATCTATCTAATCTAATCTATTAAATCTATGAAAATGTTTAACCTGCAACACAATTTTATATTGTGAGGGTCCCTGCTTCATCTCTCTCTCAGTCTCAGCTAAGGGGTCCTTGGCCTGAAAAACCTTGAAGACCCCTGGCCTACAGGATTTGAACATGCATCGTTCATCATCAGACCTAAATGTACTCATCATCTTGCTTATGCCCAAATGTCTGGCTATTCACAGGTAGGTTTGTAGCAATTTGTAGCAATTTTAGGAATATTATTAAAATATTATAATATGTATTTGGCCCCCCATTTATACAAGTAAATATAAAATACAATATAAAATAAATAAATATAACATAAATGGTGCCCACTGCCCAGAGTTATCAGGGGGCCACTATTCCGGTTTGATTGATTGATTTATTGATTGATTGATTGATTGAATTCTTTATTAGCAGTTTGAAAACGGTAATGCTGTACAGAAATAAAAAAAAACTATGCTAAAAGGATAACACAGGATAAAAATAAAATGAAAACATAAACTATAACAGCAGCTAAGAGGGTACTTTATTGTCAGTGGCCACAGCACAGAATAAAATAACAGGAAAGTATTTTACCCCGACCCCCCCCCCCCCCTTCATATTCCCACTAGATATAATGGGCCTCAGTCATATAGGCTACAGTAGTGATGACAATTTCCCCTGTGTTTTTTCCAGTTCTTGATGAAAGGCAGCGCTATGGTGTGAGCGGCTGATGGTGATGGTATTCAGCGCCCACATCAGTCCCCTGGGACCTCTAATTAAGGTGAAGGAAGCTATGCTCATCTGCATGGCTGATGGAGCCCACACGTTACATGGTAGTAGAGACTTAGCGTGCAGGGGCTGGAGCGTCGCGATTAGACAGAGAGAGAGAAAGACAGAGAGAGAGAGATAGAGAGAGGGGGGTGGGGGGTGGCGGCTATGACTATTTAGAGTCGCACGGTGCGCCTGGTCCACCTGCTACCAACTTAATATGCATTCTGTTTCACCACAGATATCTCTGTTTTTCTCTCTTTATCCTCAGAATAATGATCTCGCCATGAATGGAGGCAACGCCTAGGATGGGGGGAAGGATAGAGGAATAGATTGATAGGCTTGGCTGGATAGAGAGATGGCCGGGTGGATGCGGCAAGCTGAATAAACGAATTGTATGGTATAGATGCAGTAGATGGAGAGAGTTAGACTGAGGGGGTGGATGGATGGATGGATGGATGGATGGATGGATGGTGAGAGGAAGGATATTATGCTCCGGTAACAGATCTGTGTCTGGTGTTAATTGCAGCGGAATGTAATTGCAGACTAAGCACATACCCTTTCAACTGTGTGAAAGCATGGGTTAAATAGTTGCTTTTCTCTTAGTTTTACAGGATTTCAGATGACAATATATGTCTATTTTAATCTCTTAAACCCATATATTCTTCGTCTCCCATGGATCTATAACCACCCCTCTTTCCCTCTACACCATATCTTTGTCAGAAATAGCCTACAGTATATACAAGCTCACAACACATCGCAGTGCAACCCGCTGTGATCTTGTAGATCGGCTATTTTCGCAGTGCTCGCATCCAGAATAGGGAGGCGAGGGTTCATGTCACGTTCTCTGGTCAATGGCCATTTCAAATTTCATTATGTGTATAAAATGTTTAAATGTTGAATTATGTAGAATTACAACTGACAGCAGAGTTCATAAGAAAATCATTTTAATAACATAACGTTCACACTACAAATTAATGAAAATGACTTCCTATAGTAATTCATATCCAGAACATTGACATAATGTACATTAAAGTAATCTAAGCTAAATTGTGAGAGCCATATGGCACAATTTGACAACAGACAATTTGACAAGTATGATTTTTAAACTTGACTTTCAGCCACCTTCGCACATTTGATTCTATTCATTATAACTTGTGTAGTAAGAAGACCGGGTAATTATTCGTCTTTGAAGGCCACTGCGTTTGAAGGAACAGTTATGTAAGATCAGTAAGGAAAGACCTGCTGATGATCTTTATAATGACATCCTGAGGAGCTCTTTCAGATGAAGTCCTCGCCCTCTTAACTGGCACCCCAGGAGTCCTGGCATGTGTTGACGGGAGGCAGGCAGGGAGGACTGCAAAAACGGGAGCTGTGAGGGAGGAGGTGCACATCGGAGGAGTGAGGAGGAAGAGAGGGGAGGGGTAGGTAGATGTGTTTGAGAGAGCGGGTGGAAAGGAAGGAGGCATGGCAGGAGAGGATGATGGGAGACGGTCCGATGAACTATGGGGGAGGGTTACAGGAGGCATGCCAGGAGGCTGAGAGACAGACAGACAGACAGACAGACAGACAGACAGACAGACAGACAGACAGACAGACAGACAGACAGACAGACAGACAGACAGACAGACAGACAGACAGACAGACAGACAGACAGACAGACAGACAGACAGACAGAGAGAGAGAGAGAGAGAGAGAGAGAGAGAGAGAGAGAGAGAGAGAGAGAGAGAGAGAGAGAGAGAGGGAGGGAGGGAGGGAGGTAACTAAAGGAAGGGGCAGTGAGTTGATGGGGGGTATGGCTCCCAGGCCAGCCTCTTCCTGGCTCCCCAGCAGAGCTTATTAAAGAGCCCAGTCACCAGGGCCTCTCCGAAGGCCACCCCGACTCAGGACAGGCTCCTGACACATTGCCCTGGGGGATGGAACTGCAGAGAAACAGGAGGGTAGAGGGACATCATAGCACTGTGTACTGGACATCATAACACCACTATCCTATTCAGAACATTTGCCGAGATGCACACGCACGTAAAATACACAAATACATAGTTTTTGTCACACGACATGGTCAGTCGACGGTGTGTAAATGAGCCGTTATGGTCTGACTCTTGTATTTCCTGCCGGCAATAGTGATCTCAAAACATTCCCTTCTGTCCTCCTCCGGCAAAACATGATGCCTACAGGGAAGGGTGTGCGTTCTTATTGAGCAGAGGAAGCCTGTATTTGACTCAGCGAAAAAATGGTGTGAGTGTTGTGAAATGCTGAGAGTGTGCGATGAGATGGTCCCCTCCTGTTGTCTCTGGCTGAACTTTAGACTCAGGAGCGAAAGAACAGACATGCCAGACAAGGAAGCAGGGAGCAGAGGGGCTAAGGACACAGTCTGTTGACCACACTACACACTCACACTTATAGGGGGGGTGGACAGGAATGGGGATGAGGGAATATAAAGAAAATATTAACCTAAGATCCATTCAAGACATGTAAGATTTCATTTCATTTACTGTAGTTGCTGGAGGAAACACAAAGTACACATACATACTTAAACACGTACATCGTGTACACACGTATGTAGCAGCTTTACAAGTTTGTAACTGCAATGTACGGCGTGCAGTGAATCTTAAAAACTAGGTACAGCATATTTGTATTTAGATGGATTTAGATTTCTTTAAAAAGAGAGACCATCTCTACATGTCTTCAAAAGAATTTATAATATTCATTGTCTCACATCGACCTCAGGGAGGAAAGCAGTTGCTTTGGTAACAACTAACAGGGATCACCACAGACAAAAAGAGGACGAGACTGGGAAGTTAACTTCAAGCCTTGAAAGCAGTATGGGCAGCGATGTAATCGCACTGCCTGAGAGCCCTGGTTTCTAGGCAATAAATAGCTCACCTCCAGAGCCACTCTCCAGCCCCGGCACTCCCACTCTGTTCCCATTGTAGCTGCCCCTTACAGCAGGGCCAGTACACAGACAAAATGAGGAGAGCACACTGTCCACTCCACAAGACAGGAAATATAACAACAATCCTTTATAACAACACAATTATGTGTGTCGCCCAAAACAGAGCCAGACATGGGCTACTCAGCGACGCCCAGTCCTATGCACTCAAGTCTTGTAAATATCATACAGTATGTTTTTCCTGGTACTGCAGTCAATTCTGAGGGACCACTCCTGGTATGATGCAATACCTTTGTGACTTTTAACTAATTCAGCCTAATTTGGATGTTTCCTTTTAAGAGTTTGTGCAATCTCAACAGTGAATGACGCCAGTCAAAGGCAGGGGGGGGGGGGGGGTAGGGGTGTAGCCCCGGAGATGAAGGGATTGCGTGGATCGGAGACCCATCTGTCTCAGGAGTGTGTACGTGTACTGTATCTGTGTGGCTCTACAGCTTGTATCTCCGTTGGGACCTTCACATCGGATGTGCAGAAACTCCCAGATGCATTACTCTCACTGAAGTCATATACTTTTCTTATATCTACTATGAGGATAATGTACTAATGAACACTGGTGGAGAGCGACAGAGAGTAAATTATTGATTCGTACATAGATTTCAACATGTATTTATTCATGTGCATCTATCACCAACTAGGATTCCACGCATGTAGGCTATCTATTCTGGTTTATTTAGCTCCCAGTATCTGCTATGATATTACCCACGTGCCCACCAATCCACTTAAATAAAGAATTGTACAGGAATGCCACATTGAACAAATGTTATGTATTCACGATTCTGAAGTGTTTTCTATCTCACTGATTACCAATGCGGCAAGTGAGGAGGGGGCTCAAAGTAGCAGCCAAGAGAGATTAAGACAAACCTAGATGGGAGAAAAGAGGATGGAGAAAGGATGAAAAAATAGAAAAGGCACAGCCAGGCAAAACAAGTTGAAGACAGAAGGGAAGCGAGATTAGGAACGGGACTGAGGTACAGTAGGAGAGACATAGAGAATAAGAACGGAGGGGGAAAAGATGCAAGAAACACAGGAAAATGACAAAACAGGAGAACGGAGAAACGGGACATCTGCTTGCTCGGAGGGCCTCCACTGGTCCAGTGGCTTTGTGTGTGTGTGTGTGTGTGTGTGTGTGTGTGTGTGTGTGTGTGTGTGTGTGTGTGTGTGTGTGTGTGTGTGTGTGTGTGTGTGTGTGTGTGTGTGTTGTAGTGTGTGAGCATGTGTGTCTTTGTATGATGATGTACTGTATGAGGTGCAGATACATACTGTATGTGTAGGTGTGAAAAACAGACATGATCATGTTTACTGTGCATGCATATTGTAAGTGTGTACTGTATGTGCATGCATGCGCACGCACGTATGTGTGAGTGTGTGTGTGCGTGTGTGTGTGTGTGTGTGTGTGTGTGTGTGTGTGTGTGTGTGTGTGTGTGTGTGTGTGTGTGTGTGTGTGTGTGTGTGTGTGTGGCTGTGTGTTTGTCCAGGCGTCAGTACACCTGCACATACTGAGTGGGCTGGCTCAGTGGGCTGGCGTGGAGCTCCATGGGTCCCCCTCCAGGCCAGCTCTCTGTCAGGCCCTGCCAAGGTCAGCCTCCTGCCGGGGGGGTGAGGGGGGTGGGTGAGCGTGGGGGCGGGGTGGAGGCTTCAACATGACCACCAGGCCCATAGCACGCTGTGTCCAATAGCAACAGCATCGAGCAGAGGTAAAGCTTTCAGTCACACACAGAAAGAGAGAGGGAGTCAGTGAATGTGTTCCTAGACTGACCTCTTACACACATACAAAGAGACATACACTGCATATACTGCATACACACGTACACAGACACACGTACACAGACACACACACACACACACACACACACACACACACACACACACACACACACACACACACACACACACACACACACACACACACACACACACACACACACACACACACAATCACTAAAAAGAGAGATGCACACAACAAATGAAGCAGGCAGCAACAAGGCCACTACATTTTATTTTGTCCTCCAAAATGAGATAAAAGAAAGTCACAATGAGACTGAAATAGCTTGGATTAGTAGATGAAGTAACTATAGCCCCTGTCCTTAATAGAATAAGAGAGTGCCTATGAAAGTAACAAGGAGACTTTGTGTGTCCTAAAACTGCTACCTACGTATTATGTCCATTCCATAGCTATCCATTACCTGGATCGTCTTACTGGGCGACTAGAGGTAGGGTGGAGTCACTGACACTCAACCCTGAAATACTTGACTCACTTATGTACACACAGCCCAGGCCTGCAGTGAGATCAATGATGTTACTGAAATATCAGGCACGAAATACGGCCGCCAAGTGTAATTGAAACATCTTCATGCCTTATTCTGGAAGAGATCACAGCAGGATATTAGAATTATAGTCACATTGACTGATACCTATATGCATATGGTTGCCGCTTGACTATAAATGTTCCTATTTGATAAAACGCGGAATGTGGGATGAATTTCCGAACTCCACATTGCAGATATAACGGCAGTGTGCACTGGCAGAGAGATTAGCCTCCACAGATGGCTATGGAGACACCTGAATTGTAAGGCAGCATTGAAGCAATTATCCGCTGCCACTCCCCCGCATCCCCCCATGGCTGTCAGGCCTGTCAGGGACACTGGTGTGCATGGAGCAGGGGCTGATCTGACACCAGAGCCCCCAATGTTGCTCTTTTGTTGAGCTTTTCCCAGCCAGCAGCCCTTTGGTTTTGTGGTGGAGAGACCTTGCCTTGTTCCCCATGGCAGCTCCGCCCCTCCCTGCCTCCCCACTCGCCCGCCCGGCCTCCCTCTCTCACCTCTCTCTCACTCTCTCTCTCTCTCTCTCTCTCCCCACCCTCCCACACCCCTCCTCTCTCCCGAGTGTTGGATAGAGAGGGAACAGCCAGTGCTCTCAGAACACACCGAGAGAAGCTGCCAGCGGGTAGTCATGGCAACAGCTTCTCTCTCACCCGTCACTTCCCTGCTCGGTAAAAGGGAGTGTGGAGAATTGCAGGGCCCCTCTCTCCTCTATCTCACAGCCCAAATTAAACGGGTCACAGTCATTTTCTGGCACCCGTTTAAATAATCATAGAGACGGATGTATGCTGAGAGAGCGAAAGAAAGAAAGAGAGCGAGAAAGAGAGCAAAAGAGAAAGAGACAGAGTGAGGTGAAGTGGGGGCAGACTGAGGAAGTAGAATGGGGGTGGTAATCAAAAGACGCACATTGCTGCACAATCAATTATAATGTATGATTGTGGTGCATGCAGACACTTGCGAACCGTCAGTGGAACATAACCACTTTAACCCTGGCATTCCTATTTTGGGCATGCCATTGTAGGCGAAATATTTCAAAAATTGTCAAAAGTTTTCAAAGATTTTAAAAGAGTGTTTCAAATATTTTCACGTTTACGTTTTGTACAGTGGATCTTTTTGATTAACATTTGATTATGTATTTCATCAACTATGCATCTTGAGCTTATAAAGCTACTATTTTTGCTATCTAAAAGGGTACAAAAGTATAAAATAGGGCTTAAGTAGTTAAAAAACATGAGAGCAGACGTGGCAGTTCTAGTCCAAGTTATTTCAATTCAATTCAAATGAGCTTTATTGGCATGAGAAAACATAGGTTTACATTGCCAAAGCAAGTGTCAAAATATAATAAAAACATATTTCACGTGCACGGTTTTGTTTCAACAAGAGGACAAGAAGGTCTGGAAAATCTGTCTTTTCTGAGCGCTTTGCCTAATTTTACCAATGTTTTCACAGTGCGTGCAACTTCAAAGACTCATTATAAGATCAATATCTTTTAGTTTAACTCAGCATACATCCACTGGGAGTTCAGAATCAGGCAGCGATTAAACAGACGACTTGTTCTTTCACTCTCATCAAAGTGAGCTACACACTATACTTCTCAGTAATCAGTGTTAAGTTAACTCTGAGAGTGTAGAAACATAACCAAATGAACCCGTAAAGTGACATACATAGTCGACATAGGAACGTTTTGTCCATTTTCTGTCTGTCCGGCTGCGGACTGCACTCGATTGCATTTTCTGTACGTTTGCAAGAAGTGCCCTTGGTGACTTTTGGGCAGAAGTGAGCAAAAGGTTTTCCTCTGCCCCCTCCTTCTCCAAAAAAAAGAGTAGGTGGAAGGGACGTTGTGCATCGACGTGGGTAGAACATAAACACCGAACCATGTGAGAGACGCTCCCATCGCAACACTGAACGGCCGCCAACATGACAACGACAGGATTCGAAGAACAACTTTGCGAACTAGTCCGTGGATAATATCAATATTCAGCTCTACGTGTTTGCTTACGTTTATTCATTCTCAGAGTTACAAATTGATTAATTAACACTGAGGATTTTACTGTTTATTATTGTCACTGGCAGAGGCAGTCTACCTACAGTACACTGCTATATAGTATACTTATCAAACTAGCTAATCTCCCTTGCTGTGCTTCTAACAGTTTATGTATATTCTTATGTAGAGGTGCTGATGTTAAGAACAAGAAGTGATATGATGGAAAACCCAGAGATGTTTTCTTTTCATGAGCCACTACCACAGGCCTGCTCTGGCTTAATGGCACACTGGCTTTTGAAAATAATTCAGCCCTGCTTATTTTCTACTTGATTTACTCGTGTAAGCCATCCCTCATCAGGCCAGGGGTTTGATATTAGGCCAAAATAAATCAGTTTCATTTTTGAACGATGCTTTGACCCGCCTGCATCGGCAGCAGAAAGAAAACTTGAGAATACAATGGCAGCATTACATCACAGCTAAACCATGTCTATTTTTACTGCAGATCAAGATTTTCTTACTTCCAGGAATTTCCAAAACAGGAATAAATCTGAAAGATTTAGAACAGTGTTGTGGAAAGCTAATCAAACATGTTAATAACAAAAATACAAGGGTTACCATTACAAGGGTTAAACGTGGATTCAGAGTTTAGAAATAGAATTGATGGCAGTCTAATGAAATTCTCGTACAGTAGAGGAAACCGTTTTTTTTGTTGTTGTTGTAGAAGACATTTTTCTCTACTTCACCAGTCTTTATATGCACAATAGGGTTATTCGAGTCATTCAATACAATAATATGGAATAAAATACAAGCATGTTTGTTTAATAACATGCAGGCTTGTGCATGAAAATGAAATACAGTACCACAAGGATGTTTTTGTTAGATGCACATGGTATTTGTCATGTTCCAACAGTGGACGGCCCCATGCTGTGTGTAATTGACCAGATATTTATGTTAGAATGAAAGGTGACATCCCCAGGGTGCCTGGCTGTGGGAAGAGGAGTATTGTATTTTCAGGCTGTACTCTGAGTGACAGGTCATTGACAGAATGTTCAGGTACTGCCCCTGAACCTTTCTGGGGGAAAAAAGTGTGTGTGTGTGTGTGTGTGTGTGTGTGTGTGTGTGTGTGTGTGTGTGTGTGTGTGTGTGTGTGTGTGTGTGTGTGTGTGTGTGTGTGTGTGTGTGTGTGTGTGTGTGTGTGTGTGTGTGTGTGTGTGTGTGTGTGTGTGTGTGTGTGTGTGTGTGTGTGTGTGTGTGTGTGTGTGTGTGTGTGTGTGTGTGTGTGTGTGTGTGCGCGTGCGTGCGTGTGCGCGTGTGTGGAGGATGCATGTTCATGCGTGCATATGCGTTCGCTTAACTTCCCCACATTGACACCAGATGGCCCTTCCCATCATGGCCGACGAAGGAATTCAGCTGGCAGGGCCTCTTGCTGTCCGTGGTCAGGGTGTGTGTGTGTGTGTGTGTGTGTGTGTGTGTATATGTGTGTGTCTCTGCCCCTCCTCTCCCACACTGACCTATTTGTATTCTGGGCAGAGCAGATGAGGCTCCAGGCCTGCTGCCCTGCAACCCCTCTAGCCCGTCCCCTCGGGAGGGCATCTGTGGGGCTGCACTGGACAGATAGGGCAGACCCATCATGGCAGCACTTTAAAGACCACCTCGCACATCCACAGAGAGGGGATGCACTTGGATTTGCATGGGTGTGTGTGGACTGTGGACCTTAACCCATTCAATCCAGCAACGCATCTGTGTCATTTTTAGATTTCTTTGGCTATTCAAAAATAGCAGATATACAAGCTCATTGCGCTGCACCGAGTGCCGCGCTATGAGCTTGTAGATCTGCTATTTTTGAAAGAAAATTGTGAAAATGTGTGCAAATCTTTGAATATATATCTGCATTTTTAACTAAAATCTTTGCTTCCTGGGGTAGTATTTTGAGATGGGGGGTCCGCAGACGAATACATATCATTTTGGGTGGCCCTTGACACACATTGAGAACCACTGATATTATAGCAACATACGTATATTTTTTTAAACTGTTAGGATCTAGAAGACATTTGTAGAATCCCTAGAAGCAAAGATTTTAGTTAAAAATGTTTGCTTTAAAAAACATATATATTCAAAGATTTGCACACATTTTCACGATTTTTCCAAAACAATAGCAGATCTACAAGGTTGTAAGCTCCAATGAGTTAGTATATCTGCTATTTTTGAATAGCCCAAAGTATAGAAAAATGGTTATAGCTAAAAAAGAAATCTAAAATGACACAGTATGCGTTCCCGTATTGAATGGGTTAACGTGTTGGCCTGTTGAGATGTGTCTCTGTTCTGGTCTTTTGTTTTATGTTTGCTTGCCTCCACCTGACCATAAACTCTAGTGCATGAAAAGAATAGACTGACCGCCCAACATGGATCAAAACCTGAGGTCAGTAGAGGACAGTGACTGACGAGTACATTATCATGAATTCAGACTGTCATGCCACCCTATAATAACTCATTCTCTCATCTCTGGCAGTGAGAGGAGATAAAAAAGTGAACAGATGATTCAAAGCAAGTGGGAGTTGTCGAGACTCCATCTCACGCTGATTAGTCAGACAGTAGAAGCATGGCATGGCTCCTATCTCTCACACTGTAAGACCATGAGAGTTAATTTAACTCTGAAAGAGTAACAAGACTTAAAGGTATAGTTAGTGATATTTCTTTGTTAAAAATAAGTGTTAAATTGCTTTATATTCTGATAGTACTCATTGGTATACATACAGTGTTTGTTCAGGAACAGGGGTCTCCACAAGTACCCGTCCCTCCAACTCTTGATTAAACCGAAAATGCATTTTCAGGTCGGGATGCCAATTTTATCCAATCAGGAGAGAGAGCTCACACAGGACACAGGATAAACAAGTGCATTTGGAAGTGATGACACAAATATATTAGCAGAGAAAATTGTACACTGGAACACTATAACATTTAAGCTGATAAATGGGTACTTTCTCCTGATTGACTGAAGATTTGCCACGCACATGACATTTTTCTGTTTATTAAAGAGCTGGAGAGGCGCAGAGACATGCTAGTGAACAAACACTCTTACTAGTCACAATGCTTTAACCTTTTAATTCTTTTTTTGTTTTAACCAAAAAATATCACTTACCCTACATTTAAGAGTCTAAAGGCCTCAATAGCAGACCCACTGTGCTGCCACTGTTTATCTCTAGCACCTCCCTTAGGCCTAATATGCACACAAGATATCTCAAATTCTAATTGGTGAATTGCCACAAAACCTGCTGCATGTATTCATTCGCCCTGGAGGAAGAACCCGGTTTGCATGACCCCATCACCTTTCCTCTATAGCACCACCCTCAAGGTTAAAATGTCAACTTTGCACACAAGATATCTCATGATCTACTAGGCACATTGCAGGATAAACACTAATGATGTGTTGGATCGACTGACAGACCAACCGACATGCCACTAGTGGGGCAAAAAATGGACCTAGAAGGGCCCATTTCTACACTCTCAGAGTTAAATGACCTTAAGCGATTTTGCAGTGCAGAGCATGACACATGGTCAGTCCATCTGTGTGTGTTTGTGTGCATGCTTGTATACATAGGTGTGTGGGTGAGAGGGTGTGTACATGTGAATTCAACCTTAGAGGGCTCATTTGAAATCGCTCAAGCATTTCTGATAGTCCCCCATTCTTTGCCCCCCTCCTCTCACTTCTACTTACAAAACATTATTTGCCAATTTGCGGATACAGACACACACACACACACACACACACACACACACACACACACACACACACACACACACACGCAAACACACTCATGCCACTAAGGTGAGGCGGGGTTGTTGGGTGGGGTGGAAATAGCACCCACACACACACACACACACACACACACACACACACACACACACACACACACACACACACACACACACACACACACACACACACACACACACACACACAGGGTGCGCAGCCATAAAGGAATGCAGAGCAGGATAATCACAGCATCATCAGCTCTGTCCTCTGAGAGAGTGGGCCAATAATGCGCCTCTAATTGAATAACTTATCCACAGCTATTTCCCAGGGGGCCAAGCTGCAAGGCAGGGCCGCTGAGAGGGGGGCAGATGGCGCTGAACGGAGTAAATCAGCATCCTCCAAGTGCCACAATGGAAAGTGGGGTTACACAAACAGATACAGACATACACCCACTCAAAAGGGAATATTGTGGATCGGTGGGTTGAAGATACGAAGGAAGCGCCATGACAACTACTTTATATGGTAACGGGAAACAGGTTTATTCAATGCTTGCAATACAAAACAGCTCCAACCAAACTCAAACATTTAGTAACAACAGGCAGTGTGTGTGTGTGCAATGCAACTACCTCGCCCATGTTTCACATTAATACATAAATGACAAAATAAATGATATGACATAAAACAACATAACGCATTAATCCCCCAACACATTCCCAATAACAAATAACATCTAAATAGCAAAATGGACAACAATAAAACAATGTGTGTGCGCCTCAAGGCACGTTGGGAAGTCCTTCTCTTGTCCAATGGCACACCCCGGTACGCTAGAACTTTTTATTTTATTTCTATTTTCTTGATACACTTGTCAACAATAAGCCAGTTGATGCATACATCACTGACACAAACAGGCAAACATCACACGTATAATGCAACAACTGTCTGGTGAAATTACAGGGCACCGAAACTCCCCTTTCCCTCAAAACACACAGCCCCAGCCTTTGTTTCCTCTTGCCTTAGTCTTTCAGTATTGCTGAACTTCTCTGTGTGCAGATCAGAGGCCTCCTCGCTTATGTAAGTCTGAAAAGCCTGCTGTATCCCCGGGCCTGGGGGGAGGGATAATTCCCCTTAAGACCCCTTCCTCTGCCTTCCCTGTTCAACCACCCATGGGCTCGCCACAGGGGGTAAGTATTCAAGTTTTGCTCCATCTCCCATCGGCGAACGTACCACCCTGACAAAGACCCCACACGTGCATCTCGATGTTAGAGATACAGTATGAAGGTGCATGGATAACAAGAGCGCTACAGTTGTGCTGCTTATTGGCAAAAAAAGTACTGACAGCGCAGTATATAATAGGCTTCAGGTCCACACCTTCAGCCATGTTCCTGTGATGAATAACTGAGTTCATTGGCTGCATCCTAGGGACAATGCCACATGCCAACACCTTTATGGCCACTGAGTTGATTGAAAAGATACCTGGAGTCCTGATGATTCAGTTTTTTAACCACTTTCAACCTGGTGTCCCTAATTTGGGCTTATCGTTATAGGCGAACATTTTGAAAAAAAAGGAAAAAAAACTCATCTACAAGCTCCCACCCAGATTTTCGCTATTTGTCATACGACTAAGTATATAGGGCTTAAGTGGTGAGAGCTGCGCCTCATCAGCAGCAGGCATGATATCTACCTGGGTCAATATCTCTGTGCCCACAAGCACAGTCGAAGCCAATGGAATTTTTTATTAGGAAACAATAATGGGTGTGCGCGAAAAAAGGTGGAGACCGAGAGAAAGAGAGACGGCGAGGTGTAGGGAGAGGTACTACATTGATTTACCCTTCATAGTTCGTTGCACTACATTTACCCAGCAGAGTGCTCAAATTAGTGCCCTCCAGCTCTCTCCCAATTAGTTTCCACAGAGACGAGGTGTAAAGCCAGTCACTGGCCTCATTACCTCTCCTTCTCTCTCTCTCTCTCTCTCTCTCTCTCTCTCTCCTCTCTCTCTCCCTCTCTCTCCGTGTGCGTCCCTCTCTCTCTCTTTCTTCATATGCATCTCTCGCTCCAACTCCCCTCTGTCTCCCAGTCGACCCCCTCTCTTGTTCCGCCACTCTCCTCACACTTAAGCCGTTTCTTCCCTCCTCTCTTGCTCTTTTGCCGGTCTTTCTTGCTCACCCCTGTCCCCCCACACCCAACCCCCGGATCTATCTTGCTGCATATTTTCCCTGGTTAATGCAGAGAGTTGACTTGGGGAGTACATTAATCTCCAGGACTATGGACTGAGCTGGGCTGCCAGACACACAACAGCTGATGAAGAATAAATGATGGTTCTCCTAAACTTTTAGGGTGTGGCTCTGCAGGAGGCTGGCCGTCTATAAGATGGTCGATTTGTGTGTGTGTGTGTGTGTGTGTGTGTGTGTGTGTGTGTGTGTGTGTGTGTGTGTGTGTGTGTGTGTGTGTGTGTGTGTGTGTGTGTGTGTGTGTGTGTGTGTGTGTGTGTGTGTGTGTGTGTGTGTGTGTGTGTGTGTGTGTGTGTGTGTGTGTGTGTGTGTGGAGCTAATCTCCCAAACCAAAAGTTGCATGCACAATGCCAGTAGGCAGTATACATATGATGACTTATACTTAAACTATAATGGAAGTCAATGGGGCTCAGATCGCCCTGAAACCTTGCCGAAATCTGGACTCATACATCATAGATACATCATAGATATGTCATAGACAAATGACATTAATGGTTGGCCATATGAAGTCTGACATCCACATCGGATCCACACTGTTCCCGTGTGGATCCTGAGATCCACATGATATATATATATATATATATATATATTTGTCTCTGCCAGGAGACTATGTTTTCACTTTCCGTCCCCGTCCCCCCCTCGGCCAAGCTAACATTGGTCAAGCCTCACGTGACACGTGACAATACGTTGAAAGAGTGTGCTCTGATTGGCTAGTGAGACGGACGTATAGCGGCCTATAAATAGATGTGTCACTTTGAAAGAGTCTGTGTCTCTTTCAAAGTGAGGTAAGGCAGGAATAATCACGAAATGGCTGAGAAATGGCGGAGCAATACATTATGTAGACACACTGGTGTCATCACAATACGTAATATAAATAGCTTAGACAGGATTAATCAATATTTGCTGCCGGAGACTTGTGCTCCGAGGAGCACATTTTCTAGTTTAAATATTTTTGGGGCGGTGTAACCGCCCCCTATAAGTGAGTTTTGGACGATGACCAATCCTGCACCGTGATTGGCCAATAGTCTACAACGCAGTCTACACCCCTAACCCTTCCACAGTCAATGCAAATCTATACTTTTGCAAAGTCAGCCAATCACATTACAGCTAGTATCATCACAACTAGCTGTAATGTGATTGGCTGACTTTGCAAATTCAGGACTGTGATTGGCTAGCGAAACAAATGACACATGTGCAGCCCTATGAATAGCAGTATGGACTTTAAAAAAAAGTCATTTTTTTAAGTGAGTCATGTTGTGATGACCACACACCGCCCACTTCACACTAGGTGTGATTTTTAGCGGCGCTATATATTAGCCCTCTATACCTGGCTTTTGCGTCAACGTTCTGATTGGTCAGGCTCGCCAAGGTTCTGATTGGTCAGGTCCGTCAACGTTCTGATTGGTCAGGTCCGTCAACGTTCTGATTGGTCACTATTCATGACATCACTATGTTACTATTCATGACATCACTATGATGTCATGAATAGTGACCAATCAGAACCAATATTAGCCCTCTATACCTGGCTTTTGCGTCAACGTTCTGATTGGTCAGACACGTCAACAAAGTGATTGGTCAAGCTTCACGTGACACGTGGCTATAAACACATTATAAACACTTATTGATGACAAAATGTATCAAAGGCGCCGCTACCTTCACACAGGTGTGATTTTTTTACTCAGTCTGAATTTTTGCACACAGTAAAATCCTCAGTGTGAGTGTTCCTTTAATTCGGATTGTAAAAATGGACCCAAATGGACCTGTAATGTTCCTCCAGTCAGATATACATAGCTACAGCAGAGAAAAATACTATCAGTTATTACTGTACACTGTACTGTACAAATGAAGGACAGACACAGTCAATGCAATTCAATTCTTTTTTCTCAGATATAAGTTATAGGGCCTTTAACAGTTTGACACCCCTGTTATAGGCTATTACACATGGCTAGATACAGCAGTCCATGTTTACTGTGCAGTGTGCACAGTTGCGGATCAGTTCAAGCCATGATACACATCATTGCAACTACGTGTCAAGCTTCACATTCAATGCATGTAGATGTGCCTTGTAGGGTCAATAGTTTAGTAAAAGTCCTTTGTATTACAATGGCTGCCTCCATTTCCCCTTCCTTAGCTACTGCTTGCCACTGGAGCCCAGGTTTCTTGTTTTATTGTTTTGATTCTAGTATTGCCTGCCTGGCTAGATAGAGAGATAGATGGAGCAGCTGTAGTAATTATGTTATATTCTCCTGTAATATTATTTTCACTAGTTCTACCTGGATAAAACAATACTGTACACTGCAAAACTCCGAGTGTCGATTTAACTCTGAGAGTGCAAGAATAGCTCCGTTATCACATTCAGTAGTTAAAGTAGTGCTCAGAACTTTGCTGTCTAGAATTCCCTATTCTCACAGGTACTAACATTGTGGTTTGGTCACAGATCCTTGGCCTTGGAACAGACCCATTCTGCCTGTAGAAAAGCAAACACCTTTCGGCCCCTCTTTCACCCCTCACCACCCCTCACGCCTCCTCCACCCCACCCCCTGTCTTTTCTCCTCCCTCCTCCCTCCCTCACCGTGGAAACCCGGAGAGTATCTGGGTGATGTGTCAGGCCAATGTACTCCCTGCAAACAAAAGCAGCCCTGTCCACCCCAGACCCAGATGTTCCTTATTGATCCCCCTGTGGATTTGGCTGAATGTAACCGCTCCAACTCCACTCTCTCTCCCTCTCTGCCCCCCTCCCTCCCCTCTCCCCCTCAAACCCTCTCCCTCTGTCTGTCTCTCGCATGCAGTACTCACAAAAACAAAAGGGAACCATTTCTCGTTGTGTGTGTGTGTACACATGTGTAAGAGTGTGCCCTTGTGTGTGCACATGCATGTCCAATTGAAGTTGGAAGTGCTGTCTACCCCTATGAAGTTTACAGTACCAGCCAGCGGTGGAGCTGCCAAACTGTTACCCCCCCTTCTCTCTCTCTCTCTCTCTCTCTCTCTCTCTCTCTCTCTCTCTCTCTCTCTCTCTCTCTCTCTCTCTCTCTCTCTCTCTCTCTCTCTCTCTCTCTCTCTCTCTCTCTCTCTCTCTCTCTCTCTCTCTCTCTCTCTCTCTCTCTCTCTCTCTCTCTCTCTCTCTCTCTCTCTCTCTCTCTCTCCCCCCCCCCCCCCCCCTCTATCAGGTATCTCTCCTGTCCTCAATGTTCCCTCTCTGTCCTCTGTCTCCACGGCCCCTCCTGACTGCTTGCTGGTTAATAATGTAGCATGTCTCCCTGTCCGATGTTGTGTAGGGTTGCTGCGGCACCAGAGAGAGGCTGACTACCTGTCTGAGAAACGGCACAACCGAGGTTGCCAAGGAGTTTGTTTCAGACAGTAGGCAAGGGAGGACATACACAGTAAAATCCTCAAGAGTTAATTTAACCCTGAGAGGGTAGAAATGAGACCCGTAGGGGCCAATTTTTACGCTCTCTGGATTAAATTAACTTGGATAATTTTGCTGTGTAGAATCTAAAATGGAAAGAAAGTAGAGACAGATGAGTAAACAGACAGACAGAGAGTGGGAGAGAGAGAGAGAAAGAGAGAGAGAGGATATAACCCAGACAAACAGACGGCGAGCGTGAGAGACAAACAGAAAGAGACTGAAAGACACAGTGAAGCGATATAAGCTAAGGGGTATAGAGAAAGCATCTGAGAAAGACAAGCTGTGCCCAGCCCATGCTCTGTACAAAGCCACTTGATCCAGATAATACAGACAACAGCACTGTTCAACAGCTTGTTCATAAAGACAAAAAAAGGCACCCAGACAAAACTGGAGGAATGTTCCTGAAGGCAGGTAGAAGTGTAAGTGATACTGCACTTGGAATGCTGATGGCATTTGTCTAATGTCCTGTGGTGTAAAGTAATGGGCGGTGCTGCTGGGTTGATAAGTTCATTGTGCATCACAAGGACGCTATTCAATCAAAAACAGTCACTGGGTTTACCAGAGAGAGGGGCTTGTTTCTCTTCAATTCCCAGACGGTATGTTGAGGCTTATATAATGTACCTCAAAAGACTAATCATGTTTTCATACATACAAAACAGATATATAGTACAAAAGAAAAAAGAAAGAAAATAATGCATACTTGCAGCTTTGTCTGATGTTTGGCAAGTGATTGTGTGGGTAGAACAAGTCATTCATATGTACCAAATGAGTATGTGTCATGTACAGTATAAGCATAAACATGGGTCCTGGATGCACAGACCATTTTAACTGCCTGTCATTGTGTTTTAAGGGTATTTCCAGGTTTCTGGTTTACACATATAAACAATGACAAATACACGCTCACGCAAAAACACATCAGCTAACCAGCCGCTATGCAAGAATATATTGCACTACTCACATACGTATGTATGTCTGCATGTTGCCTTCAGTTCAAGCCCACCCATGGTAGTTTTGCGCTAGTTAATCAAATTCTAAAAGCAAACTCTAGCACAGGCAGGGTTGTGTCAGAGATGTCTCTCTTTCACCAGTGAGCTGCTCCTACATCAATGAGATTGCCTTTATCTGCCTGCTTGCAGCTTGGGCTCAGATTCTGCCCTCTGTATACAGGCGCTAGGTCGTGGGAGGCGAGTGGGCGAAGGTGTGTGGCATCCGGCCTAATGCACAGCCTGGAGAGAAATGTGAACACTTCATATTCAACCGAAGCCACAGTTGAGACTCTCGCATTTGGACTTTTCATTGGAGATTTCCATGAGTCACTGGTTTGAGAGACATTTCATGAGACATGTAGTCTCATGAAATGTTGGTTAAAAGTGTAACCAACTGATTGGCGTGCATCCGTCTTGCATTTTCATGTGCACATGAGAGGGCACTGAGATTAGGAAAAGTGTCATCTGGTTGATTGCAAATGCAGTATTCAAAAGTTCTGCCACAAAGCTTTTCCTCCTCAGCCACCCAAACTGCCTTCTCTTTGACTCAGGATATTCCCTGCTGTACCACATTCCACTGTTGTTCCGTTATTCTGGCCCAGGTTCCTGCCTCTTCCTGCCAAAACGCTCCAATAAACACACGTCCAACCCTCAAGTCCTCACTCCGCAGGGGGCATTCCAGAAGTGTTAGCTTTCCGAGCCCTCCTCCACATTCACGCGCGCACGCACACACACGCGCACATACACACACACAAGCCGTGTGAGCAAAAAAACTTTCCCACTGTACTTACAGTGCACTTTTAACAAAATAACTGACCATTCATCGAAAAAATAATACTCTGTTATTGTCCAACTTTGGTTCATTATATACCATAGCCTGCTGCGTGATATCCTGTAGTAATATGATGCCAATATTTAATCCAAATGTTGGGGTCTTAAACTGTTTCAGTGAGCCCAACTAGGAAATTTAGTCTCTCACCCTGGGACCCATGCTCATTAAAACATATTAGTTCTCTTGTCATGTGGGGACCCACTGCCCTCTTCAGCCCTTGGCCCATGGTTAAGAAACCTAGCTCAAAAGTATTGTATGATACTAGTATGCACTACATTCATATGTGATTTCCTACAGTGTACTGTACATTTGGTCAGTTTAATGTGAACTCACTGTACATGAGGAGTCATAGTGTCAATTGCCTACACCCCCCCCCCCCAAGTTCTCTTGTTTCTTGGCTCTCTTACGACAGTACCGCCCATGAGGTAATGGGAGTTGTAGGCCTCGTCATTTGGCCCTACACACAGCTCGCACTTGAGACACCGGGTGTCTCTTATCAGTCCAGTGGGTATGACTTCACTTCACCATCCTGTTTTCCTTCAGTTACAGTACATTTCCAGAGAGGCTTCAATTTGCTATCTAGTCATCTATTGCAATTTCTAACGTGACCGCCAATTATTAGTTCTACTTTGGTGCAGAACCTTTTTTTTCTTCCTTCCTCAGGAGTTCATGCGGTTACTCATAGCACGCTTATGGGGATACGGTGTGTGATTCTACATGGTACCAGGAGAACGGCTCACCACTTGCTCACTCAAATCTCCTCTGGAGCAAAGTGCACACACGGTACCCAATATGCACTCAGGCAAACTCCAAGGTGTAAAAGTTGATAAGTGAACTCCACACATCAATTATTCAGTCCCATCACCTAGCCTCCCCACTGTCTCCATCCTAGCCTGCTCTCCTGCTGCAGGAGGACCTGCCATGCAGACAGGCGTATAGTCAGGGAGGTGGGGGTAGCCCTGTAGATAGTCTGATTGGAGCCAGAAGAGGGCTGGAACAGGAGGATTCATTAAAGTCGCCCCGAGAGCACAGGCATAGGAGAGGATAACAAGACCCTAGGGTGGCTGGTGTGGGCCCTCACTCCTCCAAACCATAAATGTATTCTCCTTCATCCAGACAAATCCAGAGTCCTCACAGTCAGCAAAAACACACACAGAAACCACTGTCCCTGAAACATGGACTGTTCACTTTTTGTTTTACAGTGTATTCCGTTTTTATTATACTCGCCTTTTTACGGCTACAATAACGCAGTGAGAGACGCATAAGGCATTTGCATACAGTCTTTTTTTTCCTTCTCTCACATAGACTAATATCAGTGAGCAGACAAACTTCTGAAAACCAGAATATATTGTTTCTTTAGTGGGTTTTATATGGAGACATTGATTGGTTCTTATCCAATAACCCTCAGCTCCACGTAGTGAGAAAAGGTGGAGAGCAGCTTTTTAAAGAGCCATAACTCACCCAATCACTCCTGAGGGACCTCTCTGTCTGACTGACGTATGTGTCTCTGGGGTCGCCGCTCTTTAACTGCACTGGGCTGTTCTGCCTCATCTGGCCAGCGGCCTGCAAGGCCCCCGTACCTGGGGTCTACAGAAAGACCCCCGAGCGGTGCCGAGCCCAGTCGGACTAAGCGGTAAGCTGAAATTGAAGCCTTTTCACTGTGGTTAGTTAAATAGTTGGACAGTGAGAGCATAGGGTGGCCTGCAGTCAAGGCTAAGGCTGTTGGGGCTAGTGAGTGGAAACTCCGTACGGGCTATGGGGTAGGGAGGGGCGGGGGAGGGGAGGGGGGGGGAGGGTTAACATGCAGAATAATGGATTAGGAAAAACTCATATAGTGACAGGGTTCGATAGATTCACAGACATTTTGGTGGATAAAGAAGCTGAGAAATGGACATGATATATAGGGCTGCTATTATGTTTGTTGGCAGTCACTGCTGCTCATGTTGGCTGGTATAGCAGCACAGTGGGAAGGGATGTACAATGCATTACATAAGATGATAGACACAACACAGGATATACATAGCCCATGCTTTTCTTGAGATATATGTAAGAGCTTTACCATAATCGGCCCATAGATGAGATTAGACTGATTTTAAAGATTGTTTCCAACAAAAAGCTTTTCACTTCAGCAGATCTGTTTCCTCCTACATAAAAGCAGCATGGCACCATCAGGTTCACATGAGTGAAAACAGAGTTGTCGCAGAGTTGACTCAATTTGCTTTCCCCCAAGAGCTTTATAATTGGTTGGTAATAATGCATTTGAAAATGCTGATCATATGGCGGTTGAAAGTTGGATGGCCTGTGGCTGGACCTCAGCAACAGAGTTGGGAGTGTTTATTGAATTACATAACTCTTTGGCAAAGGCTAAGGAGCAAGGGGTGGGCTTACAAGGTCCCTCTACCCCCCCATGATTTGCTGGGTTTTTAACCACAAGTCCTGCCCACATTCTTCAGCCCCTGCTCCTTTTTTTTTTTTAAGATCTGTGTGCTTTTCAAGGGCTGATTTCTGCAAGGGGCGCAATCCAACATGAATAATACCACATCTAATTCATCACCAGCGAACTGCCTAAAAAAGTGATTTCATCCCTTGCCCTCAGACTCACTTCCAGAGTACACACTGAACGTATCATGCATGGTCGTAATCACGATATTGCCTTTTGCTTTTTCAGCGCATGTTATTTTCTATTTTTATGCACGTTGGAATCCCTACAAGAGAAACATTTTCCCTCATTTTTCCAGGCTACAGTGGATTGGCTGTACATAGTTACTGGAATGGTGGCTAGTGTTCCTGCGCCAAGTTCCTTTAAATCCATGGGGGTTCGTGCAGCGTATGGATCAGTCTTCCAACAGCAACAGGAGCCAAGACATCTGTGTGACTAGCGAGGACTGATCCACACTACCAGCACACTGGGAATAGGAAAACCAGGATTATCTGGTCACAATGAATATTATGGGCGATAAATTCCCGCATTCAGTGGTGTGTGTCTCACCACGCTGCCTGATATCAATAAAGTACCTGGCACTAAAGTCATTATGCAATTCAAACAAGACGTAATGGGGGTCTTATTTGAATTGCATAGGCCTTGATGGATTGTGAACACATTATTTGCAAGGTGGTGAACAGGCGTTGCAGTATCATGTGAGACCGAGTGAAGTATTGTGAGACAAAGGACACACTCAGGAAAATGTATCATTCCCTACAGGAATCCACTCTTTGTGTCGAGGTTTTCCACTATCCGCTGTGTGTCTGTGTGGCCAGTTAGAGTCTCACTAGCCTGAGGGTAGAAGGGTGGCAATGGGGAGGATGGGAGAGCAAGGCTTAACTATTTCACTGCACTCTATTTTACCCTTGCAATAATGATGTAAAAGCAGAGCATTATTTCATCACTGTGTTATGACGACTGCCACATTCCTTGTTTTACGTTGTCGGCTTTGTAAAACACAGAAGAATTCACTTTCTGTTACTGTGGATTGCAGACTATTATTGTCATGAAAACACGGCAAATAGTGCTTTAGTGAAACAAAGAAATCAGCTGCTGTTATTGTTTTGACAGGGTGTTTTGAAAAGGGTTTAACAGAGTTGTGCACTGTGGGTGCGTGTGTGTGTGTGTGTGTGTGTGTGTGTGTTGGCGGGGGGGGGGGTCAGGGGGCTGGCGCTATACAGTGTGCGCCTGCAAAGTGTGTGTATATAGTGTAAAGTGCATGTATACATTACGCGGATCTATGTTTGAGTGTACATTTGAATGTGCACACTGCACACGCAGGAGACTATACAGAAACGGTGGCTTGTGTTCTCACATACAGTATGTGACCTCCTGTGTCCTAGAATGCCGCCTCCACCCAACCACACCCCCTGGCGCACACACGCGCACGCACGCACACACACACACACACACACACACACACACACACACACACACACACACACACACACACACACACACACACACACACACAAAGTAAGTATTCCGCCCTAGACAGGCCAGGTTGCCAGAGCTACACAAACTCCCACCCATTAGCGGCAGGATTCCAGGATAACCATGGCAACCAGTCTCTCACCCCCGGGGAGACGAGCAGTAGAAGTGAAAGGCTCCATTCAATTTCCACATCCCAGTACAGCACACACAAATGGACACACAAGTGCACTCGCATGCACTCGCATGCACCCGCACACACACACACACACACACACACACACACACACACACACACACACACACACACACACACACACACACACACACACACACACACACGCACAAACACACAGTATATACACACACAGTATATACACACACACACACACACAAAGAGAAATGGACACATCCAACACAACCAAGTGCTCTACTAGCCTCCCAGTCACTCCAGCCTTCCCTGAGTGGGCGTTTGTTAGAGCGACCATGCACTACATCCTCACACCCACGCCCTTCTGCGAGCACGCGGCGCGCCCACACACACACACACACATACACACACACAATAATTGCACCTCTTTATTAGACACACATTAAGAGATAGCTGACAGTTTCTGTATTTCACGGGCAGATTTTCCTGCTCTCTCCCGTAGAAACGACCCGTGGAATTGACAATAAAGCAACACGCTGGCTCATGTCACCTGAGGATCCGATGAGCATCTATATATTGACAACGCGACGTGTCCGTCCCCGCTGTGTGATCACACACATATGACAGCCGGCGTGCCGTGTACGAGGAAGTGAGATCTGCATTGACTGGCTCCTGGTGCAGATGTGAACGAGAAAGGTTGAGATAACACAAGCTAACACACAGGGCGGCATAATAAACTCATGTCGGTTGTATGATGAGAAAAAGCCAACTGTGGCTACGGCCTCGATTCAGCTTGCCTAACAAGGATGTAGCTATGATCTCTGGTGAAGGCACCCCCACCATACCACCCCCAGCCCACTTGAGTGAGTGTGATGTGCTCCCCCCCCACACACACACACACACACAGGCACACACACATTCTCCTCAGTCTGCAGCAGAAGATTTCACTCTGTGGTTTAACCAAGAGGAGAAAGAAAAGGTTAATGACGCACAGTGGGAAATCAAACTCTCCGAGTATCACACGGCGACAGATAGAAAGGAGAAAGACCTTGTTACAGCCGAGGGCAAGGAAGAGCACAGAAGAGAGTAGAGAGAGAAATACGGATTGAGAAGGGAAACAGATTGCCGGGACCCTCAGAGAGGAAAATAGAGAGTGAGGGGATAGACAGTCAGACATACCAACAGACTGAATGACTGACAAACAGTGCCCTTCTCACTGCTCACATAAAAGTGCTCTGAATGGCTTGGGGACTGATTTCCTCACGCTCACATATGGGCCCAGACAGACCATCAGACGGCGAGCTTGACCCATTTTGGAAGCATTTATTCAATCTCATCCTTTACTTCACCGCTGCACGCGCAGGCAAACGGACGTGTGGTGTCCTCACCTCAAGCACCTGGCCTCACATGACCTTGAACACACAGAAAAACAAAGTCCATGGTTAGGTGTGGGGTTGTGGTTAGTTTTTTCGGGTTGGCGCGAATCAGGAGGGTGATCATGGGAAAGGCTGTGAAGGTTTCATGTCTACTGGGATGGATGGATCATGGATTGCAATGAGAGAAGTCAACTAAACATTGAAAAAGGGTGTTGTGTCTGTGCGGCAAAGCAGGGACAGAGAGCCAGGATGAGTCTAGGACGGTGGAAGAGCAGAGTTTACGCAGGAACTCATAAAGGGTGCTTCCCGAGCCACAGACGTATACAGTACAGCTGTCTCCCCTCCCAATTTCAGCAAAAAGAGCATTCCACTGCCTGGACCGCTGGCGTAGCGGTCCACCTAGGCTCAGTGTAGCCTGACACTCTCTCCCCATTACCTGTCAGCCTACTGTCCTGTCAATAAAGGCATAAAAAAACGTAATAAGAGTGTTGCACGTCCAAAATCCAACCGTCTGAGCCTTAGCTCAGTTTCTGAAGCGGCATCCGAAGGGGGCTGGAAGAGATGGAAGGTGGCCGGTGTTGATGGTGAGCGTAAACACCTCTGGCCTCTCTCTGGCCTCTCTCTCCTCTCATGCACCGTATCACCGTGTTTTCACAGTTTCCCCAGGCTGACGTCAAACCAAGTCGAGAGCACACTGACTCATTGCATGCATAAGCTCTGCCCACCACCTCAGCTTTGTATCTTTGCCCTTGGTGGTCCTCCCGTGTTAAGGATGAACATGGAGACAATGCATGATGTCAATCACCTCACTGCACACGCCCCAAAGTCCCCTATCGCTGATGTCATGTACCCGAGTCTTACAGGCTTAACCCTGAGTACACAAAAATGTTGCCAGCAGATAATGTCAACTCCGGAACGGAAGAAATGAACGCGTCCGTGGCGGGTGTCTCCTAGGGACCTAATCCCTGTTATTTGCACTTTGATTTGAAGGGCCTGAATGTAGGAGGCTCTCTTGCCTATGTGACTCACTCGTCGTCTGTCTGACCACCTCTTCTCACTTCATCTCCCTCTTGTTCCCTCTCGTGTTTGTGTTAATCATCGGTGAGATGATGCCGGCTAGGCAAGGCCAATGGATAATGTGATTAGGGGGGGGGGGCTCAGGCATGATGTCCCCACTCTGATCACTCAGGTCACCTGGGACCGCAGCCACATTTGTCAGGAACCCTCAGCTGGAAAAGTGGCCTCAATAATATCTTGTGTCTCGTTACTTACGGTCTGTGGGCCTCCCCACTTTTTCAACTTCGCTCTTATACAACGCGGTTCATGTGTATGTGTGTGCACCACGGAGCACGGAGGCCAGAGGGAATGGGGGCTGGGTAGCACTTATATGAGCTCTGCCTGTGTGTCTGTGTGTGTTCATACGTGTACATGGATACATTTGTGTGTGTGTGTGTGTGTGTGTGTGTGTGTGTGTGTGTTTTTGCAGACCTCCAGAGTCCCCACAGACCCACAGATGAATGCAGCGTTGGATCAGGTAAGCCCTGCGATTCTCCCCCAGCCGGCCCCGGGGGATTATGGGTAGTGTGTCTGCCAGGCCGTTGAGGGGCGGCGGATGAGGAGGCGAGGGGGAAGAGTGACGTTCGTCAGGAAGAAGATGAAGAAGGATTCGACATGACAGGTGTGTCATTAATCACATGATTCTCCAGGCAGTGTTAGCGGATCTACCTGCTCTCACTGGGAAACCAAAGCAAATGTAAAGCTGGACCAGTCATGGGAATAGTGAGTGTGTGTGTGTATAGTTCTGTGTTTCTTCTGTGGCTTCATTATTGTCCTACTCTCCATTCCTTCTGTCTTTTCCCGGTTTTGGCCGTGTGCCATCAGCCCCTCAGGCAGACACTTCCCTGACAGGTACAGGAGAGAGCAAAGCACTCCGTAGGAAGCTAAATCTGTCACCGTGCTAACTAAAACATGTCATTGGAAGCACTGCGAGTGTATGCGAGTACATGCACCCGTGCATGTGCGTGCTCCTGTGCGCGTGAGGTTCGTTGATTGGAATCCAAGACTGCAATACTGAAGAGTTCATTTCGTAGGCTATACGCACGCACACACGCACGCACACATCTTATTTTTGTGGGGACACCAAAAGCAACCTTTCATTCAAAATGAACTCTAATCTCAACCACGTCTAACCCTAAAAATGTCCCCATGCAGTTGATTCTTGATTTTCTTTGGGTCACCATATAAAAAAAAAAAGAGAAGAACACTGGAGCTGGAGACAGAGGTTTATCGGCATAGAATAGGGGTTGGGCAAATGTGGAAAAGGAAAAGCAAAGGCAGTGCTCAACTGTGAGAAGGGGGGATTTAGGGGGGTATGTCTATGTGTGTGGCCCCTGGGGGGCCAGCTCCTCTCCCTGGACTAGATTGAGCCCACCTGAGTCTCTCCCGCCCCTCCAGCTGTTTCTACCCTTGTATCCCCACCCCCCCACCCCCAATCTCCATCCCGTCAACCTCTCCCACCTCCACCGGCAACTCTTCAACTACGAGAGAGCGGTTCTTGCTCATAAGAGCTCGTTTGCCTCACCCGTGTATTGCTCCATTTGAGTAATGTGTGTGCTTGTGTGCGTGTTTTGCCTGAAACCCACATTATTGATTTGAATTGGAGATAACTGTACTGCTGTGTTGGTGTGTAGACTTTGTACCTGCTAACTGTATTCCAGTGTTGTCTGCTCATTTCACTCCAGCCTTCAGAGTGCACCATGAAGCAGTGTATGCAGTTTAAATTCCCATATAAGGCAGGAGGACCCTTCCTAACAACGCTCCCTCCTCCCCACGCCCCACTCGTCTCTACCCTTTCACTCCTCTGTTCCAAACCCCTCCATAAGCTCTCCTCACCGCCAGCACCCTCTGCTCTTTCTACTGTGACACTGGTCCAGTAACTTTCTTTCTCTCTCTCTCTCTCTCACACACACACACACACACACACACACACACACACACACACACACACACACACACACACACACACACACACACACACACACACACACACACACACACACACACACACACACACACACACACACACACACACACACACACACACACACACACACACACACCACCTGAAGCGCCGTTATGTTCGGCAGGTTATACACCATCACATGATGACAAAGAAAGTTGCGCTCTGTGGAACACATACTCCGTCAGGCCGGGAGGAGTTTATGATGTCAATTAACTATGACGTTATCTATGACATATGACTCCATATTTGGGTACGGTTTCAGCCAAATCCAACTGCCCTTGACCATGATTATTTGTTTTTTGTTTTTATCTAAAAATATACACAATATGCGGAGGTACTTCCTTGGCCTACCAGCAGTGTGCAGAAGAAATTTGCCGCAAATTGGTCCAGCGGTGTGCGAGTTTAGCCCCAGAGAGACAGACAAACAAACAGTCGGAGGCAAAAGCATAATCTCTCCTCTTGCCTTTGGCCTGGCAGAGATAATTAGGACTGATCCAAGCATGAGCAGAGCGACGTCTGACAAGTGTGTTGAAACGTCACGGTTCACAGGCCTCACGGAGTACTGATGTTTTGTTATGGCCCTGTTTAGCATTAATGCCCACCATCATTTTTTCCTCTGGAAATACCTGTCAAGAGAAACAGTATTTCTACAGCTGTGGGGGGTCCTCCTCCACGGCCTCGCAGCGAGAAAAGCATAAATGCACAGTAAATATTGTCGTGCCTAATTTCTAACAAAGGCCTCAGATCAAAGCTCACATTTCCGAGGGGAACGTGAGGAGAGGGGAAGGGAGGGGAAGGCAGGGAGACAAGGAGGGAGGGATGGATTGAAGGATGAAGATAGGGAGGACAGGGTAAAAAACACAAACAGCGCTGATAAGGCCCTCGGCAGAGGAAGTGTCGTTCTTGGCCAATCCCCAGTGGAGTACCAGTATCCCACTGTTCCCCTGCTGCAGGAAGTGTCCGCGTGTGGGAATACGCCAGGAATGTGGCCTCTTTTGTTTAGTGTGCGATAGGCCCTGGATTTGGCGGTCATTTGAGTGTGCGTGTGCATGTGTGTGTGCATGTGTGTGTGTGTGTGTGTGTGTGTGTGTGTGTGTGTGTGTGTGTGTGTGTGTGTGTGTGTGTGTGTGTGTGTGTGTGTGTGTGTGTGTGTGTGTGTGTGCGCGCGCGCGCAGTGAGCTCTGGGATGTATTTGGCCTGTGTATGTGTGCGAACGCGTGTGTCTGTGTCTGTGTTTATGTGGGACAAGCTCTAGGCTTGGCGGTGGATGATCAGAGCGACACACCATTCTCCTCTGTGCAAACCCCTCCTATGAAAACAATGAGTGGGCACAGGACTGCTATCTTTCAAGCACCCCCCACCCCCACCTCTTTCCCTCCCATTGGCTGATTGGACCCTCCCTGGGTTCTTTCAGAGATTCATGTCCATAAAGTACAGATTAGAAAAAAAATCTAAGAAAGAAGCAACATGAAAGCGTTCTCAACAAACTCTGGAGGGTATCATTAGCAGTATGGAAAAACAATCGTGCATGTCCCATCGTGATAGAGTTTCACTCGCATCTCAGCTGAATCAGGAGTCAGGCATCTGAAAGGTTTCCCTATCTTCCATTTACCACATTGAGAAGATTCAGCTGTGCAGATGCTACCGTCTTAGTTATTCGTTATTCTTACTATAAATAGCTACACCACATTGTTGATTTTTACATAATTTTGCTTAATGTTTAATCTTTTTTATTATTATTTTTTGTATTTATTGTTATAATTTTGTTGGGGAAGCTATTAGTACAATAATGCCACTGCATGAAATGTTTCAAAGCTGTATTGTAACTGTGGGACAATAAACCCTTACAGAGATTTACACTATAGAATGTTTGTACATTTAAATTGCTACAGACTTCAATGACAGCTTGAGTTAAATCGTGAAGAAAATTCTACAAGGGGATATTGCTTGTGTGTGTTTTTTTTTACCCCCAGTGTTGTACCTGTACTGTACTTCTCTTTGCTCAAGGCGTTTTACAGAGAAGAAAATAAAAACCTCTTAAAAGGTCTTTAAAAATAGCGCGCGCGCGCGCACACACACACACACACACACACACACACACACACACACACACACACACGCTCGGGGCTACCTTCCCTACCTTGTAGAACTGTAAGGAAACATGATTTCTTTATGACAGCTTATAGGAGATTAAAGACACTCAGAAATGAGTGGATAGAAAAAAGGCATGTTGAGGTTTATTGAAGAACTTGTCATGATTTGTGTAGGCCCCATGTCAACAGAAAACACTCAATTTACATTGTCATGAGAGACATAAAAATACTATTTAAAAGGGACAGCATTGAAAAAGCACCAGAAGAAAAATTAAGCGGTAGAAACCCAAGCAGAAAGATGTGCCTTATAAACAAAATTAACACCACCGTCATGTTCTTATATCTGCTGGCAATGGATGACAGAGACTTCCTCAAGTTTTGGCACGCACCAATAAGCTGAGAGAAGTAAATACATCTTGGTTTTGAAGGTTAAGCAAACCTGCTGATGGTCATGATTGTCCTTTTGATACACTGAAGTATTTATTGGCAGTATCTGATATTATTTCAAAGTAAGCAGGTTTTTGAAAATACTAAAAAGAACAGTGGTTGCACACGAATGATTTTGTCAAAGCAATTGTTGACTTTCAACAAGTCCAAAGATAAGCAGGGGTTTGCTTTACTCTGCACTGATAAAAAGGTTATTGCATTGTATTCAACAGTAACAGACAGAAGCCTTTGTGACACTCACAAATTGAGAAGAAAGCATCACATCTTTAGTTCCATAACAAAATGTGATGATGCATACTGCTCCACAAATACTGTAATAATGCAAAACATATAGAGCATGAGCAAAAATAAAAGTGTAGAATTGCATCCTACGCAGCCTTCAGTAACCTTTATAATGGGCATTCCAGATATGTATCCACTTAAGGACAAACTGCAAAGAAATCCTACCCTTCACTGTGGTTTCTAAAAAGGTTGGTGCAAACCTTTAGAACGTCATCTCAATTATCGCAGAAACATTTCCCAGATGGAGATAATGTCAAGTTGTTTTTTTATCAATTTAAAAAAATGTCTGGATTAGTTTCAGTATTTCAACAAATCTACAAGTGGGCTAATGTAAATCAGGTGAGAAAACAGCAATACCGGCTCTCAAATAGCTAATTAACACTGCTAATCAGAAGGTCAATTCCCAGGAATACATCCACTTATCTTTCTGTTTTATTAACTTCCTCAATTTGTTATCGTATTTAAATGTCCATTTATAATGTGATATATTTGTGTGTTAATGCTTAATGTTTTGTGTAAAGAATTTTTAATTGCCTTGTTGTTGAAATGTCCTATACAAATAAACTTGCCTGGCCTACGTTTGAAAAAAACAAACAAAAAAAGGGTGGGGCACACTGGTAGCTGACTGCATAGGGTGTCAACCACATTATGGCAACATAACCTGTTTGATTTCCACCTCAGCTTCCTGTCACTCCTTATTTTACAAGAAATTTATATTTTCTTATCTTATTTTTACAGTGAAGAGCTTACAATTGATTCATACAAAGTGACATTAATGGCAGGAAGATTTGATGGACACTGGACAGCCATGAAACAATCCACTATTTTTAAAGAGACATTGACTTGGACAACAGGCGGTTTGGATGAAAATGGAGCTGAGTCTGAGCGTATTTCTTGCTTAAATCAGAATCACTGGAGATGATGAGTCAGACGCAGAGGTGGGATGAAACGAACTGAGTGGAGAGAGTGCCAAAGACACTCATGGAACATATTTGAACTCTGTGTCCATTGGGGTGTAATGTATGTTATATCAAGTAGGCCTATAGTGTCAGACGCATCTGAGTGTCTCAGACTCAGATGAGACAGTGAGAGGAACAACTTCACATTTGTGTTCTTCACATTTCCTGTTTGGCTTTTCTTCTCTGTCTCAATCACTCTGCACTGACACGCACGCACATATGTGCGCACGCGCACACACACACACACGACAGCCCATGTGACCAACTGCAACGTAACCACATGCAGTGGTTGCCTGCTAGACTTGAGCAAGACAACATCATCATTAACCTCACAGAGAAATGCTGTCTGCTGATAGGCACCCCCCCCCACACACAGGAAGGATAGGAGTAAAGGATGATGATAGTGATCAATCAAATCTAGATCTAAAATAATATATTAGAAAATTGCCTTACATAATGAAGGCTATCAGGTCAGCGGACATTTGAGGCATAGCGTTTATATTCAGATCCTTTCTTATTCTGTTCTTTTAATGCTTTTGCAGAGCTTGATGACATCTGAACAAGCAGCTGCCATAAGCGTCTGATTGTAGCCAAGACGACGAGGCGACACCTCGGTCAGTCACACAGGAAACTGAGAAGGCAGACAACCTCACATCCTGCCTGGGCTTTGGGGCGAAGCACTTCCTCCTGAGAATCAGCAGAAAGGAGTGCTAAGTATTTGGTTCTCTCACGCGTAAGCGTGCAGCTAGAAGAAGTCCCTTTACTGACAGAGGTGCCCCCCCCACACACACACACACACACATACACACACACACACACACACACACACACACACACACACACACACACACACACTGAAGAGTCTATGGCAGACGTGTGCCCAAGATGTTGCTATCCCAAGCAACATGAGGCAGTTGCAAAACTCTTTGGAGGGATCTTACATTCACATAATTTTCAAGTGTAAAAAACATGGTGATTAGAAGGCAGGGTGATCAACCTGTTGCATTGTCAATCGCATACACAGTCATAGGGAGTTCACAGACAATGGGGTATCTTTCGACTCCCAATATTATAGGCCTAACAGTTGCCCTTGAGCCAGAAGGATTGTGTGCCAACAGGCCACTTCTGTAGTGCTACAGAACAGGGGAAAAGTGATTGTGAAAAAGTAAAGGCAGTGCATATGAAAGGCTGGAGGAGGAGACGCATTTCTCACTTTCAGCAGAACCAGCAAACAGCCCAGTGATTACTCACAAAGATGAATAGCGATGCTGGGTATCTCAGTCTTTACCTTGTAACTGGCAGTGAAACGGATGAGACTGAGAGAACGGGGGAGGGAGGGGCTTTGGTTCACTAACAGCACCGTCTAGGGCTCATATAATTGAAGCAGTACTCCCACCACAGTCAGAGTATTGTCTGCTGACTAATAGCATACAGATATTTGCTGTACACTTTGCCTGTCTAAAGGCCCAGACATCACACATTAATGAGAACCTTCCTGTCCTTTTTGTGCAGCAATAACAATGAAATAGACGTTGGGGCCTCACTGGCCTGCTTCAGAATTTCTCAGTTATTCAACCAATATTGGTTTGTTCGGTAATGTTACAGTCACTGTCTGTATGTCCATCTGCCTGTCTGTGTGTTACCCCAGCAGCAGGCAGCCATCAGGGCTTCTTGGTGGCAGGTTTGGCTTTTCCGTTGGGCCCCGTTTTAATCTGGGTCATCTCCACATCTGCCAGGGCATCAGGAGGAAGGCAAGAACGCATACGCTCAATGGTCTTCTGGTAATTTGCCCTCTCCTGCTCCAGAGAGCGGATCATGTGCTTCATTTTGCTCTCCCGAGACAGGAAGCTCTCCACGTTTGTCTCCAACGTCTGGATCTTCTGCCGTGCCGCCTGAAGGACAAGGACACTTTAGCTCATTAAATGTAGGGGGAGGTGCTGGTACACAGCCAGTCTGGTGCAGGGGTGTGACAGGAAGTGAGGGAGCTATAAGGTATGTGGACACTTACTTATCAAGCACACCACCAGCATGTCTGATTCAGGCTCAAATGTCTTGGAAATCAAAGCAATCAGGTGTACTTTAGTTGCAATTGACTTTGTGTTGTTGTGAGCCACTTTTTATATAGTTCCTGTCGGGTAGAAACTTTCTCCATAGTTTTTTTTAATAAATTAATTAATTCCATATTGTATATTCTGTCGTATGACAATATCGCTCAAAAGTGGTGAACATAGCCAATCTACAAGCTTGGCGCGATGTGGCACGTTTCGTTTTAAATATTTGAATATTTTTGCCTGTAATAACATGCATTTAAATTGGATACGTTTGTCTGTGGTTCTATAAATATTTAACAAATCGTAGTAAATAGCAGCATTATTGTGACAAAATAATAACTACATTGGATCCATTGGAACACTTTTTTCCATGTCCTGAAAAGTAACAGTTTGGGACATACAAGGTTTCCGCCCAACAGTGACGATATGTTGTAGCAATAGCAACGAACCAACAGGATCAGTCCGAGTCCTTAGCAAGGTTTCGCTTTGTGAGTTAACAGAGGCAGACCAGGATTGTCTATTCTCCCCTGTTATCATTAGGCGCTTCGCTGCCTTATCTGATCTGGATCAATGATAAGGCCCTCAGTTGTGACTGTCACTGTCCTACTGTATAGATTCATCTATTATTACTGAGCCAAATGGAAGAAACATTTAGAAGGAAAGAAAAACAGAAGATCATTCCTTTGTTTTTCCACACGTTAAACAGTTGAACTTTAGTGCCATCTATGGGTGGTCTGAGATAGTATTGGAGGTTGTTTTGTTTTTTTGAGTGAAAGGGTTACACACAGTTTGCACACAGTATGGCAGAAGCCGCTATCCAATCAACAGAGGGAAAATTGACAGGCATTTCTATACAGACTGACAACTCAGTACTATCTAACGCGTCAATCAATGACATACTGAGTAATTCCTGCCATCTTCCTAGTTCACTGAAAGGTGACACAGACAGTAGGCAACAAAGCTGGTTCTTTAGTGAGGGAAATGGAAAATATGGTCCAGCTCTTTCTCACCTGCAATTTCTCCAGCAAGTCCATGTTCTGCTTCTTAAGCTGGACGTTGGTCTTCTCTAGCTTGTCTAGCCTCTCAGCGTCATCAGACAGAGGGCCGGCATCCACCATCTCATCCTGCAAGACGTGGTACTCCACCTCGTACGCATGCAGCTGCTTGGAAATGTCCATCTCCAATACCTGGCAACACGCAGGTCACACAGTGAGACTTCATACGCCACCAATCCTCAAGTGGTTAAGTAAGAGTTACAACAGCTTTCATCTGTGTACTCCACCCAAAGGCATCTATATGCTCATTTGCTGAATGGTGTAATTATCCACTCATTTCAATTTGGAGGAATTACACAACGAAAATGAATCATTGATATTTTTGACGCAGTAACTCTGTTGGGTGTACATAAAAACATCACAATCATGTGACAGTCTTGACATTGCCCCCCGCCATGATGCGTCATGTGCTTTTTCTTTTCTTTTCTTTTTTTGTAAAATGGATTATCGCCATAAAACAGAATGGCTCCCTATGGAACTGTTGTTTTTACAGCCAGAGCTGAATACATAGTGCAACACTGCTGTTACCCAGAGGCACTGCACTGCAATAAAGAACACTCTTGTCTTGTGCTTGGCCTTTATGGCAAAAGAACAAACACGGCTCAGAGGATATGTCTAAACAGGGTTATTTATGTTTTTATGATTTTATTTCTTATTTTTTTCAGACAGCAAATAAATTAGACGCTACCAATTTTCAGCTCGCCATCAGAGCAATGTTAGTGTTAGACACTTGGTAGAAAAGCTACATTTTGCTTCATCGTACAAACACCACATACTCAGTTCCCCACAGCTCCTTCTCACAGTACCTTGGTGATGGTCTGCTCCATTTGTGTCTGAGTGAGTGAAGGGATCGTAGTTTTTAGGTAATCCACAATGGCCTCGAAACCATCACACTGCACTATCTGCCGTTCATGGCTGCTCAGGAGGCACAGGGCCACTTTGAAGATCACCTCAGTCCCCTGGGCAAACAGGATATCTAAAGGGAAATAAAAGGACAGCAGTGAAACACAGTAAAAAGTCAAACAATGCAGTGAAATTTTAAAGACCAGGAACTCATTCAGGCCTGGCCTTCCTCCTAGGGCATACCAAAGATACGGGAGACAAAGCTGAGGGGGAACTGGGAGGAGAAGAGAGTGAGGAACCAGGGGGCGGCGTAGAGGCTGGGGCAGATCTCGTGCTCCTCCAGGTGTCTGTACAACTCCCGATGGTAGTCATGCAACAAGCGGGAGAGCTGGTACATCTGAATCTGCAATGACACGTGCACAAGCACGTCCACACACAAACACACACAAGAAACAAGATGTAGACAGACGGCGGCACAGGTCAGTACACGCAGTCAATGCAACGGAGAAACTGGATCGGCAGGGCAAACGATATCAATGTACTCATTTAGCCTTTACCTGGCCAGGGAACAAATTTAGCTGTAACAGTTTTGTCAGAGACTTGCTCAGACAGGCGCAGAGACAAAGCATTTCACAGCTATTGTGCAAATGAGTCCACACTGTAACATGTTAATGCTGTTTACAATGAAAAGGGAAGCAGAAGTTAGATCAAGTTTGAAACACACCCTTTTGTCAACACAATCTACTGTCAGTTAAGAGTAATAATACACTTTACCGTAACACGCTCGTACTGAATAATCACCAAGAGACAATGGAGAAACTCTATGAACATAGGGTTGGTCTTTAAATACCGCAAAGGTAGCACATTGCAAGAACTAGGCGGGCACTGGTTAGCTGAATGTCTACCTGATGAAGATTAAACATTACCATGCCTGCTGACGCTTCTAACCCTGTGAGGTCAGTACATAGCTGAAACTAACAGAGCAAGCAGTTCTCTGTGGTTTGTACAAGGGGTGGGGACACCCGTACACTACTAGGGCAGGCTCCTATTTGTTGTTGATAGCTAACTGAATTCCTAATCCTTCACTCTTTCAAAACACATTTTGGAAAAAAAAATGAGTGTGGTGTTCAGATTATACTTGTTTTTCAGTGGCACGCCTCCTTTAACTTCATCCTCAACATCGTTTGGTTTAAAGTGCAAAACCTGCCTGAATTCAGTTTGATTCCCTGTAAGTGAGGGTCACCCACTAAGGAAATGTAGGCATGTTTTATAACTACAATTCTAAATAGCTTGAAAGTTTAAATAGCTTCCACATTTTTTATAGCAAACTTTACTACTGAATTTTCAGGATGCTCTTGCTAAAGTTCCAAAATTAAGCTTAAATAATCACGGAGGTTGGTTAATTAGTTACGCTTGTTAATCTAGGCCTGAATTACAGTGCAATCCATTCATCCATGTACCTGTAGAGAGACCATGTCTGGTCTGTACTGGCGTCTGAATCCCAGGTCATACATCAGGAACTTGAGCATGTCAAAGGCATGCTCCTCACTCATGTGGAGCAGCAGCACACCAGCCACAAAGCTGATACCTTGGCAGTAGCCCACCTGTGCAATACAAAACAATGATTCATCTATGAGTCAGTGATGTGGCTGGACCACATCCTAGAGTGAAGATCTATCTATAATGGCCGATGGCCTAGTCTAGTGGTTAAAGGGCAAGACCACTTTGGTAGAGGTTTGGGTTGTGTATTTACCTTGCCATGGTGTAACTCCAAAGGTAGATAAGAAATCAAAAATAATTGCTCCATTTATTAGAAATTCAGAATTCAGAATATGCTCCTCATTGACTTGTACGGTAAAACAGCTCTCAAAGTCACTCTATAAGCACATAAACGAACACAAACCAAGTTGATTCAGACAATATAGAACATCATCAAACCCAGTACTGTTTATTTTTTTTATAAAAATGTTAACTTCCTCCTGATTTTACTATTTGAAGATCCGGATCCGCGGATCCAGTCCGGGTTTTCTTCTTAATAAAAATAGCAAAATCAACAGGACGGTAACATTTTTTTGTTTGCGTTTGTTCAAGTGCTAAAAGAGTGACTTTGGGAGCTGTTTTACCATACAATGTAAGTCAATGAGGAGCATATTTTGAACTATCAATTTCTAATCACTGGATCAATTATTTTTGATTTCTAGTCCACTTTGGAGTTACATCATGGCAAGGTACAACACAAACAAAACCTCTACTAACCTCTACTTGCCCTTTAAGGTGCATACCACATATAGGCTCTAAAGCAGCCTGACAGCGAGTCATGGGTTCTATTCCCGAGCCCGACGACCTTTGTTGCGTGTGACTCCCTGTCTCTCTCTCTCTCCCTGTTTACATCCATGTCAACTGTACTATCGAAATAAAGGCAAAAAAGCAACAAACAAAAAAATCCAAAACGAATGTTTGTCAAGTGAAATGTCGATTTATCCTGGTTAGTGTTAGCTTTTTCTCAAATTCCCTAACCCACCAGGGTTTGCAATCACCAAGTAGAATGTATAATCTGCAATAAAATGTAGATTACATTTAACTAAAGTTACTGATAGTTGACGATTTTCCGGCCTTGTGGGGCGCTATAAACTTTGCCCATTGACTCTCATTATAAGTTGTACATAATGCGATTAATTAACTCCTCTTCAATACAAGAGATAGGAGCTTGAGCTCTGAATGCTGGTCACTTACACACTACCAACCACTGGATGGCAGCAGAGGGGTCTTCAGACATCCCACCTCAACTCATGCATAGCTTTGAATAATCAAAAATGCGCCGGAAATCCCACAATTCTCTGACATACCAACCCACCATTTAACTGCACACAACTTCCTCCAACAGCTTGACGTGTCCATACAGTATGTAACCACATGGAAAATCCCCCCCCTGGCCAAGAGACATATGAGGCTTCTGGGCCACAGACAGGGCTACTCTACAACACATAGGCCACATGACTACTCTCTAGTGAGTGACTACCTCTGTGTCCAGCAGAGAGTAGGCTTTCAGGAGGTTGTAGAGGGACAGCTGCCCTGCTCCCAGCTGAGCTGAGAAATACTTGTGAGCGGGGAAGGTCCGTCCTGGGGGAGAAGAGAGAAGAGAGGTCACTGTTTCACTGTTCTTCGCGACCCTGTGAGGTACTGCAGGGTGATGCACTTTTCCATCAGTTGTTGCAAGTTCAAAAATAAATGACTGTTTCATATAATGTTTTGAAGTGTACAGTATACTTATCTATATGGTTGTATGCATGGTTCCTACTTTGTACATGAATCAAATCATCATTCCTGAATTAACTGATTAGAGTGGGCCTGTTCTAATTGGATTGTTATTCCCTTCAAAAATAACTGCAATGACAAGCGAACAAGTGAGGCAGGGTGTTACAAAACAAATGTCCATTTCCAGAACTCTTGGCATATGCAGCATTCTCTAATTGATTTACACATCTGGAAAACTTTTGTTCTCAGGTTTGTTGTGTGCTGTGCAGTGTGCACACCTAGGTCCACCAGAATGGAGTGTTGCTGCGCACACAGCTGTTTCAGCAAGTCCTGGTAGGGGGTGTCTGGGGCTTGCTGGCGCAGGGGCAGACGGTGGCGCAGCCGGTGCTGGTGGGAGAGAAGAAGCCACACCTCCCCACGCCTGCTCTTAGGAACACCTGGAGACACAGACAGGGAACAGGTGTGTTCCTGGAATGCATTTGCCACGTATATGACCCCCTGCGCAAAGAAACATGCACACACATGTACTGCACGTGTGCGTTCACTCTCTAGCCCCCTCACATGCACACACACACAAACAGCTCTCTCACCCTGGCAGATTGCATTATGCATCTCCTCCTTGTCCTGTGGGACTGTGGTTCTGCCGGGAGCAGTCAGTTTCCTTTCCCATAATGCCTGGACATCGGCGGAGCACTGGCCTACTTCTTCATAGTCCAGCTTCATCTTACGGACGTGCAGTTCGTCTCGGCTCGCTAGTGCAAGGTCAGCAAATGGAGGAAGGGCAGACAAAATACATGTTTTAATTCTACGTGGTTTTCTGTGTTCATGTGGTGGAACTGCAGTAAGCACTTATAAATATAATGTTGTGATATGTCTTATGTGTAAAGTCATAAGTCTGGAGAACAGTTTCAGTTTGGCTACGATCAGCAGACCAGTTCATAATGGCTCAATGAGGAGGTATGCCAGTAAATCAACACAGGAGGGTAACAGGAGGTAAAACGGTACAAAGACACAAAATGCACTCTTGGTTGTGGGTTTGTGAAATGGAAGGTGACTGATTAAAAGAGAGGTCAGACTGCAGAGCAAGGAAGTCACCGTGGAGACAGCTCTTCTCACCCTGCAAGAACCAGTTCCCATGGTAACCCACATGGACACAAGCAACAAAGCCACATTCATCTCACACCATTTCAAAGTTATGACGTGGGAGGCTGGGGGGTTGGTTGTCAAAATCAAGATAGAGGAGAGAGGTTCACAGAATGAGAGACACGCCGACAATAGAGTATGATTGACCCTGAACATGCAAACACAAAGGGTTGATAGGAATATGAGAAACCTACATAATTTCACCAGCACCAATAAATAACTACATGCAAAACATCACCCTTGACCCAAGGGAGTATCTTTCATATTACTTACCTTCTATTCAAAAGGGTTATTCAGTTAGGTCCTCAGACCAGCATTGGTATCATAGCAAACAAACAAAGGGAGAGTTGTGTTGGTGCTAAGTGGAAAACAAAACTGCATGACAGTTGTTTACTGTGTGATGTTGGCCAACAGAGGGCGATATTTTACAAAGCTCTGTATCGTGCCTTTGTACATTGAACATAGCTGCAGAGAACAATGCAAACGCTTTACATTTTAAATGAAACGGAATCAGTTCTGTGCACTTTAAAACCAACTGAGCATGTTTATGCCGGTGTGTATCTACTCGTGTGTGCATGCGCACATGTTCGGCCGATCCAAACATTCCTATCTAAATTTAGCCCCACTCCAGAATCCCAACAGGAGAAGGCAACGTTTGACTCGTCCCAAAATAAACAGTGGGCTCAAATGACTCTTTAACGGGTAGCTAGCACTGGGCTTTCTATTGCTCTATCTCCTCGGAAAGCAGGCTACACATAAGAATAAAAAGGCCTCTAGTGTTACAGCATGTGTGTGGTGAAGAGTGACTGTGCAAATGTAGGTTCATCATCATGATGGAAGGCGATAAGGAACAGGGACGGTGGCAGGAATGGTTGCTGGAGCATTTCCATTTCAACAACTATTCTAAATGAAGGACAAGAAAATTCAAGAATTCATAACAATGGCAGCCAGTGTGTGCGGTGGATGTTTTCCATTTAAAAGTGCCCCTGTGACATAAATTATAAATACCTACAACACTTTACATAGTATTTACAGTTATCATGAAAGGCCACTGAATGATCTAATGCAATAAAGAACATAGCATTCTTTATATGTGAGATTCATGTGACCGGAGAGCTGCTAAATTCAAGGACAATCATCAATAAGTCATGTGACCTGTGCCCAACTGTACTGTAACTCACCCTCCAGTCTCTGGTTCTCTTTCTCCATGCGAAGCAGCAGGATCTGCTGGTGAATGGCAGTCTTCCATAGGGCCCGGTAGTCAGGCCCGGTCCGTTTGGGCTTCTCCCCAGTCATGTGGACACCTGAGGGCTGGAGGAGCCTGCCTAGGGGGTCATGGCTCTGGTCCAAGGCACGAGGCGAGAGTGGCAACAGCTCTCTGCCGTCACAGTGGTCTATAACAATAATGTCCAAATTACATCGGTAGACAGTACCTGATAGTTACTATATAAAAGTGCAACGTGCAAAAATGTACATTTGGATTTGGTATATCAAGGTCTGTGGTTATATTGGTGTGGGACTTGGCAGGGAGCCATCAAATGTTTTATCTATTTACACACATACATAAGTCACACTAATTCACGACAATTAATTACACTGAATCTTTGAAAAGGTAAAATAAAAATGCATTGGTAAAACTTTCTCAATGGACTTTCTCAATGGACTTTCCTGATATCTGACACTAATCTCCCAGCTGGTATTCTTCTGCAGTACATTTTAAAGATGTCATAGTATTAGAAGAAATACAATGTGCTTTAGGCGAAAACAAGCAGACATATATCAGCGATAACTAAATACATATCATATTGTGTAGATATGGCTGAGATTTTCACAATAAGTCATTTTTTCCGACAGCCCTTTGCGCTTTGTACTACTTCCTATATGCCTGTGGATTATTTAGTACCTGTTCTTTGTGTATCATGTTGTGCCTTGGGTAAATGTCAGTAGTGATTGTGTTACAGCAGGCCCTATGCTTGTCTAGAGTCACACCTGGGTGCTGCATGGAGGGCTTGTTCATGGGCGAGGCGACCCTCAAGAAGATCTTCTGCCTCCAGGAGACCCTGCGTGGGGTCAGTGGAGGAAGCCCTCCACTCAAAGAGTCGGTGCTGCAGCCCGATGATGTCCTCTTTCTGCCTTCCCCATTACTGAGAGACAAGAGAGCCCAGTCACTGACCATCAACACCCAATAAAAGTGTCATCTTACACTAGACTCTTTTAGCACCCTTTTAGAAGGCATACATTCAGGTGTGCATGTGTGTGTGTACACACACACACACACACACACACACACACACACACACACACACACACACACACACACACACACACACACACACACACACACACACACACACACACACACACACACACACACACACACACACACACACACACACACACACACGCACACATACATACACACACACACACACACTGACAGCACAGATGAAACCTTATACAGGTTTATCATCAACAACCTGAGTGAATGAGAAACAGTGAAGAATATTAACACCACTGCTGACAAAATGCTGGCAAAAAGGCCCACACATCATGTGACAGCATTACTCGTATTAATAAAGCACACGGGCTAGTGTTGCAGCACACATTAGTATATCACAGAACAACAATCAGACAGACAGCCAAGGGTGCGGTGCGTCATGCATGAAAGTCTGTTCATTTCCTGGAAAAGAGGTGGGTTTTGTGGGGAGAGTGAAGAGAGCATTGATAAAGAGCAGCTGGATCTGGTCATAAAGTCACTTTAACGTCAAATTTAACACGTCAACTCATATATGTCCACACACAAGATGCAAGAGCTGATGAGTGTCAACACTGAAATGTCAAAGACACAAAAAGAGACTGCTGTGCTGTACAATGATTTGAAAGATCCTTTAACTTTAAATTAAAGGATTCTGCATGTTTCTGCATGCCCATCCACTTTTCAACACTGACGAGATTAAATGTAAATCCTTAATCCAAAGATCATCATGACAGGTCAGCACTGTTATGATCTGATCATGTGGATGATGAATAACAGGAAGTGATGTAAAAAAACAAGAATGACAAGTCATAATAAAGCCGCATGCGGCAGGCTTTTTTGGCCCCAATCTTGTCAACAACACAACATTTAACTATAAAGAAATGAAGATGACAAAAGACAGCTAAAGGTTGTCAGGTGATGGACAATTAACACGTTGCAGAATGAATGAAAGATGCAATCAGAGTGATGCACAGCGAGCCACACAATATAGGCAAAATAATAATAGTATTCAAATAGTAGCTTTAAGGCTACTAATCATTTATAGAGTTCTCAACGGGCCTGAAAATGAAGGCTCGGCCCTAACTGGGCCCGACTGGGCCGGCCCGGGGCTCGGCCCGAACCCGACTATTGCCATCATGTTAGGCCCAAAACCCGAAAAAAAAGAAAAGAAGATTTTCGATTTTTTGTTTTATTTAATATTTTTAATATTATTATTCTGTTCTGAATATATATTTATCTATTATGAAGATGGCGCTGACGGCAGCGGACATTAACTTACACTGTGCTTACACTGTGCTGATTTAAATGAAGTTAAATCCTTATCTTGCTCACGCACCTCTGTGCAATGAGATGCATCGTCTGCATTTCTCTGCCTCTCTCGACCGAGTCTTTGTCTCCCCCCTCCCCCCCCCCCCCTGACTGTTTGAGACCGACTCGAGACTGTTGTTAACCTATTAGCTTAAGTTTACACGCGTTGGGTGAACACTTTTATAATACTGAACTAAACGCGGGTGGATTACATTGTATTGTGAAAATCAGAAAGCACCGTTTCTGCCACTTGTGTAACTTAACACAACACGACGGCATAGAGCACGCCGGTCAGTTATCGTAACTCACAAAAACACATTGAACAGCCTGTTATACCTTCAAATTAAAACCATCTGAAAACGACACATGTGTAGTGTACTGCGTGTATGCACGTTCTCGCGCGTGGCTTGCTATATATGGAAAACTCGCTCCTGCGTTCTTCAATTGATTTCTGAACGAACCTGACCACTGAATGTACACTATTGTTGAAGGCTGGTGTACTGTAGACCGAAATTGCCGTGGGTTTTTGTATTAAAAGGGCCCTTGATATGGATGCATCATGCGGTAGGCAGTAGCCCTGAAACATGAATGTGAACCATGGCTACATATGCGGCAAGGGATTACAAGAACGCTCGTGCCCAAACACACTCGCCCGGGTCTAATCCGGCGGCCTCTGTGCGCGAAATGAATGGGGGTGAGTGTGTTTTGGGGCGAGTGTTCTGTTTACCTTGCCCAGAATCGCTTTTTTTTTACTCTCTCTCACATGGTTAATACATTTGATTTTGGGATGTACAATACATGAAAATTACGGGATTAATAACGCAACTTGCGTCGAGAACTAATGGAGAGTGGACATTACCGCGTTTGGCTAAAAACAGTTAGTAACATCATACAAGCATACAAGCTAACTATTAGCCAAATTCGGCTAGCGCTCAGACGAATCCACTGAGAGAGGCGTGTCTAGTCCCATAGCTTGGGAGGACGAGGGCGCCCATTGGCTTAAACGACAGCCAATCACGCAAAAAAAGTGTTGCAAACATGAATACATGTCGGAAATCTGTTGGGTCAGAGTCAGACTGAATATAGAGCCGCTATGCTTTTCAGCATGCGGCTAAAAAAGAAGCCAGGGTCATTGGTGTGATGTGGCTGTCCTGTAGAATTGACACCAATCCGTCTTTGGCTTCCCTTCCTCAACAGGAATGATCTGAATTCTTCACAGTCATTTGATACCAATCGAGGTAAAGAAAAAGTGTGGAGAAGTCACTTCAAAAGCACCACTGTGTGGGAGGCTATGTTCAGAAAGAGAGGAAAACACTGGCTACGTTTTTTCAGCTTTTAAGGTTATGGTAACCTAACCTTGGCTTTTAGACTTAACCAGGCTGAAGTGTCCTGAAATCTCTCCTCACCTCTTGCTGGTGACATTAACAATGCAAGAGCTTCTGGGATTGGACTGCCGTGAGAGAGGGAAAGCATCCCCAGGAATTGACATCCTACACTAGTCTGTAGAATGTCATTCATAATAGAAATGTTAACCTTTACTTTCCAACAACACACTGTCATTTCTTTACCATGCTAGACTGTGTGGGGCAAGTGTCAATGTACAAACACAGCCAGGAGATGGTATAACAAATTCAACCCTAATCCTTTGCCTTTTCCTTGTTAGAATGTTCACTGGATAATTACCACAGTTTAATGCCTAAGGGCAGGGTCACACATTCTCATTCGCATCAGCAATGTCAGTGTCTGGTTCAATTACATTCTGTGGGAGTAAAGGGGTGGAGCTTCCCGTTGCAGTGTGTCGAAGGCGTTGACCCGTGTCACGTAACATTCAACGTGTCTGAAGCTTGGAATTCAACATTGGTGAACTTTGATCGGGCATCAACCAATAGCAAATAAGCTTTTCAACGAGGCATATGTAATTCCAATACAGCATACAGCACTGCTCTCTGGCTGGAGTATAGGGGTTCCGGTGCGTCTAGATGCGTTGGATGCATCCACAGTGAATGCACCATAACGAGGGGAAAATCAACTACCTGTGAAAATATTTCAGTAAAACTTCAACCTGAATTTGAGATCAATACTGACAAGTAAAACACCAGTGAGGCCATAAGATGCAAAAGTGAAACCTGTCTTTAAAGCAGGGGTGGGCAAACACCAGTTTTGATATACCAGGTAATCAGATTGGGCTATTGAGGTGATCAACTGAGTTGATCAAAAACAACCATTATTAATCAGTTTTGTTTGTTGTTCAATACCTTTCTCCTCAGAGTCAGAATTTCTCTTACCTTTATTATTCCAATTAATTCATTCTTTGTTAGGTTTTATTATAAAATTATTGACTTGATGCTTGTATTATTCTATTAGCAACCTATAATAAGAGGCAAAATCAATGATGGTTTTCACTGTCTGGCACTGGGTAATGATCCTGAGCCTTGGAGAACGGCCGGACTCAACACACCAAACCAACGTTGGCGTTGATAAGTGTTGGAAAGTGTGTGTGGACGAAAATCTGTTGTTGAATATGCGGTGTGTACACTGTCAGTCGGCTTCAATGATTTAAGCATGCACATGTTCATGTGTTCCTTGTTGAAAAGACATATTTTTAGCACCTACTAGCCAACTGTCAGCTTTCAACCAACTGATCTCCCAACTTCATTCGACTTACAGTCAGTCCGTAGTAGTCTGGACAACAACGTTTAGTTTGTAGCCCTGCTTAAGTGATCTTGTGCCTGAAAAGGTTTCCCACCACTGCTTTAAAGGATTAGGAACTGCTTTAGTTAAGGGATATCAGGAAACAGTGGCTGACAGTGTTAATGATAGGTTGATATTGAAATTTTGCCATGCCTGCAAGAGAAACAGATTTGCATGCAAATTAAACACAAGCACTAGCGTTGCAATGCAACATCTCCTCCTGCTTCAGGGGAAAATAGGGAGCGGAAGTGTCCAGCGGACTGTAGAGAAAACAGCTGGAAACTCTTTTCTGTTAAGAAAAAAAGGCCACAGATAGATAAGAATAGGTTCAAAGACGTAGGGACAAGAAGATAGATGTTAAAGGTTTGACCAGACAAAACAAATATGGCTGCCACCATATGCACGGCCTTGATCACATACAGTAAACCCGCCCCAATCCCTTGGTCAATTCTCTGGCCGTTCTCAGTGGTGGGGTGGTGACTGTGCACCTCCCTCTCACCTCTTAAGACTCCCACTGTCAGTCAGGGAGCTAAGGGAGCCCAGGGAGCCCTGGTAAATGCTTTTCAGGAAAGTGGGAGCGGAGAAGGAGGAGGGGAGGCTGAAGGTGGAGTCACTCTCCGAGACGCTGCGCGTTCTCTCAGGGCTGGGAGAGCCAAACACATGAAACGGCCACAAGTCAAAGACAAACACGTTATACTAAGAAAAGCCTCGGACTCCTACAGAATGCGGCATCAAAGAGTGTGAGGAAACCTGTGCTGCTATTGTTCAAAAGGACTGTGGGGCTGACGATGGGGAGATTTCTCAGAATAGATCACATTGTATGTGATCAAATAAATATTTCACATTAAGACAAAACAGGTTGAGGAGAGGAAAATGTTAAATGTTACTATGCTTTAGGGGTAAGTGTCTTCAAAACCAAACAAACAAAGATATTTCATTATACATTTTAAATGTAAGATTCTAAGCCCCAGCAGAGATAAGAGCTGATCTGCTTCCTACAGGTTCACACTAGGAAAGGAAGTGACTTTGGGATAGGATGAAGTGATGCTGTTGCTGTTATACCTCTGCAGTAGTTCGACGTTAACAGACTGCTGCCTGCGGAGCGGGGGTTGCCTGCCTTGGCTGGCCGGTTGGCCTTCGAAGGAGATGCGTTTCTTCACAGGGGGGTGGCTGAAGGTGTGGGCCCGCCGACGGAACTGAGGGGCGTCCGGATCATCATCAGGGAAACCAGAGGGAGACCCTGGAGGGGAGTGACCCGGGGATTCTTCGTCCTGCTGAAGGTGGGAGTGATGAGGCGGTGGGTCATATTTGTAATGCTCACACCCTGGCACAGATTTTTCATTTATTTATCTACTTGCTTGGGCATTGTTAATTTGACTTTGAATAGTTTTTAGTTGAACAAAATGTATAATAATAAATTGTATAACATTTTGAATAATATGTGATCAAGAGAAAAAAAAAAAAGAAGTGCAAAATTTGTATTGAGGTGTAGAATAGCCTGGGTCTTCATCCCTAGCCTCGCGAGCCAGTCTCTGATTCAACCTGCCAATATTCCAACATACAGTATATACATACACTGTACATATACATGACATGTACAGTATACATTCAAATAAAGGTGCAAAGTTTCAATCCACATCATGCATATTAAAAATCCTAAACAAATTCCTACGTGCAAATTCATACATGTAAGCACATTGCACATTAAAGTATGCTATTTTCAACAGGTCTGCACTCACCTACTGTAGCCCAGTGCCTTCTACAACTAGACTCAGTCCAGGTTCAACACAACGCTTGTGGCCTTACTATCACAACCTCATGCCTGACTCTCTCGGGCTCCCACATCTATTGTATTCTAATCGCTGAGGTCCTGTGACTCACAGCGATACACACTATTGGCGGAGAGGCCCTTGATGGCTCAGCTCCCCACCAAAACCATCCAATCTCCTCTCTTCACACTCTGGGACACCGCCCTCCCAGAGATGGGACATGGCAGCAGCGGGCGTAATAATATTTACAACATTTCCTATATTGCGCAAGAAGCAGCCGTGCCAAAATTGATGGAATTTGTAAAACACCACTATCTTAGAACATGAGCACTACCTCAGAATGCCTTATCTCAAACACTGTGTTGACTTGTACCTAGCACTGTGCTGATCAGAGAAGACATTCCAACCGTGATTGTCTGGTTCCACTTACTCTAGGGTGCGCTAGATAAGATGATCAAGCTTAGTGCCTTTCCGTTATACTGTATTTGCATTCTGCATTGTATGAAATGAAATATGGGATAAGATAAAGAATTGCGTTAACTCTGTGTCAGGTCCTGTTTACAGGCTTCCACAAAGGAAGCAAGCATAGCCATGGCTCAGCTGACACACACAACTGGACATCCTGTCCCATGTTTCCTGCCTGCCTGCCTGCATGGAGATCTGCATCCTGAAACGAACCTCGGACTATTACTTACTAAGCTCCACCACCGTGCAAAACAACTTTCTGTCGGATTCAACCGGCGGTCACAGGGATTAGACAACGGAGGTGGAGCTGAATGGAACAATAACATTTAAAAGAATAAGAATTGTGTCTTAACATTAACACAAACCAGAAAGTAAAGATTCCCTCTGCATAGTGGGGTCTGTTTTATGTCTGTATGTTCAGTATAATTCACATAGCCTCCCTGTATCCGATCTGTAATAACCAATGGGGCCCTGGGGGAGACGCCATCACACACGCGCCTCACATTCTGCATGCCGGTGACATAACAGAGCCCACTGCCATCTAGCAAAGCCGCAAATGGCTAAACTTGACGGCTCCACAAACACACTCCCTACTGCGCTGTTTGTCTTCAGACAAGTTTACATATAAACTGTGGAGATATCTAGGGACTGACCCAACTGAAAAATATTCAACTGTGAGAGGATCACTGCTGGTAGCCACAATCAAAAGTGTCTTTTTAAGTCTGTAGCTCACGGCGGTTGTTGGCTTACCATGCCCTTTGCCGAGGACAAGTGGGATATAATACCTCCTACAGACCATGGTCTGAAGTGAGAATTCTCAGAGGTCCTGAGGGAAGCTCTAGGAAGAAGTCTCACAATCCCAGTCAAGGACACTTACTTTGTCAAAGCTGCCCATGCTTCCCATGCTTCCCAAGCGGCCTCGCATTCGACTGGCGCCCTGGTGAAACATATTATATAACATAAGCAAAAGTCAAACATGTTAGCAAAAAACACATATAGTATGTCTATGCGAGGTAGTTTCCGAGAAGAATGTAATGATGATTTCTGTCATAACACAATATTGAGTGCCCTTGAGGACAGGGTGCTGACAGGAAAATAGCCCAAAATTAATTTGGGGAAAGCAACATGTATTTCAAGAAATGTAATGTACAATATTTATTTGTGATAAGAACTTTTCCTTTTATGATTTTTGAGATGCATAAACAACGATGTACACTATCAGAAAAAATATGGTAACAGAAGAATAACGTGGGATGCTGATGCTCAGCTAACATCACTGTTAATGAGATACTAGAAATAGGATGACCACCAATCAACAGTGTGGGTAGTGTATTATTAAACACTAGAGTTTCGGGGGGCTACGCCCCCCTCAACCCCAGCCGCGCACGGGGCCCAGCGTGGCCGTGTGTATATTGGGGGACCCAAATCGCCGGAGTGAAACTGGGGAAAATTTTTTTTGAAAAAGGAAAAAATTTGAAGAAATAATATTTGTTATGTTTCAGGGGGTCCACAGGGGGTCCGCGGACCCCCTGATGGTCCACTGACCCCCTGTGGAGTGTTGGGACGCGCGGGGACACCCCTGGAACATTGCGGACCATTTCGGTGTTTTTTTTTTTTTCATGAAGGTGGTTGCTTGTTTCTGGCGCAGGCTGTGCAAAGCTGGCAACCCAGCGCATGCTGCCGCACGTTTAAGTGGCGTAGCGTCATGAGGGTCAGTGGGGCCGTGGCTCGGTCAGTGAAGACCCTGTAGTGCGGATGATATGTGGCATAGAGGGGCAGATTGTAAATCCACAGAGGAAACATCCGTGGGCTACCATTGGTTCAGCGATGTGTGCGGTCGCCCTGCGGACCCTCCTCCTCCACCAATGTGCAGTATTGAGAGCCCTGACGTCACAACAATTGGAGCGATGGGCACTGCACTGTGGTTGGTTAGGGTACAGCTAGGGCCCAGGTAGAACCCAGTTAAAGCCTGCATGGGCAAACCCAGTTAGGACCCGCCTTGGTCCCACATAAACATGGCTAGTTGGGGCCCACCTAAGGGCCAGGTAGAAGCTACTTATAGCCTGCATGGGCATCGCAGTTGGGACTGAAGTGGATGCCGCTGACATTGCTGACATGGGGTCCATATGGTTTAGCCCACCTTGAAACCATATGGGAACTACGCTGGCATGCTGGCTGTAATGCAAACGCTGCATCATACCTGCAGTGTGTAGTTTGATGTTGTGTGTGTAGCAGATATACCTGCAGTGTGTAGATCAATGTCCATAGGAAAGTCAATGCCCAGCAGTGTTTTTTTTCCCCAGCAGAGTTTCTAGTGTGTCTGTGTCTCTCTGGAAGAGGTTGCACATGAACTCTGCAGCCGCACTGAGGCGCTCCAAGCCAAACAGTCTGACATTAAGCTGCTTCACACAACAAACATCAGCACCACGCTGCAGTTTGTCCAAAAGACACAATATCTCCTCTCCCACCGACGTCATGTGTTCATTTATCGACAGCCGTACAGACTCCTTTTGACACATTTTACGTCGTTTATCCAGCTCTCACTGACTCTCCACATCGGGCTGTTATTTTCCTGCGATCAAGTCAACGATGTGAGAGATTAGCTATCACAGACGGACGGACAGGGGGTGAAACATAGTCTTGCGCCATGCCTTTCGGCCTGGCGGAGACAATAAAAAACCGAAAGTAAAGGAAATGGCCATTTCTGCAACAGAAGTAGTCAATAAACTATGCTATGAAAACATGGGCCACATTGGCAAAGAATGTAAGAAAGAGGCAATCATGTAGGAAATAGCTGTTCTCCAAGCTTACAAAGCCTGTCAACGTGAGGCGTTTCGAGCTTGTAGATCGGCTATTTTCACAATATTTACTTGTGGAACGGAGTCAAACAGAATGGGGGGGGCCCAGATCAAGTACGTGTATTTGGGGGGGGGGGCGGCGTGAAAGGGTTGATAGACACTGCTCTAATCGGAGCGAAATTATCTGAAATTACTACATGACCATAATGCAGCCTACCATGCCTTGCACGGGGCGGTCCTGCCATTACGTTAGTTACTGTAGTTGCTGTGGAGCTAAATAGTTCTCCAGAAGACACACACAAACATACACCATCTACAATGGACGAACTGAGCAGCAATATAGACATTCACCACACGAACGTGCATTGTTGACAAAGTGATTGCACAGCCGCTGCAGGCATGACAACCAGGTTAGCGTTAGCGACATGGCAGCTATCACAGCGCCCTGTCCGTCGTGCTGCAACTGCCTGTGATGGCTACAGCAGTAACAGCAAGCTGTCTGCGATGCCATTGTCTGGAGACTGCTGTTAGCGTGACACGACCAATGAGAGTGAGCGCTGTAGTTGTTGCTAAGATACGGTGGCGTCTCTGGCCCATAGCTTGTAGATCTCTCACACATGATTGGCGTAGGCTGCGTTGCCAGGTCTGACTTTGTGTCTAAGCAATGCGCGGCTTATTTTTGCGCGCCTTTGGGCTCGTTTGCATTGTGCGCACGGCAGCGCTTGTTTAGCGTACGTCAGCGCGACGTGGCAACGGACGTGGCAACGTGAAAGGTGATTGGCTGGTGAAAAGAAACACCCGACGTTACACCAGAAATGGTGCCTGGAGAAAATGGTGACCAAAAAAAAAGTTTTGAAAAAAAGGAAAAAAGCCCCGCAGCGGCTGGCTGCTGTTGTGGTGATGAGGTGGTGCGCACGGTAAACGGTACGAAGCGGGCTCCCCTTCCGTTTTGTCCGACATTTGGTGAGTAGAATTAATTATGTTGCGCGGTGGAAACGGTGTAGTGAGCAGTGAGATGTCCCCTACGCGAGGCGTAAATTCAGCGCGGCCGGCGTGGCGAGTCAGTAGGCGACATGTGGTCTGGCGGTGCGTTGTTTAGTCGATAACAGAGCTGTGGGGTGTCACCACCGAGGGTGCGGAAGTTGCTCGCCATTTATATAGTTAGATTGGGTTAGGGTTCCATGCAAAGGGGCAGCCACACTCTGACGTAAAGAGTGCAACTGCGAAACAATGGGGGCGAACTCACGACACTGAGTAATGGGGAGAATAGAATACAGAAAATATTGTATGGAGTACATTTGCTCTTCCAGAGCCCACCACGACACCAATGCCTCAGGCTGAAGCTATAGGTCAATAGGGGTCTAAGCTTACAGGCCCAATAATAGTGTTTACATTTCGAAAGAGAAAAACACCAGCCTGTCTCTCCTGATGCATTGCAGAGAGCTTGATGTGACAGTCGCTTACCTCACCATATATATTTTGTTACAGCTAATCTTACTCCAGTACTGGTTTGGTGATAACAGTACCATCTCTAGATTTGACGCTAAAAATATCAGAGAAATGTCTGTTGGTTACTCTGGAGACTCAGGGCCAGGAAAACAGCTAGGTCTTGTGGAGTGTTAAGTAATAAGTCTACCTGGTTCTCTGTTTGAGAAATGATTCTCAAACGTGCATGGGAAGAGAGTTAATTTCCTTTTGGGAGAGCAACAGAATTGCTATACAGTAACGGTGTCTTCTAACAAATCTCTTCACTTACTCCCACAAAATGCTCGGTGTCAGGTCAGAAACCAAACCCTTATCAACTCAGAACTTTCATTGCAAAGCAGCGAGTGATTAAAAACGGCATTAATGAACAAATGTTTACAGACTAATGTTGTTTACACAGTCAAGGCTCAGACACAAATAACAGATGGTAGCAGAGCAATTAGATTGCCTGGATCTTTAAACTAAGATATTATTCTGCTGCCTCACTGGCAGCAGATATGGGTCAATCCAAATCCCATGGATGACAGTGACACAGAAACAGACGAATCGAGACAGAGGGCACAGACACAAAAACAGGGGAGGACGGCTATGTTCAATATGGAGCCAGGAGGGTTAAGGGTACATTTATCTTATTAAAATAAGTTGTTTTTGTGCAGTATACAGAAAATTTGCCTTATGAGACAGAGAGATGGGTGGACAGAGGGAGAGAAATAAATAAATAAATATACTAGGCGCAATATGACAATATGCGCCATATCGGTGTGAATGGTGCACCAAACATTTTGTTTTTAGGAACTTGTCAAATAGTTGTACATGTGAGAGTATCTGTTTACCCCTACTTCTGGCGCCCTTGCTTGGACCACACACATCTTTTAACCCGGCTTTCATTGCGATCTCAACTACACACAAGTTTTGTAAATGTTCTTGTGCGGCTGTGTTGACAGAATTTGTCCACAGACATATAAACACCACACACAGAATCACAAGGTGAAAACAATACCAGTCAGCCACGTTGTCGCGGCTGGTAATAACAAAGTAAGAAAATAAAAAAAGAAGACCTTTCTGTCAGCCGTAACATTACCCGTGAAAAGATGTTCTCCAGAGAGCTGGTGAGGGAGGAACGAGCTTTGTTTTTCAGGACATCTAGCTTGAAGCGTCCGCCTGTGGCAGTGCCATCTCCTCCCGTTGTGCTGTTTTGAGCATTCTGCCGCAGAACAAGAATGGACAGAAACAAGCTGTCAGAAGAAATGTACATGTAGTTGTGAAAATGTCTTCTGTGCAACAAAAACCTCACTACATGAACTGCAGATGTACAAAAAGTATGTGGTGGTTCTTTTAGCTTTTTTATTTCATATTTTTCATTCCAGACCAGCTCTAGAGTGAAACTTTCTTTTTTTGAGTCATGACAAATATCATACAGTAGTACACAAGCGCAGCTGGCCATATTAATATTATATCACTAGAGGGTGATGGAACAGAGGATATGCCAAGCTGCCACTGAGAATCACAACGTCAGACAGAGAGAAGAAGGCATAGAGGGATGTTGTCGCTGTCGGGCAAACCTTGTATCTCCATCTTTTATTCCTTGTACTATAGATCGGGTATTTTAGCTACTTCTTTAACATTTTTGAAAAGTGAAAGTGGTTAAGTCTGTCTGTGGGTTTTTATAAACATTTAATCAATGAAAAGTATTAACAAGAGCTTGTGACTAAATAATACAGTTATTATTGAGTTTATTTATTTTATTTTACTTTATTTCATCGGAAGCAGTATGGGGTTCAGTCAGTGTCTTGCTCAAGGACACTTTGACCCTAAGCCAGGAGGGAATTGAACTGGGAACCTTCCGGGTCCCAGACAGCCGCTCTAACTTCTAAGTCACTGCCGCCCCATCTGCACAGCTGCTTTCCTGATTTGACAACTATCTTTTACATCCTAACATTTGTTGAGATGCTGAAGTAAATCTTGACACCGATTTACTGTCAACTATGTTGGGACTCTTGGGAGGCAGCGCCCTATAAAATACACAGTCACTGTGACTGTTGTGGTGGTAAATTGGGCACTCTGCTTTACTACACATTTGAGTATTTGTGGACCTAGTTCAAAAGCTAGTCTTATGCACATCCATATAATCTGTCGCTGGTGCAGGACAAAGTAAAACATGTCAAAATAAAGGAAAAGTCTGCATAAACAGCTTGATATTACGAAAAAACAGTAATGTGCAAATTCAGCAAACAACGTTCTGACCAAACTTGGTCAAAGTGCTGTTTGCTCAATTTGCACAGTTTCACACGTTACACAACTATGGCTGACAATTTCAGACAGTGTCGGAACCTTCTTACAGGTCAGGACACAGTTGGCTATCTGTGATCCTATTGACACAATGAACGATTTGGCCCCACTTTTACAACAGTGACCCGTGCTTAATTTGTGCCTCCACACATGCCGAGTCCGACACGCGTCAGATTCAATTCCACCAAACGGCTGACATGCATTGAGAACACATCTTTTTTATTTGAGATGGACTTATGTCCATCTCACCTAAATGCATAATGCATCTCCCTGCTTCAATCAGTTGGTGATCAGTCTAAATCAGAGGTTTTCAACTAGTGGTCCTTGGACCACTGGTGGTCCGTGAAGGTATTTCATGTGGTGATAGGAAGATTGTTTTTGTTTGCTAGTTTATTTTATTTCATTTTGGAGAAACTTAGTAATTTGGTATTTGTGTGATATGAGGACAGTGGAATTAAAAACATTATCAGTGGTCGTACTTCAAGCTTTACTACAGAAGAGGATCAGCTCATTGTCCACTGACTCTTTCAAGAGACATGAAAGAAACACAGTCACTTGTGAAGTTCTGAGTTTTCAGACAGTAAAAGGGAAATGTAATTTACGTTTTGTAACGATGTATCTCTGTGAGAGTGGTATTGCCACACTGGCATACCTGAAGAATGTTAGTATTATATAACAGCATTATGTATACAGGGCAAGGTTGGAGCCAGAAAATGACATGAGACTGTGCCTGACCACCACTATAGCCAAGAAAGGACAGACATGGACCACCTGTAATCATGCCATGGACCATTAGTGGTCCATGGACCACTACTTGAGAAGCAGTGCACTTAATGACCTGGTGACCTAAGATGACGGGTCAATGAAGTCAGTTACTAGGAAGTCTGAGGTCAAGAAATTCCACAGAAAAGGGAGTCAGAATCTCAAGAAGGGAAGGTGTCATCATTATTAGGAATTAGGCCATTTAATGACATGTGTTTGCTCACTAATAAATGTTACAAATCAGTATAGTATCAGTTTAATATGGAAGGTTGGATAAAGTAAGAGGAATAGATCAGTGGTTGGTTCTAAACCTTTTTTTGAGCTCTGGACCACTAGCGTATTTCAAGCAATCTTCAAGGTCCACCCCAAGCCACCTTTAACTAATCTTAGCCCACATATCCCCACCCAACACAACAGTGGTGCCCTGGTTGATTCTTAGTCAGGGTGGTGGTCCCTGGTTCAAAATCAGTTGAAAATATATATAATACAAATATAATGAATAAATAAATATATGAACTAGATATAAACAATTGCGTTTAGGAATGTCAATGTCAATGTATTAAACTACCATTTACTTTCACCCTTATCATTTTGCTAATTAAACATCAAGAAGTAAGAATGCGTCTCACAGTAGACTAAACTATTATTCCTATATATCAGTTGTTTTAGGACTACAGCTTCAATACTGAGCATTCAATCTGAAAACTGTCATCAATAATGGTAGGTACAAGTTTAGCCTCTACCAGCTTAACCACTTAAACCCTATACACTTTGTTGAATGTCAAATAGTGAGAAAATGCGATCTACAAGCTCACAATACGTTGTAATGCGACACAGGGTGTTCCAACACTGGTCAACCCTTTTACAACACTCGACCTGTTTATCCACTTAAACCTGTGGTGTTAGTGAGCTCCAGTGGGGACCAGGGATTAGACATTCAGTCACAGATTAAACTACCTGAGGGGCATCTCCGATGTGGAGGTGGGTCTCCTGCTTAGTTCCACACAGCTGTCTCAGATGCAGAATCACCAGCTCATTCTCCTCCTGATCGGACCCAGGCTTCATCCTCTGCAGACACGGACACGTGTGCATTTATCCGTACATTAAAATGTCTTTACACACCAGGAACGACTAAACAATCCAAAAATGCATCGCTGACTATTTCACATCAAACTATTCATATAGTTGACGCCTGCCTCATTCATACAGGTTAATGCCCTTTATTCGTGGTGAAGAATCAACCTTGCATCGAATAACAAATGTGACACTTTATCGCAGCATAATATTTGCTGTGGATGTACTCATGACACAAACAATAGTTTAAAAAGTTAATCACACGAAAGCATCACCGCAGTGTGTAAAAACCTTCAGCGTATTAAATACAAACACACACATAGACACACTTCAGACGTACTGGAAACATATTACCCACAAGCAATACCATATGCATTACAATTAACAATACAAATATTTTTAAAAAGTAAACATCACCAAGTTAATATGACATGAAGAGTTAAAATGTCACTCATTTTGCCAGTGAAGAAAGTGTCCCAACTGGCAGTAAGACATTACCTGAACGCGTTCAAATATATCAGCCTGCTCATTGTCACTCAACTGGGAGAGGTATTTTTGGATGGCTATCTTCGCCCTGGGTGGATAGAGACCTGGGAAACACAAAAAACAAAATGGAAACAAGGATTGCCTCGCTTATGACCCTTGCAGGTAGACACTGAATGCATTCATGACATGTAGTCATGACTAAAGATAGTGAGAGTGGTATTTGTGGTTACAATTATTGTGTCCTTTCTGAGAGCAGTTCAAACAGCCTACCTTCGATCCTCTCGCACAGTTTGTGCAGGTTGTGCATGGGACAGGCTTCGCACAGCTGGATCTGTGTCGTGTTGCTCTGCAGGGCCTGTGCCGTACTGAAGGCCTGCTTCAGGGTCAGCATCACCTCGTCCACCTGAGACACACACAAACACAGTGGAAAAAAGCTTGTAGTCACTGAAAACAGGGGCTTAAAAGGTTAAAAGAAAGCCTGAGTTCCTCTCATTTTGCATGCTCCACACAACTCACCAGGGACTCACTGGCACACTGGAAGACATAGCAGACATATTGACTGGGACCAGTCTCCACGGGCTCCCGACAGATGAATCCAAAATGGTCGGTCTGCTTTACGCCCTGTATACATTTTGGAAACAATTAGAAGAAGAAACTAGCAAAGACTTCAATCAGACAAGACCCTATGGGGCTTTTGAATTCAGCCCCACAACGAGCATGGATGATAAAAGTGTACTAATGGGATCTCTACACTCTGCTAATGTACAGCTATGTTGTGATGCACAAACACACATCAATTATTGTTTATTATAGGTTTTCAGATTCTCCATAATGTTGAAATGCCAGTGGTAATCGATTCGCGAGAGCCAAACATGAGGCCGACTTGGTGACGACGAGCACTAATGCACAAGTAAACAAAAACAAAACAAAACAAAAAAAGAACACAGGTTTCTTCTGCAGAGAAGAGCTTGTCCTCTGAGTATGAATCTAGCTGGGAGAGGGGACACTTGTGACACTAGTGAACACAAACTGACCTGAGAGCAGGACGAGATATCTTTGAAGACCTTTTCCAGCACAACAGTTTTACTCTCTGGACTGATGAGGTTCACTTCAAAACGCCCCACCTATGAAACACAGAACAGTATAGTAAGGTCAGAGGCAGAGAGACCACACATGCATGTACAGACAGAGAGAGAGAGAGAGAGAGACAGACAGACAGACAGACAGACAGACAGACAGACAGACAGAGAGAACAGTACAGTATAGTGCGGTCAGAGGCAGAGAGACCACACATGCATGTATAGACAGACAGACAGACAGACAGACAGACAGACAGACAGACAGAGAGAGAGAGAACACACACCCATTAGCACAAAGGGAGGTTAATAAGCAATCTGGCCTTCATGCATAGTTAATGTGGCAATTGTGGCATGATGTGGTACAGCAACTTTCAGGGACCCATTCAATGAAACACATACTGTAGAAACGCACATGCAAAAACAAGGTCAGTACTCCGCAGAAATGATTTTTCCCTTAATTGACTGCAACAGGGAGCATTGTATGGAGCGCTGTGCTCTAGTTTTCTAAATTAGCTTCATGAGAAAATGGCCATAGTGTGCGAGGAATGGCAGCGGCTGACTCTACAGACCGTATGATATGAAAATCAATGTTTAAATTTTTTTTGTATTATTATGAATGTACTTATTATTGTGCTTCACTTGAAAATATATATATTTCTTAAGTAGCTGACAAGGTTTTTCTTTCCCCTGGGGGAAAACATATTAAAATGTTTGATGACTCATTCTGCACTTGGGTCCAATCCTCCAATTAAATAATGGTATAAAGGTTTTTTGTCCCGCCATTATTTATATAAAATCTATCTGTGGATCAAACCCCCCCCTCTTCCCCATTTCTCCACCTACCAGGGAGAAAACATTCTCTCCCCGTCCCCCATACTACACTAAAACCCGGAAATACCCTCTACCTTGGTTTTCTCTTTTTAGTTGTTAATCTGTGTATATAAAATATATATCTAACAGCAAATATCTTAGTTACACCAACATTGTTCTTGTGAAGCAGTTTGTTTATTTATTTATTAAGATGATAAAGATCTCTAGTGTCATTTTGCAGCCCACTCATTTTAACCGATTAATAGGTCATGTAGTTGCTCAGTATCGGAGAGACCCCTCAGTATCACATCTACAGCTGCTAATTTAAATCTTTGTTTTCAAAATGCGCTACTTCATACAATCCATCTGGCTGTGTCATGGGATCTTTCTTTCTTTAACCATATGTGAGAACCCAAAACAAACTGTCATCATGCAAGCAATAAAGCTTCAACAAATTCTGCGATTGAGAGTTACTAACTCTTTATAAAGGGCAGTAACACAGAGTCTAGTAACTGACACCTGGTTTCACATTAAAATGATTTGCAGTACTGAGTCCTGAGGAGTCTAGGCTAAATGTAGGAGGAGATTGAATGACAAACAGTGCTGAAGCAAGCAAGCTTGTGTGTGTGTGTGTGTGTGTGTGTGTGTGTGTGTGTGTGTGTGTGTGTGTGTGTGTGTGTGTGTGTGTGTGTGTGTGTGTGTGTGTGTTTCTTGTGTGACATCAAGTGCATAGACCATCAAAACATACCACCAGTGAGGTTTAGAATTTACAGAGTCAATTAATCTCATTGTGGTTTAACGGAACCAATAATTGGACACATCACAGCTCTCGCCTCTATTATAATTTTGACAAAAGCTGACGGTTGTCTATTAAGAGAGCAATTAAACACCTCAAAATCACACCAACCCCATGAACAAACAATACTGTATGTATTGTCTTCCAATCACTGGAATTCAAATGGAATTGATCCCTTGTGACCGACGAATCATGCAAGTGAATATGCCGAGTCACATGTTCGACCACGTTCCAATACAAATGCATGTTGAGATGAGGCTCTTAGACCCCATGGGGATTCTCTACAGGCTGATGTGTGTACCTGTCAGCCTTTGCTCTTCTTACAGTCAACTGGACTGTAAGAGAAGAAAGAAGTTCTACAGAATGATCAGTTTGAAAAGACGAGTAAACGCTACCATTATGTTATACGACTTGTGTCGTTTTTTGTCGCATTGCTAGACAAGTGCGTCGCACATTGTGGTTTTGGTGTACCTGAAAGAGCATGGTGCGGTTCTTGTCTGTGTCGGAGGGCTGGACGTTGTTTGGTGCACTGGCGTGCCGACGTCGCGTGGGAGGGATCATGGCCCCATCTCTGGGCTTCCTCTGCACACTCCCTGCCAGGCTGCTGCAGCGTGTGCGGAACTCCTGCTGCTCCTCGTAACCAGAGTCCTCCAGGATGCACTCTGGGAAAGCTCCCCTCAGGCTGCTCTGGCTGGAGCTGCTGGACAGGCCCTTACCTGAACCGCACACCAGCCTCACACGTTATGGTCATGGCTGCTGCTACAGAATATTGCAATTTTCTGATGATTTGTTGATATGTAAGTTTACATGGAAATATACAGTACTTTGACAGTACATGTTCATGTTAGGATGGATTAAATGCAGAGGTAAAATTATGTGTAAATGTACTTGGCAATAAATACACTTAAATTAACACTTATCTACCAGTAGATGTTTCTGAAGCTAAATCAATAAAAAAAAAGCTGGCTTAAAACCCATGCAACAAGGGGTTCATTCATACCTCCACCGTTCCACATGTCATCCACTCCGAGGCCGTTGGAACTATCCAGACTCTCATTCAGGACAGAGGACAGGGGGTCTACATCTCCCCCGACGATAAACTCCACCGGATCATTTTCGATGGAGCTCCGTTGGCCGTTGAGCAAACGCAGGCGCTTGCGCTCCAACTCATGCTGGCGGAACTTATCGATGCAGTCATCGATGAGGGTGCCTGGAGCCTTTTTATGTCCAACTGTCACCTGGGGTTATTTTTATATCACACCAATAGAAATTGATTCAGTTCACTTATCAGCAGGAAAGGTATATAGTACACTACACTGTAACATTCTGAGAGTTAGTTTAACTAGTCCAAATGGACCTAAAAGAGTCAACTTGTACACTCTCAGGGCCATATTTTAACACAAACCTTTGCGCCATGGTGCATGGTGTTAACTTAACAGCGTAATAGTGCTATTTAAAGGATGCTAAATGTGGCCTCTAAGTGTCTGCGCCCGGTGCTAGGGCCCCGAATTAGTCATAGGTGTGTTTTGGGCATTACATTAATAAAACTTGTTGCGGTGTGTTGTGAGCTTGTAGATATTTTTGTTGCATATGGCACGCAACTACTGCAAATGAGGCATACGTACACTGTATTAATTTCCATCACCGCTCATCTAACATTTTCTTTTATTTCATAGGATAAATGAAGAATCAAGTGCTTGAAATGCCACCTCAATGGTTGAACGTGAGTGTTGTGTTCAGATCTAATGGATTTTAATTGCAATTAATGGGTGCGCAAATGTGAACCCACGGCACCAAATAATGCACTCCCTAAATAACAAAATCAGCAGCACTGCAGTGCTGCACCATGCGATAAGACCAGCTCCACGCTGTCTTAGCTTGAAGCGCAAAGTCTGTGGGGAAATAGCATTGGGCCGTGAACACGCCAGCCACACCTCATTTTAAGACCAACACACCCCCACGCGCAAAATCAGCGCACAGTGATTTGGTATCTAGACAACGTGGGTGCAAAGCACTTTGCATCGTGGGGATGGCACCATAGCGCTCGGCGCTAAAACGGTTTAGCGCCGTCTTATATAGAACAAAGGACCCTTACAGTTAAATTAACTCTCAGGATTCTACTATATATACGTAAGATGTGCTTATTGGGTTCTACCTTGCCGCAGTAGAGCACCTCAAACTTCTGGGAGTTGTAGAAGGCCTCATCCGTCTCCTGCTTGGGTTTATCTTCCTTCAGGGCTGATTTGGATGCCTGGCGAATAGTACTGATCACCTCTGGAACCTGAGAGACAGGGGAAGTACATGAAGGTTGAAATTAAAATGATAAATGAGGTACAATTTTTAAAGACAAATGAAAGCAAACAGGAATTATAGTCAAGTCAGGTTTATGTCAGGTGTAGACTCAATGTGTGTATGTTTTAAACACAGCACCAGAGGTGGAGCAAATTTATGAGAATAGTTTAACATACGTTCTATTCAGTAGGTTTGCAGGAAAGGATAGCAAAATAAAACAACAAAACTTTTGCCTGAATTTACATACTTTTTATATGCTGGATGTTTTTCACCTGCACAAGAAGCATTTCTGCATTCTGTAGTGCCATCTATTCATTGCTAATGTTTAATTATGCACCTTATGTATACTGGACTTTGTATATTTGATTTGACCGTGCCTTCCTGTTATTTGTTTTGTGTTTCTTTCTTCTCTATTCTCTCTTTTCTATTCTAACTCTTCCTGTAACTGCAAAGTTGAGCTTGTACAAAAATGAATTTCACCCACTATTGTATACCTGTAAGAGTGCATGATGTGACAATAAAGTTGATTCTGATTCTATATATCTAATTACAGGTTGCACTATCTCAAAAGACTAACTTGTAAAGCCTAAATAAAGGATAACTAAATAGAATACATAATCTCAATGAAATAGTCTCAATTAAAATAGGCATTGCCAGCGTTGCAATGCTGAATTGGAACGTGGTTGCACTCTATTTTAATGACGTGACGCGCACGTCGCTTAACACCTACACTACAGGTCACACAATGGACAATTGATATGCATCTAGGCTCATTCCTAAATTAATCCAACTGGTTTGAGTTGTTTGAGGTGTGAATTTTAAGTTGTTTTAAATCAATGCGTGTGCCTGCGTGTGCTCCTGGTCAAATAGGTTCCTGCACGGCGTCCAAGGCCGTCCCATGAGCAATGCAACCCTGGGCATTGCCATTTGGGAGTGTTTGACCCCTTATACAATAAGGACTTGAAAGTAGTGCAAGTCACCTGCGTGGCAATGTAATGCAGATACACAATAAAAGCCTTACAGGTCCATTTTTACACTCTCATAGTTAACCACACTAACTCAGGCATCCCTATTTTGGGAATGTCATTAGGGCTAAAATTAGCAAAAATAGCCGAAGCCTATATACTTCATAATTTATACTCCATCGTACACCAGTGTTGCGCTATGAAAATAGGCAATCTACTGTACAAGCTCACAACATGTTGCAACTCGACGCAAACTTGTAGAATGGCTATTTCTCCATGTGACATATAAGTATAGAAAATATTTAAGTGGTTAGACTAACACTCAAGTTCTTACTGTGTATAAAGCATATAAAAAGACTGGACATGGTCAGATCTAAAGCTATTTGTATAGTCTAATTGCTATTAATTTGCACTTGAGATGTGGTCTGGCTGCCGGGTATGTCGTTGTAAACAGAAAGGTTTTCTGAGTGTACAGTTTTTCTAAGAACTTGAAATAGTTGAAGGCCAACAGAATAGCACACATTTTCACTGTAACAAAGGACTAGTCAACAAAGGACAGGCCAAACAGCATAATGTTGTCAGAACTGGGAGAAAGGCCAGGAAACGCCCAGGCTCATTACTGACTCAAGACAAAACAGACCTAGGCTAGAAGAAACAAGAGAACTGAAGGTCAGTCGCTCTGCTTCTGCTTCCCTGCTACACAAACTGAAAGTGCACACTGTTGCATCCATGCCAGAGAGCACAGGGAAATTCTTTGAATCGAGTCAAGGAAGGAAGGTAAACAGCACAAGTCAAGGCAGAGAATACAAGACTTCTCTGGGCCATTCTTTAGCAATACTGTGGAATGTGTGAACTGTGATTCCACTTCTTCATTCATTTTTTCACTCATTTGTCTTGGTTTATCAGACAGGACAGAACAGAGACAGGAAATAACAGAGACAGGAAATCTAGCGAGGACAGAGGGGGAAAGACATGCAACACGTGCAGGTCTCCAGCCGGAAGTGAACGGGGACGTTGCGATTATGCAGTTGATGCAGTATCCGGTCAGCTACTGGCATGCCCCTTCAATACATTTTCACTCCTGTAGATGAAATGAGAAAGGTCTGACGTCAGAGACCACAGAATCAATACACTCTTGATTTAGCAGGCACAGCGGAAGAGGAGGGAGACACTCGTTGATGACAGCTCCTTAAAAAGCAAGAGTGATCTGAGCCAAGGTTAACTGAATAACTTGTTTTAGCACCAATGAGCGCTAAAACAAACAGCTGCTCTGCATTCTGCACACAAATCTATCACAGTATCTGATAACAGCTACAGGTGGCCTGTTGCGCAAATATGCTTTGGTTTTAGACAGAGGAAGAGAAATTACGTAACAACTACAAAACTGCGCTCTTCTGAGTGCAGATCTTTGCGAGGCAACATACGCTGCAACTTTATGCATTTGTGCATGCCCACTATGGGCAGAAGTGAAAGTGCTTTTGGACGTGTGCTCTATAGAGGCCCCTCAACATGCGGGTTGATTGGATGTTGCATTAGTGATATATAGCATTTTTTGTATCAAAACCCTGTTTGATGGTCATTGTCACAATACTCACCAAACTATTTGTACCTAGTATGGTGAAAATAAAATAACGTTTCTGCAATAAACAGTGACATTTGTAGCATTTGTTTTGCCCCATAGGGATGTAAGTGATGTCGCTTTTGGCTCTCTGTTGTTTAGAGGCCCCTCGATGTGTAATTCAAATTCGGGGTAGATTGGTTCAAGATCATATTTTTTGGAAGGCAATCATAGCCTATCAGAATGGAATATGAAAAATCTGAATGATACATGTTGATCACAAATCCCCAGAGATGATGTGTACCGATCTTTGTTAGTTTTGGACAAAATCTGCAGAATTAAAATGTTTGTTTTGAAGAAAAGGTTACACGGAAATGGCCGTGATCCAAGGAATCCAGGCTTTTTGTTTTTGACCTATGAGTATAGGCCAAAACGTAGAGTGGGCTATTATAGTGCCACCATTAGACTGATTTGAAATATTTGGGGTAGAGGTTCTTCCTTGACCTGGTGAGTGAGCGTACGTGTAATATTTGACACCAATTGGTCCGGTGGTGAGCTAGAACAGCTTTACACATACAGATGGACACACACACAGCCACCCACATGGACAGGGGTGAAAACATAATCTTCCTGGCTTTCGAAGATCAAAATGCCTCAATCCTACTCTGATGCTATGAGCATAGCAATACAGAATGCAGGAAATAATACAGGAAAAGGTAGGGAAACAGAAATCTCCAGTAAAAGGTGACTGAGAGTTTTTGTGTGGGAAAAATAAAATGCACCCCCCCCATCTACACACAAGAAGCCAATTCATCCAAACGAGACAGGGAGATCAAATATTTTGCCTGACCGACTCCATGTTGTTGCTGTGGCTACTTGGGCCATTTTAAGGTCAAACATTTAAAGTGCCTGCCTTCCCCAGAGCATGCAGGGCTCGAGACAGAGGAGTGCTTTAAGATACCGAGAAAAGGGGAGTACATCATGTACATATACTAAACCATCTCTCTTTGCTGACACAAAGATCTGACTTGTCGAAGTAAAAGTAAGGGTGTGGTTACGTTTGCATTCTGTCAACTGGCTTATTTCCCAGGAGTACTTGAAGTTTTCCAGTCAATATCTGGAGATCACAGCTAGGCACAGGCTGTAAGACAAGACTCACACCCAAACATGTTATTAAGAATTACCACTGGCAAAAGAAAACAAGCTAGGCTACATTTTGGGTTTCCCTTAAGCCTGATTTATGCTTCAGTGACAAAGTATGGCGTGACGTGTCACTTGACAAAAATAATGTATAATCAACTGAAGAAAGTGTAGATGTCGTGTTGAAAGAACGTTGTGAGTGACACGTTGCATGACTCTGTCTCAGAAGCATAAATCAGGCTTCATAGGACATAATAGTCCAACTACATGCACAAAATATGGTGGCATCAGGAAAATGTGTCCTTAGATTGTCTGTGTGAGTTCCACTGTGTGCTCCTCTGTCTGACGAAATAATCAAATACATTAAGTGCAGCATAAAAATAGTAATCATAAATCTGCTAAATTTAACATAATTACACAAACAAGTAACTTATTTGGTTACTTCGAGCTTGTGAAATTAAATGCTTCCAAAAACAGATCAGTTTAATGTTATATGCCATCAAGTTAATGCAGAAAACCCTGTCGGGGAAATCACAGTCAAGGCAACAAAACACTGTGTTAGGTCTTGCACCACTTTGCCGTTGATATAAACATGACACATGGTGTCAGCTTAACATTTAACAACCCAGGTGTATTATTCATAAGTAAGATGACGCCACAGCAGCATTTGATCTGATTAATTATTTGCAGTAAACCGAATACAAGGACAGTGGAGGCAAGGGCAGAAACAGAGGCAAATGGTGTGTAACAACAAAGGAACAGCGAGAGCTGCGTTAAAAATGTGTTCAAATGCATCCTCTCACTGTAAATGTTCCCCTGGTTGTCTTTAGCGCCAACCTGCACCCACGCTATTCTCTCCCTTTACGCTTAAGAGAACATAAGCACAAGGAATGGCAGAGCCGTGAATGCCTTTTTAGTAAGTAGTTTATCTCTCTTTACTTCCTTAAAATAGGCCTAATGGTTCTTCTTTCTACCTTTATCAACACTATCATGCCACATCACAGGGAAACTCAAAACCCACAAGGTTTCTCTACAGAACCTGTGATTAAACCAAATGAGCCTTTTTCAACATCAATGGTTTATTGTTTTCAGTATAATGAGGTTGGAAATGCCTTTATTTCGAGAGAATTCTTGTGTATGAGACCAAAGGGCCATCCAAAATTCACATTCACATTAAAATAAAGCACCAACTGTGTACAGTACTAGTGCTACTGAAACTAATGCAACAAAATCATATCCTGTTGCCAAAGTTAATTCATCTAGAGTTAAAACCTCAAAGCAAAATTGAATGAGCAAAAACTACACTACATACATACTGTACAGAGATTCCTGGAATGTATAAGCGTGATTGCCTTCGCTTAAGTAAACTTAAGCACCTTACACCAAGCACAAGAAAGATCTTGCTTACTTCTTGTGTAAATTGTTTAAGAAAGATATTATTTATCCCCCAATGTGTACTAACTAACTACTGTAGCTACTAGCCACCCTAAACAAAGAGGCAAGTTGGCCAATGTAAGATAAGTAATCCCTGTCATTTGTAGCATAGTGAGAAATTTAAAAAATGGTCTTTTGCACCTTAACCACAATGGGAAAATGATGTTCACAGAAAACATATATTAAATGCTGAATTGAGGTTAAAGACATGTTGTTTTGGGAAATATCTGACAAGTCAAACAAGTCGATTTTCTCAACAAAGAATACTTTTTGTCTGATGGTGGTGTCAGACTCACTGCCCTGTGTAGGTAGGGAGGACCTTAAACGCACCTGTTTTACGGTGTGCTTCCAGCTGCACCTCAAAACAGTCACAACACCCACTCAGTGCTTTTCCACCTGCCTGAGTGGACACACCAGAGGCAAGATGACAAACATCTTGTCCCAAGTCAACACAAAACACTAAGACACAGGCTCCCGTCTCACCCTGATGAGGGTCAAAAGCTCATATCAGACAGAAAGTTCTCTCTATATACAGTACCTTTGTACAGATTATTCATCTTACTGTGGCCTACAGGTTTTGTATTATATAACTATTAACACGTTCAACTTGGTCTCCCTATTAGCGCATGTCCATTATAGGTGAACATATTCACAAATAATTCAAATGTTTTCAAAACCTTTCAAAAAAGAAAAGCTAAAATAGGAGATCTATAAGCCCACAACGTATCATGTTGGACAGAAATAGAGACTTAACTTTTAGTCGAAAAAAACTAGAAAAAGAAAAAGAAATACTCTGATTTACATTCTGTGACAGCAGTAACTCAGGTTACAAACCGTCGTTATCACCGTCCTACCGTCCATACATAATGTCATGTGTCAAGCTTGGTTCTCTTTATTCGTATATTGGCAGAAGAGGCTTCTTCAGGTTCACAAATACTGACCACACTGGGATTGGTAAATAAAATGGTATGGTTTCCAGAGGAGATTGTGTGCACAACACATCTTGTACCTGTATTTAGCCCAGGTGCTGGACATCAATGCAAGAATCAAGGAGAAGGTGAAGCTTGATTTTTGCCTGATGAAGACCTATAAATACGTTTTGGGAGCTTTAAACCAGTGTGCGGATGTTTTACCTTCTCCTAAATTAAATGGTAACCCATTTGAGTTTTTCCATGGACAACAAGGCAACAGAATGGACAGTGGTTACTCTTTCAAACTGTAAGCCATGGCTTAATAGGCAAATTTGGCTTGTGAAATTTGCCATTTCACAAGCATACTATATAGTTATCTTCAGTGGGCAGTCACGCTCTTCATTGTTGCCCTCACTTGGCTATTTGACATTCTGCTAGTGTCACTGGGTCCCTTATGTCACCGGCTCAAAAAAATATTTTGGAACACAGCAGGCAGTAACTCAGTCAGAGGTCTTGGGAACGGGAGAGATTCAACAGTGGTCCTGTTCCAAGTCAGAGCACAGGGGAAAAGCCGGTGGCAACAGTTTAGACTGCAGACAACCTCAATCTGTCCATCACAGAATTAATACTGGCATGAATGCAGTGAGTCAATGTTCTATTTGTACCTGCGCTGCTATGCCAAGATCTAAGTGAGTATCCCAGACTATGAGTCAGGTAAAAGGTTACAACCTAATGCCAAATGGCAGTCTGGTCTTTGTGGGTAACAGGATAGGTGGGCACCAAGGAAAAGTGGGCACCTCAGTGATGAATTGGCAATTCTTTCCAAAAATGTAAAACAATAAAATATTCAAAGTAAAATATACATGATTAGATAGAACATGCTTAAGCATTCGTCAATGAAGGTCTAATATTTCTACAATTGCTACAAAACCTCATTTTGGGGCATAAACAAGAGGTTGAAGGACAACATTTGGTCTGATAATGATGTACCATGCATGTTCACATAGTGTATACTTTACATTACTTAAGACCATTTTTCAAATATATATATTTTTTTTAATATTTTGGACAAAATAGCCAATTTTACATTGAGGTGTCCAGATGCCCCTAGTGCCCACCTATCCAGTATCCCTTGGTGTGTGTGTGTGTGTGTGTGTGTGTGTGTGTGGGGGGGGGGGGGGGGGACAATGCAGCCTTGTCTAAATAGATGTCATCCAGTATGACTATTGCACTATTAGAGTGAATGTGGTTTGGTCTTAAATGTAGTGGCTACACTAAATGTAAAAAACAATTGAAACTGGTCCTAATCATTTCAAGATGATGAAAAATGTATTAGTGCTGCAATGCACTGATTTTCAAAGTTCAACAAACCAGATTTGTGCCCGCCGATGGCATGAAGTTTAAAGCACTTTCCTTCCTCACATGCCTCCAAAGGAAACGCACCACAAGGCATGGCACTTTCATGCGTAGCTTATTGTCTGTCAGCAGTTGTTCACATTGGACTTTATTGTGCCCAATTGGTTACATAATATAATTGCGTTCCATGAATCATTCCTCCTGTCAAGTGAGCCCCTTTCTTCAGCAAGACATCCTCTGACAGCCAACCAGACTTACCCTTTCATATCTTATCGACTGATGGAAGAAATATGCCTTCAAGCTTTATACACTCTATACCCCCTGTCAACTACCGAAAGCTAATAATAGATTCACAAGCATGACCCTCTCCTCCTATCCCTCTGCCTAAAAATAAAGTAATACTGTGGTGTAACTTAAAAATAACAAAAAAGTACATCAGCAAAAATAACTTGATTTCACAAACTGGCGTACACAGATTTTGCTGTGTAATGTTCTGCTCTGTGACAGTGACAGTGTGGAGTACGGTTCTCATTGGATGAAGGTGCATTCCTTGTGTTCCATCCTGCACGTGTTGCTACAGTAGCAGCTGAGCTACCAAACCAGTTTTTCTTGCGTAACAACACACGGACTGAGGTGACTTTGTTACATGCATAGTATACATTCATGTCTGAAAAGAGAGAGTCTGACTTAAACATTAATCTGTCTCAAAACATGTTGCCCCTACTCTTCTCAGCTTTCAGCAGTAGACAATGGTGGACTCTGGTCTTGCACCTACCACAGGAAACTTCATACTGACTTTTAATATCCTTAAAATATGTGGCTATTGCTATATGTTTGCATACAAGCAACATTTGCTGGTTCAAATGGAAAAGCATGACAGTTTGACTGATTGAAGTTTAGTTGTGTTGTTGTGGCCCTGATCTTGACATGGCTCCTCAGCACGTGATGCATGTATAAAAAAACGGAATAAACATGCATAGAAGCCTTGCACCATACATGTTATTAACCACGTGTTCATTCTCTTTCCCTCGCACACACTCCTAGCCATGGTTCACATGACGACAGTCATGTTTCAGGGCTAACACACACACACACACACACACACACACACACACACACACACACACACACACAGCTGCTTCAGTACAGTCTTGTTATGTTTCATACCAAGCATTTCTGCTGAGAATGCTTGCATACAGACAGACAGACTGCATGCTATCTACTCCCACCTTATTGAATTTCAAATGTGTAACAGATATTTGTTACTCATTTCATTTATTATGCACTGATGATCAGTGCAGAGAAAGTTGCTGATTCAATATTGTGAGTGTGGTGCCAGGGATTCCCTACAAGGGGAACATAGGGGTAGATTAACTTTTCAATACATCCAGGATGCCCAGTTGCCCACTACATTATCCATACAAACAAATGGGTGGCCTAAATACTGTTAATACCAAAAACAAACATGTTTTGTCCTCTCGGTAATCTCCCCAGCGCATTGGCCTATTTGAAATTTCCATCTTGAGATACACATCCTGGTTTTGCATGACATTGACATCACTTTTGGTACGAATTAGTTCATTTAAATACTACCATAATGAAAATAAAGCAAAGCCACAGGCAATGGCTTACACTTCCAATTGTCCCACGTGTGTTGCATGTAGGCCTATTATTGTTGCGAGACACATTTGATGAAACGTAGACTTTCATCCTGGGAAATCCCTACCTGGTTGGGGTCACAGGCCTTGAAGACATGACAGGACATCTCGGACTCGGGATTGTCAGGCTGGGCCCGGATAAGGTAGGCGAAATACGTCTGGTCATTGCTGTTGTGAATGAATCGAAAGATGAACTGCACTTTATGCTCGAATATGAAGACCGACGAGTTGGCGTTGTTGCAGGGGACGCATCGGATGACCGGGGGGTTGAGCACCAGCTGGACCTCTCTGGCCTGGACGGGACCACTGGAGTCGTTCGTCTTCTCGCTCTTCCTGCGGATCTCCGCCACCAGCCACGGCAGCATGGGCAAGGTGGTCCGTCTGTCCAGCGAGGACCAGCCGATGTACCATAGATTGAATCTGTGGACCTTCGCCTTTTCATCCTGACACTCCATGTCGTCGGCCCACAACAACAACAGCTCTGTGTCTGAAGGTTTAATGACAGCGATGCCAAACTGTCTTGCTCACTGAGAGAACTTGGAAGGCTGTGTTCAAAAATGACGCCAGGCTATCATTTCATTTTCGTAAAGTGCATATTACCCGAATAGGTGACCTGATCCAGAGCTCCACGTTGTGCCTCCTATGTGACAACAGTCATCACGTCCATGTCCCAGAGGAAAGTTACAGCAACAAAGGCGAACATGTGCTCATCAACAGTCAGGAACAGCGCAGTCCTCCGCCCAGCACACCAAAACCTCTCACTCTCAGGATTTTGTATTATTATTTTTTCCAGGGTGACATTATGTACTTATAAGTTGGTCATCTTAATTACAACTCTCTCTCTCTGCTCTGGCGATTAGCTATAGGAATGAGCAATGTGAGTGAAACAAAGCCCAAGTTTCACAGCTTGCCTGCAGCTAGAACGTGGCGCTGGCAGCAGCCTCCAGTGTAAACAAAAAATGTGACTTCTTGAAAGCGTTTCTCTCTCTTCTAAACGAGCGTAGAACTGGACGGAGTGAATATAGTTCTAGTTCTAGTTTAACATCCCGCTGTGGACTATCCCTGGCTATTGTCTGTGCCCGTAGACTAGTGCAGAAGACATCATTTGATGCTTGTTTATCGCGTTGCTGCAGTCTGTCTCCCCTCTCTGTGTGATCCATTCCCTTCATCCACAACGCCTTGCAGGAGGAGTGGCCGGAGCGCGCTACGAACCCGCCCACCCGCTGCATGCATGTGCACGACAAGTGGCTTGCTTGTGCACATGTTTTTTTGTTTTTCAAGTGACAGGACCAGTGGTGGAAAAAGTGCTGAAATGTTTTACTTTAAGTATCAATGCTGCAATGCAGAAATACTCTGTTACAAGTAAAAGTCCAGATTTCAAAATGTACTTGAGTAGAAGTGGAAAAAGTCCCCTTTTTTTACTTTAGTAAAAGTAGCAATACCACATTATAAGAATACTCTGTTTCAAGTAAAAGGCCTGTGTTCAAAATATAACTCAATGTAACTTGAGTAAAAGATCAAAAGTACTGGCATCAAAATATACTTAAAGTACCAAAAGTAAAAGTACTAAAATGTTTGAAAATAGCAGAACAAGCTCGATTCGAGGCGTTGTGAGCTTGTAGATCTGCTATTTTCATGTATTTTCATGCCTATGTATAAAATAGGGCTGAAGTGGCTATTTATATATAATAATTTATATCTGCAAAGTAACTAGTAACTCAAGTTTTCAAAACATTTTAGTGGAGTAAAAGTGCAATATTTGCCTCTGAGATGTCGTGGAGTAGAAGTAAAAGTATTGGATATTGGAAATACTCAAGTAAAGTACAAATACCTCAAAATTCTACTTAAGTACAGTATTTGAGTAAATGTAATTAGTTACTTTACACCACTGGTCTCAGGGCTACTGGCAACAACAGACTGCTAAAAAGTGTCTTTCAGGCACATGAACAATCTGACATAAACCAAAACAAAAGGAAATGCAACTCCCCCTCATACCTCCCCTCTCCTGTCTTTCTCTTGCACTTTAATTGAACTGTTAAACTAAAATTAACTAAACTAACTGTTAAACTGAACTGCTGTATATAGAATATAGGCTACTGTGAAGTTGTTTACAAAAGTAAAGTGGCAGGCTGGCAGCTAAAAAAACTGATGTTATTTTATTGTTTTTATTTGTATCATCCTATCCTAAGTATAAAACTACTGACTTGTTTTTGCTCTTGTGTTTTCACTCTTTTTTGTTCTTGACTTATTACTATTAGGCTGCTGCATTGTCTGAAGAAAGCTTCACCTGTATACAAGATGTAACAATAAAACACAACCTTTAACCTTGAACAACACTTGTTGGTCTGAGTGAGTGTAGGAGTAGAAATGGAGCGGGTCCATTATTGGTTCCATTTGTACTCTCAGAGTGAATCTACATGATCAGAAAGGTCACTCCCAAGTTAACACCAGTGTTATGACCCTGGCCAATGGAAACCATGGAACATAGCAAAAACAAGGGAGACGCAGTGTAAAAAGTAACTTTAGTGTTTATTTTATTAATGATCAAAACACAAATCAAACAAACGATAAATAAAGAGATGAGGTGTGGAAATCAGTAGTCAGCAATGTAATGCGTGTATGGATGAGTGGATGGTGTCGTGTGGGTGCGAGTGTTGTATGTATTAACATAAATGTTGGAAGGAGTGCAGGTCAGGAAGGTGCAGAAGACAGAGATCTGCCACAAGAGTGGGGAGCAGGCTTTTTATTCACCTGTTTCCTAGGCTGTGTGTTTTCCACTTCCTGTCGATTTGATCCAATGAAATCCAATGAAACTGGTCAGATGACCAATGATATCCAATGAAATTGACAGGAAGTGGAAAACACACAGCCTAGGAAACAGGTGAATAGGGGCGTGAGCACCCGGGCCCAGGTGCACGCCAATTAGCCTGATGACCTGCATCACTCTGCTCCCCAAGTCCTAGGAACCAAATAGAAACAACAATTAGAAGGGCAAAGCAAACACAACTCATAACCACATAACCTAAGTGAAACATATGAAGGTGAAATACATATAGCAACAACACGACATATAACCTAATATAGGGAACAGTCACACCAGTAACTTGTGTTGTCTTTCAGAGATGGGATGGGACATTTAATATAATGAGTAAATAATAGTATACAGTCTATCTACTGTTTATACAGTATATAACTATCACAACAGTGAATATAATGAGTAAATAATAATATACAGTCTATCTACTGTTTATACAGTATATAACTATTACAACAGTTAATGTAATGAGTAAATAATAATATACAGTCTATCTACTGTTTATACAGTATATAACTATTACAACAGTTAATATAATGAGTAAATAATAGTCTAGCTACTATACCAGTGTTGCTCCCTAACTATAGTATAAACTAACTAACTATGAACTAACTAACTAACTCACTAACTAAATAACTAACTATAAACGAACTAACTGACTGTAATCACTTACAACAGTCACACCAGTAACTTGTGTTGTCTTTCAGAGATGGGATGGGACATTTAATATAATGAGTAAATAATAGTATACAGTCTATCTACTGTTTATACAGTATATAACTATCACAACAGTGAATATAATGAGTAAATAATAATATACAGTCTATCTACTGTTTATACAGTATATAACTATTACAACAGTTAATGTAATGAGTAAATAATAATATACAGTCTATCTACTGTTTATACAGTATATAACTATTACAACAGTTAATATAATGAGTAAATAATAGTCTAGCTACTATACCAGTTTTGCTCCCTAACTATAGTATAAACTAACTAACTATGAACTAACTAACTAACTCACTAACTAAATAACTAACTATAAACGAACTAACTGACTGTAATCACTTTGCAAACATCTGACTCGTTCATCTGTCTATATATCAAGGGCCTTTGTCGCCCTCATGTGGACAAAATGAGTAAATACAAGTGGAAGTCGTCAATAAATCACTCTGTTTATAAAACATTAAAATGAGATGAACGCAGCATGACACCAGATTCTACATGAATAAATCATAAATCTACAAGCTCACAATGAGACGTGTTTTGAGCTTGTAGATCTGCTATTTTTGCTACTTTTGTGTGACATAGAATGGCCCGACAGTATATGCAATGTGTCCCTCTGGAGTGAGTGTGGAAATATAGTGGCCCTCTTTACATCATCAAAGTTGCCCACCGCTGTTCTATTCTATGGAATTTTTCTTTTTCTTTTTTTTAAATTGTATTCTATGGTCAAAATGTCTTCTTGTTTCAGGATGACAACATTTTTCATGATGACAAAATATTGTTGCTTAAAATGTAAACTATTAAATTGTAATATTGTTGCATATAAGTGTAAATATTATCTGCTAATATGTATATTTTTCTACTGACAGCACTGATGGACATTTAAGTTAAAGCTGTCATAATGGACATTTAAGTTAAAGCTGTCATAAGATAAATGCGAAAGAGATTGTTTATTTTATACCCAACTGTAAATAGTGTAGATATTTTAGACAAACCATATACAAATAAATATTGGAAACAATTAAAAGTTGTCAGTCTGTGTGAGACAGTCTATGAATAATAGATGCATTCCATTTTATTGTATTTTATTTTAGGCAGCTATCTCCCTAGTAGTGGAGTAAAGGTATAATATTTGCCTCTGAGATGTAGTGGAGTTTTAAATTCTCCAGTAAAGTAAAAAATGCCTCAAAATTGCATTTAAGTACTGTGTACTTGAGTAAATGTACTTAGTTACTTTACACTACTGGATACCAGTGCAAAACCATGGTGGTGCAAACAGGTGAGGCAGAAGCCAGGCCAGCCAGGTACAACAAGTTAACTTAAACTTCAAGGAAAACGTTTTCAATCCTCTGTGTCTGTGTGCTTGAAACACCTGATTTAATAGAACATGATTTGGATTGCCTTTGGCCATCCTTCCAGCCTGGCAGAGATAATATGACAACACATAAGACAAGGCATAACATATCATTATAGAAACAGACACACAGACACAAAATATTCAGATAATCATACAGGATAAATAGCAATCATCATGATAATATTTACAAATAACGTTTCCCTCATATACAGTTTATCCTAACCTTTTAGCTGTTACCTCCATCCATGCAAGTTCGTATGTCTAACATCATCAGTTACTCCAATACAGAACAGTTGGCCTCTCATCCTCTGCTGTATGGCGTAAAATTCAGCCAAGTATGTTTTCGAACTAGAAACTAAATGCCATGTTTGCAAGCAGTCTACCCTAAAAAATAGCCTCAGTCGATGTAACGTCATCATCAAAGGACTATCGGATCCCTGCAAAATAGTAAAGCCTACTATGCCAGGGTAACAGGATAGGTGGGCACCACCAATGCTGAATTGGAAGGTGGTTGCACTCTTATTTTAAAGACGTGTCGCGCACGTCGCTTAACACCTACACTACAAGTCACACAATGGACAATTGATATGCATCTAGGCTCATTCATATGTTATATATGTCATATGTTATGTTGAAATTAAAGTCGTTTTAAATCTATGCGTGTGTCTGTGTGTGCTCCTGGTCAAATAGGTTCCGCACGGCGTGCAAGGCCGCCCAGTGAGCATTGCACCCCTGGTGGGCACCAAAGCATTCTGGGCACTAGGGACAACTGGGCACCTTGGACGAGCGGGCACTAGGGACATGTGGGCACCTGGAAGAATGGGTACTTCGGGGTGGAGAAGACTGGACACTAGGAAGAGTACTATGGGTACTGTGCTAGTACCCACACATCTGAAGCTAATCGTAAACTCCCTTATACATGGGACACATAGTATGGAATCATAAAAAAAAGGTTTCAAATATTAATTTTTACTATTTACATGATCAAGTTACAGTGGATAAAAGTATAAGAACAAACAAAAACAAAGGCTGCAGAGGTCTGTTAAGGATAATATCCATATCACATGACATGTTATCTGACTAAACACAGTGACTTATAAGCTTATGGCGTACTGTATCTGTAACAGTCATCTAAAGTGGCAACAGTCACTATAAGTAACTTCTCCATAAAGGAGGGCAGTTTTTGAACGACAATCCAGAGCCTTTACCTCATATTGTTGTCCAATAATGATTCCTTGTAGGAAGGGGGTTAAACTAGCCAAAACAAAAGCAAACTGAGTTTTTGTAAACAATAGATTTTCAAAATCCTTTCTTATAAGCTATCCAAACTAGAGAAACAGTACCAAACTAGTGCAAAGCAGTAAAGTATATTCTTATATTATTTAAGTCTTTGTCTATCTGTGGTGTAATACGTAGGTAGTATGCAGTGTATAGCTGGAAAATTGCAAATAGATTACAAACAAAAGTAGTCCATTGTACAAAATAGAAGCACTCAACAGTATTGTCTAAATGCATTTTCCTTCTTTTACAACTGAAAAGTACACCATGTTAGAAGCAAATGTAAGTACTGATCAATGCAAACTATATCATCATAATCAATGTAAACCTTATCAATGTGAGACATAGCCGTTGAAACTAATGTCGCTCCTCTGCAACATAGATCAGGGTTCTGCAGAAGCAATATTTCAGTAACATGAGGAGATGTTCATCATAGAGCATTCTAGTATATGTTGCATATTAGGGACACATAAAACTCATTGACACTATAATGTAGAGCCATGTCAATGAGTAACAATATATATTTATAGTCGTATTTGAGCAATGCTTTTGTCACAGCAAAAATACAGCATCTTATGTCAAACATGTGTCACACGTTCATTAATAACAAAAGGTGAATTCTGCAATCTGCAGTTGCAATCATCACACAGTCTCCAAAACAGCAGCCATCTCCTTGAACTGCTTGTGAAAGTTCTGCAGCGGATGTAAAGAAAAGATCGAAGTCAGGCATGATGTTTATCAAACCGATTAAGGCTTTCAACATTATATCATACTGCAATGCTAATTAATGATGCAGATGCTTTATAAAATTGTACTCAAGCAAGCACTGGATTCATAGGGCACATCCACTCAGATACAGACCTGAAACTGGGGAATGGTCATCTCAAAAGATCTCTGACAGATGTGTCCAGAGGGATGTGCGATCTTCAGCAGTAGAGACACGTAGGGAGAATTGAGAGACCGACAGGTGTCAGAACTCACTGCCATGCCAAGTTTCCACTGCATGTCCACTAACTAGATAGAAACAGCAGAACACAAGACACTCAACACCAGTCATCTGCCACTCTTATCTTATTGTCAGAAGAAGATGTACAAAATAATATAGCAATATCTGTATTCATGTTTATCAGCAAATACTGTCAATTGAATTCATCTACAAAAATAAATGATGTCATACCTGGCCAATGCTGAGAATGGCTTGGGCATCTTGTTGTGCATGGACTAGCGCCCCCTGATCACTCCACAGCCTGTGCATCACTTGCAGAGAGGCCCTGGGCCACTTTGTGCAACCGTCTTCCAGCCTCAACACTAGTTCATCCCCAGAAAGGTTACTTTTCCCAGCAGACCTAATACAATACACAGCAATCAAAATGTTTGGTATCGCTTATGCAAACAATTATGTGTGATTAACCTGTGAAGCCAGAAAAAAAGCACACTTGTCAGTTTTGTTTGGGACCTCCTAATAAATAATGCTATCTAGTCCAACTGCACAAACTCAATGCATATCACATTGTGATGCCTTTACTATTTCAAAGATAAATATAATGCCAGTAAGTACAGTAGGACACCTTGCCATTACATTCTGTAGGTGGCTAGGGGCCACACACCATTACATGGGACAAATACAAGAGGGAAATTACCTGAATGTTAATAAGAGATATCTGGTAACATTTTGTATAGTGTCCTGGTCGAGGCTAACTCCAGCTCTCTGAAACCTCTGTCCAGAACAAGAAAAGAACTTATGAAAGAGGGACATGTGAAGATAATTTGCTGAGAGCAAAGAAATGTTAAGACATTTTTACTCACATCAGAGATTTCTGTTGAATCTACACCCCTCGTGTGTCCTTGAAGATAAGTTAGAATCTGCTGACACTGGAGATGAGAAGATTAGTTCTCAGAACCAACATCTCTGAAAAGGCAACAATCCACCATGCAATGCTAATTCCACACTGCATGAATACCTGTTGCGCTATACTGTAATGCCAAGCAAGATTCTATATTCAACAAATCAACATCACACGCACAGCTACTGAGGTCGTTGCTACATGCCATGGATATATAGCCAGTTTTCACCAGAACCATAAGTGGACAGTGTTTGGCAATGATTTGTCAAGCAGTGTCACATGAGCATCATACCGTCGCTATATGCAAGCTTAGCTGACTATTACGTCTAATTTGTGGGGAGAAAGGGTAGAAAAAGTCACGTGGGAATGAGATCTAAGCTTAAATCTATAACATGAATAACACACTATGCACCAGGATTTCAGTGCCTGGCTTTTCAAGCAATGACTTAGTACTTCTATAGTTGCTATCTAAAAGGTGTGTATGTGTGTGTGTGTGTGTGTGTGTGTGTGTGTGTGTGTGTGTGTGTATGTATATATATATATATATATATATATATATATATATATATATATATATATATATATATATATATATATATATATATATATATATATATATGTGTGTGTGTATATGTATATATATGGAGAGAGAGAGAGAGAGAGAGAGAGAGAGAGAGAGAGAGAGAGAGAGAATATTCTCACTGTTTCAGCCAACAGATCTGGAGAAAGCCTTCCAATGTTTTCCACAAGTTTGTGTACATCTACAAAAGAGGAAATAAAAGGACAAGGTAAAGCACGCGCTTAAACGTGTGGACGCTGACAAACAAAGTTACACACGAGTCATGACAACAAATGAAATAAATACGTCCTTGACAGACAGTGACACGACACCGTTATAAGTAACCATCAGGTTAAGGTAGTATACAGCTGTTAATCTATTACTCCATCATGTCACTGACAGTGTTGGTCTCAGCCCAAGCTAACGTTACCATAGCTAAGTTATTAGCTTTGTTTAGCCAAACCCCAAGTTAATGTAAGATCAGGTGGTGTATTTTGCACTACTGAATGCATACGGATTAGAAAACGTCTTCGTTAAGTAGGGTCACCTAAAACGTAAGTTAAAACCCACCATATGATGTGTCTAGCCCAGGCATCTTCTCTGAATCACACCGCTCACAGAAAACTGAAGATACAGCAGCAGAAGCGTTGCCAGATTCTGGGAGACAAATAAGCAACCAGGTCCAGGAAAACAAGCCCAAAAGAAGCAACTAGGCCACAAGAAAAAATCTTGAAGAAAATGTGAAAAATGTGGATTTAAAAAAAAATGTTTTAACACAAATCGTGTATATTGATGATTGGTATAAAATATTTTCAGATGGGGGTCTGCAGACAAATACATGCCCTTGACATGAAAATGTTTGAGAACCACTGGTTTTAAAACAACATTTAGAAAGCAACCCGCAACTCAGTATTTATAAGCAACTTTAAAGAAAAATAAGCCGCTTATAATAAGTGTACATGACAATACAAGTCATACTTCCGGTACGCGGATTTCAAAATAAGACTCAAAAGTTTGTTTTGTTTTTATAATAATAATAATTATTATTATTACATTGTTATTAATGTATTATTATTATTTTACTTTATGAAAAACTAAATTAATAATAAAATATTACTACCTCCCAAAAGGGGAGGTAAACTCCCATTGAAAGGTGATGGCATTCACTGCCTACAGTTTCTTTTTCTTCTTTTTTCCATTTTTCTACTTTGTACATTTGCTGTTTTATATTTGTTGATGATGGCCTATGGCTTATTTCCATTGAGATCCAGTGTATTCAATTCATCGAGACATTTAAAGACAAACAATAATATGCAAAACATCATTATATACGTTAATGAAAAATACAAATATGGATATAAGTCCCCAGAACTTTTCTGTGTTATCTTTTTAGCTCAAATGTCTGACTGTACCTTGTGCTGTTTACATTTCTGTCTAATAAAGTATTTCAATCAATCAATCATTATATCATATTTTACGTTTTTATTTTGAAAGCAGATTGGTGGTTAGTACTAAACAGCAACAGTGCCTAGGCCCAACAGAAGAGTACAACAGCTCCATCTTGTGGATTCCCTGCGTCAATGCAACATAACATTTCGCGCATACACTTAAAAAAAATATGAATATAACAAAAGAAACCATTTTATTAGAATATCGCAGAAACAAGGAACAATCAGTGGTGCGGCCATTTGAAAATAGACAATATACAAGCTCAGAATGCGTCGCATTGTGTGTAATAATACATTTGAACTTGTGAAATGGGACATTCACATTCTGCATAATGATTACTTTCTACTTTTGGTACTTTAAGTACATTTTGATACCAACACTTTTGTACTTTTACTCAAGTAAATTTTAAATTCCGAACTTTTACTTGTAGGGTACTTCTGCATTGGAGTATTGATACTTTTACCTAAGTAAAATAATTTAGTAGCCTACTTTTTACACCACTGCAAGTACACCGGTAATGAATGGAAGAAGTGCCCTACACACTCAGTCTGACTGTACTCTGCGCGTCACGCCCATGACCCCGGGATGTTCCATTGTTGGACTAGCATGGGTGTATTTATAATTAATAACGTATCTTTCCCTCGACAAAAACTCAAAGAAGAGCTATTTTTGCGTAAGAATATATTTAAGAGTGTACTGTATCTTTAAATGTATGTCGCTGCCGTACACAACTATGGTCTATTAATTAAATGGCAGAATTATGTATAAAGTCACCACCCTGTGTGGCACTCGGCGTTCAGTTCACTTCAGCGTTGCCATGTCCTTTTATTATAAGCGACTTTGGGCTTATTTTTCAGTGAAGTTGCTTGTAAATATTGGTAGTTGCGGGTTGCAGTTTTTTTGGGCTTGTCTCTAAAGTGTAGTTGCTTATTTGGGCTATAAATTATTTTAACCAGTGGTTCTCAAATATTTTCAGGACCCCCAAATTAATATGTATTTGTCCCTTAACCCCCATATCTGAAAATGTAATGTGCAAGGGTATCCCTAGAATGTCTGTGATCTTACTAGCCCTAGAATGTCTGTGATCTTACTAGCCCTAGAATGTCTGTGATCTTACATACATTTCATGTATTATATTTGAAATACATGAAATGTTTGTAAGATCACAGACATTCTAGGGCTAGTGCCAGGGGAGCCGCGTACCAGATTTGTATTGAGAAAGTTTCAAAAATATTCCAAATATTTTATTTCACTTTTTTTTTTTAAATTTTAAATACAAGCTATGCGACGCGTTGTGGGCTTGTAGATCGGCTATTTTCAATGTATACAGTATATTGGTTTAAAGTGCCCAACTGCCCATATAAAGTGCCCTAGTTGGACATATTTTCCTAGACCTGGTTGCTTATTTCTCTCACAAAATCTGGCAACACTGGTTCACTTCTATACACACGGAAGCGCGTGTCTATCAGCTGTCAAACAGACACAGTCATCTGCTTTGCTGACTGAAAGTCTAACGTAACGTTGCTCAAGTCTAGTCTGTTGAAAGAACAACTGTTCGTTCAGAATGGATGGACAACGCTGGTTGCCACTGGAAGCCAATCCGGAGGTATGTATTGTCAGTTTTCACATGCGTAAAACAAACTGTATAAAGGATATTAATTCACAGACGCGTGAGTGAATGCTAACTCATTGCTAACTATTCCTAGCTGCCGCTAGCGTGAGAACAAAAGCTGCAGTGGGTCGGCGTGGCTGGCTAGTCTGCTGAAATAAAACGTGTTGGTTAATATCGTTTTTATTGGGGGCTGTTATTAATTTGTTCTTCTGTTTTTCCTTTCAGGTCATGAACCAGGTACGTGTATCTCTCTCTGCACTGCAAGAAGGTTAGCCAATCATAAATTAGCCTACATTCCCAGGTGTGTTTTGAAATGCCATCTTTATTTTAAGATTATGCTAAAAAATCGATCGCTATCTTATAGTTGTATAATCAGTACACGTGGTCATCATTTCCAGGTTAGATATGTCATGTATGTATAGTAAAGTTAAATGAGACTCTTAGCTAAATTATGACAAAGTAAAAAGGGAAAGTGGTTGTTTTCTTTATAGTATAATCGCACTACTAAGCTTAACTTTCAGTGTCTCTTTAGTTCCTGTGTCAGTTAGGTTTGCTTCCAACCTGGCAGTTTGGGGATGTATATGGTTTGGATCCAGATCTTCTCGGCATGGTACCAAGACCAGTGTCTGCGGTTCTCCTGCTGTTCCCTGTCACAGAGAAGGTACAGTCTCGTTTCTGCTTTCAGGTGGCTAACAGTAACATCCTGAGTGTTTAACTCTGAGTGACATTGTGTACAAATGTACTCAATGAAAAAGGTGTCACAAAGTGACAAAAGGCACGCACATGATCCTGTCCTTCTGGGCTGGGTGCTGGATCAAGAATTCAACAGGAAATAAAAATAAAATGTGCACACCAAAATGCTGCTCCCATCGTGGGTGGGTCAGACCTTCAGTAAGGTCTGAGGAAGAGCTTCCCTCAAAACGTTTCCAATAAAGAAAAAAAACACGATGGGAGCAGCATTCTGGTTGTGTGGATTTTATTGTTATTTCATACAAAATTTGTAATCAACCCTACACTGCATACATAAGGATGTGAAAATGTTGACTCTTCCTTTCCCCTGTCCAGTATGAGTCATTCAGGCTCGAGGAGGAGGCGAAGATTAAGACACAGGGACAGGAGGTGTCTCCTGCAGTCTACTTCATGAAGCAGACCATTGGAAATGCGTGTGGAACAATAGGCTTAATTCATGCTGTGGCGAACAACCGAGGACATCTGGAATTTGGTAAGTGCTTAACAGTAACAAGTTTGTCCCTTCTTAGGCCTCAAATGCTGACATTCACTCTCACGTTGTTGTAACTTAGTTTGAACAGCATGTTGTTGCCCGGTAATTTGAATTTGGGAAGATACTGTACTGTAGGTATGAGAAAATGGGAGTTTTAACAAAACAATACATTGGGAACTCCAGTGATGTTTTTGCCTATTTAAAGTTGTCAATTCCCCTCAGAGCCTGATTCTCCTCTGAAGAAGTTCCTGGAGCAATCCTCTAAAATGAGCCCAGAGGAAAAGGCTGTCTTCCTGGAAAAAGATGAGGTAAAATTAAGAATAGATTAAACAACAATTCCATTATTAAAACTGCATTAATTAACTATATGACTATTCACCTGCTTTAAAGTTATGTCATTTGTGACTAAAGAACCCCCCCTCCCCTTATCTTTCAGAGTATTCGTGTTACACACGAATCCAGTGCACAAGATGGACAAAGTGAGGTTAGCATTAAAAGACCACTTCAACCATTTTCAACCTTTCATATAATTGGTCGTCACTATTGCTCATGGTAAGATAAGATGGTACCATTTCTGTCTACTCGCTCTCTGTCTCAGAGGAGGGCTGTGGACAGTTCAGATACCTGCTTACCAGTGACATTATTGTTAGGCAGATTTGGACATTTCAAAAAAGATTTCCCAAATGAAAAAAAAGTGTTCTAGCTTCTATTTCAGTATGCTAACTTTACAGGAAGAGAGAGGCTGGATTGATTGAGCACTTTATTGAAAATGAATTCAAAAGCATAAATACACAAGAAAGCCAGAGGGCTTGTTCCATTGTTGTCCTTTTGGGGAAATGGAAACTAAATGGTTTCTATTAGTTTGGAATCCCCATCAATTATGTCATTGGTGCGAGCAGCGTTTTACTAACCGTTCGCAGTAGCCCTGTAGGGGCCCTACTGGGAGAGGCCCCGTAGGCTAGGGGCCCTACTGGGTGAAGCCCCGTAAGCAAGGCCACGTAGGGGCCCTACTGGGCAGGGCTTCTTTTAGCTCTACATTAGTAGAGTTGGGAATGGTGGGTGTTGTCAGATTCTAATACAGCCCTAATACCCGTTCTTAGCACCGGTCTCAGTGGCTTGCCTCGTTAATCACTCGCCTCCCAACCCACACCTCCTGGGTTCGACTCCCGCAAAAGATATTACTTTTTCCAACAACCGCGGAATACTTTTTTTAAAGTATGGTTTTGGACCGCGACGAAGGGGCGCAGTCTCAAGCGAACTTGAGGCACGAGAAGCACTACCGAGTGTGCGAGTTGCCGTGCTGAACGTTGCAAAGTGCGCTTGAGCCTACTCAGCCCAGTCCGAGTTATGTACCGATAGGCACAGAATTGTATTTTTTTTTGTAAAAAAATAGCAATTTTAACTGCAGTGTAAATCTATTACACTTCAAAAACAATGACTTCATCTCTGTTTATTGTTTGTCTTAGGCACCAAGTATAGATGAAAAAGTAGATCTACATTTTATAGCATTTGTGGATGTTGGAGGACATTTATATGAACTGGGTAAGTTATCAGCTTCTGAACTTTCTTTTTTGATATTACAAAGATCCAATATTGTTTTTGTTTAAATTATATGACTGCTTAAGGGAGCCAATTAGTGCTCAGACTAGCCTGGAAACCAGACTAATCTGCCAGTGCATGCCCTCGGCAGTGATATTAATCGGATTCGAATACAACCCTGTCTTGTCTCACATACTGTATCTCTCCTCTCTGCCCTTGGTTTTCAGTCTCTCCATACTGATATATCTGAAATAAAACATTAAAATGCCAAACATAATTCTAAAAACACAAAAACTGCTGACTACTCAACTTGAACTACCCTACGATGAATGTATTTGGTTTTAACAGGTTATTTACTGCAGTAAAATTAACATGTCTACCTTTCATGTATGCAGATGGCCGCAAGCCTTTCCCTATTGTTCATGGGAAAACCTCTGAAGATACCTTCCTTGAGGTAAGAAATTAATGTAATGACGTAATAATTACAAGTACGACAGTGAAAAACATGATATCTTTGCCTGTTTAACAGCAGTTCATAAATTGTTTCTCTTGATCTGTGTTCTCTCTCTACAATAGGATGCTATAGGGGTGTGTAAGATTTTTATGGCTCGAGACCCTCAGGAGCTTCGCTTCACCGTTGTTGCCCTTTCCAAAGCATGAAGCTACTCTTCTTATGACACTCCCTTCTGATCACAGAGAAAAGCAAAGAAAAACAACTGCCAATCATTCTGAAGTGCTGACTTTATTAGAAAGTTAGATTTTTTTATTTTATTAGATTAGCCTGTGATGTGGGGATCATGTTCAAAAGAAAGGGAAATCATTCTAAAGTAATGTTCCACACTTGTTATGTTGCTGTTAAGTTGTGCACTCAGCAAGGGAGTTAAAATGTTGCCATGCAACTAAAATTGGTTGGTGTACGATCAAAGTTTCCCATATTACTTGAAACCTGCACTAAAGTTTGTTGATGTAGTGTGTTTGGCACTAGTTGTTAAGGCAACAAAGTTTTGGCAATATTTTCTTGATGAGGCTGTGCGAAATTGATTTTATTGCTATGGGCTTGAAAGAATCTGGCAAGAATTTCTTGCATGTCTCTGTCTGAAGTCAATGGCATAAAAATCGGTTTTGTAACATGTTGATAAATAAGTTCATTAGAATACTTGCTTTGAAAAGACGTAGGCTTAAAGCTACTGTGTGAAGTAATGGTGTTAAAGCTGATAAGTCTACCTGCTATGCGAGGCTAACTTGGGGATTTACAAGATCAAAATGTAAATGATACATCTATGCGGAATGTGCCTAAAATTTTGTAATTATAAGAATTGGATGTTCTGTCAAATAAACACAAATTTATAAAACTTTTCTCTCTATGCTTTTGTATTTTAAGATGGACAGTATTTCAGGTTGTATTTAAAACTAATAATAATAAATGGTATTAACATGTATATATCGAGTAACTTTATATAGTTAGTGTATCTAGTGTAGATTGGAAGAAGACTGTGATCTCAGCAGTGGAAGAAAATTGAACTTGAGAGAGATCTTCTATCCTACCTGTAATAAATGTGATATGTATTAATTTGCATGGCAGTTTAAGTAAAGAAGTCTAAATAATGGTTGGTTAGACAAAGCAATAGCTTGAGTCATGCTGATTCAATTAATGTCATATTTTGTACATTCTTTCCAAAAGAAAATGTTTCTTGTCATTACTTCATTTCAAATCATGGTATTAAATATACATGTTAGTTTTTTTTTTAGGCAAATGTAAACGGACAGCTACTTCTTACTAATAAGATATTTATTGCAACAAGCATAACATTTGTGAAATATAGATTTATGTCTGTGTTTGTGTGTATCCATTAAAAGCTGGCCATTTAGTGTGACCTCAGAGAACAGCACAGCACCACATAATTGCCACTGGGCGGCGTCTCAGGAGAGTAGTATCGTGCATGGAGTTTTCAGGAGAGCGAGAGAATTAACGCTGCCCTTTTTTAGAGTCCCGTTGTCTGCAACGCAACTTCAGATGAATAGAGTTAGCAGCTCCACTGTCTCCCACTCCTTTAAAAAACAAGTATTTAGCCTACTTCTTTACTTCTGCGCGTCCCCGAAGACCCGTTTGGTTGCGGAAAGGTGGAGCGGGCATAAGGGATTGTCAAAGAAGTAAAGGTGTGTCAGAGCAGAGGAAAGCAGGTAGGCAACAGAAGTTTAATACACCTTATGCATTGATCTTGTTTAATGATTAGCCGAGCTAACTCAACTTAACGAAAACGTAGTTCATCAGTATTTAGTAGGAGAGAGCAGTAGGCTAGTAACCCCCAGGTGTTAATAGGGCGATGGCTGCCTGTCACCGCTTGATGACTGAAGGTGTCTATTCTTGTTTGATTTACAGTGTGTTACACTCAGTATTGCCAGATTCTGCGAGAGAAACAAGCAACCAGCTCTATGAAAACAAGCCCATAAGAAGCTGCACGAGCAATTAGTTTAAACCCTATACATCAGCTATTTGGCTAAAATGGCTGATCTGCAAGCTGTGATGTGTTGTGAGCTTGTAGATCTGCAAAGTGAAGAAAAGTGAAGAAAACAAATATATATTTTTAAACATTTTAACAACAAATCTGGTACGGGGGTCCCTGGCACAAAATATTTTAGATGGGGGGTCCGTGGCCAAATACATATTAATTTGGCCAATATACCAATACTACCAATATTTACAAGCAACTTTACAGAAAAACAAGCCCAAAGTCGCTTATAATACGCGGACATGGCAACACTGACCACACTGTCACTGATAAATGCTGGGTCGGTAGCTGCTCGGTATGAATTGAGATCGCACTTCGGTCACTTTGATGTTATTCAGGTGGATAATTTCTTGCGATGGAGTGGCGTGAGCAATCAACTGTCGGCTGCGAAGAAGCCTATCTGGAAGCGCAGAGATGGGTTGAGGTAAGAGCAACAAGCAATCGTCATATAGCATACTTTTTCCTCGGTTGAGTTACCCTTACTTTGTACCATGTTTACAGGTGTAGGTGTGGGGACTCAACAACACCTGTTGTTTATTTTGTTTATTTATTGAGACTGAGACTCAGTCACTGAGGGGTAGCATAGCATGCATTGAGACCCAACGGTTACAATAGGCCTACTTGTTATTATAAATGTATATATATATACTATTTACTACAGTACCTAAAACTTTGGTTGCTTGCCTTACCTTACTTACTTTTCCCTCTTACATTTGCGACCTCAGAATACAACGTAACAACAGCTGGAAGAATAGGTTTTGATTGATTGATTGAATACTTTGATTAACAGTTTGCAAAAACTAAGCACAGAAAGTATAGTTCTATACAAGGTCTGCTAAAAGGATTAAAACCCAAGAATCACTATGGCTTGTTTCCATTGGGGTCCATGTGTTCATTGAAATTCATCATTCAATTAATCTAAACATTTAATGACAGACAAATACAATACTAAACATCATATAAACGAGTTGTAATCAAAAATAAAAATATATACAGTAAACTGTGGGGGGGGTCTGCTGGTTCAGGCTTGGACTTTTTACAGGGGCCAGTTCCGAATTGGAGCCACCTCTAAGTGCTCCTTTAGAGTGGTTTTGAAGGGGAGTAAAGATTCACACTAGGTACACAACACAAGGTATATCAAACAGTGTATATAGGCCAATGATGTTTACTTCACCAAGCATTGTGGTATCTTATTTAACTATATTTTGTGTATTCAGCACAGTGGTCTTTTCTTTTTACCCTACTGTATATTCTGCATCTGTCTGTTCGTTCTCTCTATCCCTCCCTCCTTCTGTAGTGCATTATCCTTAGTCCTTCAAACAGGTATTTGTCTTTGACCCCAGTTATCATTAGTGTGAGCCAGGTCCTTTGTCAGATCTTGCCTAGACCTGCTCATCAGATCTTTGAATGTTTTCAGCTTATGGCTTTGAGGCTCCAAGTGCAAACAAACAGTGAGGAAGAAAAAACAGAGACCATTAATTCATTATGTAGATGAATGATACAGCTGTTATGCAACAGAAGATAAGTTTATGTGGAAAGTCAGCCTGACTCAGTAGAGTTTCTGGGGTTTGGATTTTTGCCTAGTTTATCTGTTACAATAAACATTCACACTCAAATACAAACACAACTAGCGTATTGTAATAACAATAGTTTTGAACTTTTTTAAGTTATTTGAGACAATGACACAATATGTCATGTTTGATCATTTTGTGAAACATCGATTTATGTACGTGTGTATTCATGTACAAGAATTGTAATGGATCAAGAAGTAGAACTGTAAAATACATATCCTGTGCTTTCAATGACACTTTTCTACCTTTTAAAATGTCAAATTATCCCAAGTTTCCATCAAATATCCAGCCAGCTACCCATTCTTTCTTTTTTCCCCGTTCCCTCTCTCTTTCTTTGTAAGAGAGTGAAATTATGTTTCCTGGCCTCATGAATTCCCTTCTCAGCAGGGTGTCAGGGAGCCGGTGCACCGGCTGTAACTAAACAAATATTGTTCTAATTTCATGAGGGGTGAATCTGAATACTTTCTATGTGACATCAGCGTCTCTCACACTTGCACACTGGCCCATTGTAGCGGCTTGGCTCATGGACTTTGGCAGGGGCATGATCACAGGCCGGAGCAGGGAGGGGGGTAGTGTGTTTTCTTTTTTTTTGGGGGGGGGGGGGTCAGGTAAAAAAAGTGTGGGCTGAATAGCTAGTATCGCAATATATCTCACTGACAGGAGCAATACAATAGTGTGTTGAGTGATTTCTGTGGCCATTTTAGTGAATCTATTCCTTCAAAGGCAGAGTTTTGCTGGCCGTGGGGTCTTGCTGAATGATTTACAGGGTGCTTGGCTTCACAGCACTTTTTAACAGTGGCATGTGTTCATGGCTAGGTAGGTGGTGGTGTTAAAAACTAGACTTAAATGGTCTGGAGTCTGTCACATGGATGCATTCCTGCATTGGCTTCCATGGCTGTGAGCATAGCCCTCCTCCCCTCGGTGCACGATGGCTGTCAGGCAGTTCACTTCACTGTTCCCTACAACCACAGGGCTTTGTACGATAATGAAGGTCCTTGTTAATTGAATAGAAAGGTCTTTGAAAACTTACTGTTAGTGTTAGCTCAGAAGAATATGCATACCGTGACAAGTAACATTAAACCAATGTTTGTGTGTTTTCAATAGTGTATTCTTATTACTGTTAGCTTCCTATTGAGCTTGACATGTGATACTAGACTTTGGTGACACAGTGCCGTTTTGTAATTATGTTGCAGTAAACTTTTTTTTATATGTGTTTGGAACTGTTCTTGTTGCAATTTTTACTGTTTTTGTGAATGTTCTTATTACATTTATTACAAATATTGTGTCTTAAGTATAGGTGTCTTTAGCAACTGTGAATTGACATACATTTTGTTCTATCAAGTAAATATTTGAATGTTAATTTAACTCTTAAGATAAAAATCATCGTCAATGTTTACACTTTCAGGGTTAAATTAACACAGGATTTTGCTGTATATGCTGGAATACTTAGAATAACCCTTAAACAATCTTTGTTTCATTTCCTTGGGCATTAGGCAGGAGTTTGGCATAGTTAAGATGGAAGGCAATTTAACAATGCAGGGGCTGATCTTTTCAATATCAAGTTTCACATCTAGCTTTGATTATTATTTTCCTCCTTTTGTGTCAGAGCGGCTGTTTGAAATGGCCCGTAGCTTCCTCAGATTCCTTGTTAGATTGTAGGGAATTAAGCCATCAGAAAGAACAATGGTATTATCCTCCTGTTATGTGGAATTCCTCATGTTGTTGTAATGGAAATATGCCCAACCCAACACCTGCAGTAATGGTTTTCAAACATTAAACATTTTGTGCCCAAGGCTCACCAAAGGGCAAGTCAAAATGTTTTAAATCAAATATGTCTACCCCTTGTAGAATATTTGAGTAATGATCATAATGATTTTTTAAAATATCTTTCCACAATCCATTCACAACCCAAATTCATCTGTCTCTTCTGGTACCCACACTGGCAGTTGATATAAAAGGCTTGTCCAGTGACCCAATCTTATAAATGGCCTATATACATGACATAAAGTGTTGTCTTTCACACTACGAGTTGTGTGGTCGTCAATAATGTCATTATATGGCTGCATTCTGTTTGTCGACTCTTTTGACTGAACGCAATGACCAGTCATCTATGACAACATCCATTCAGATGTACTCATGTGAGGCAGGGCCTCACACGAGTAGACATGTACTACTGTATACTACAACTCTGACAGAGACACAGGACATCGCGTTCACAGTGTGTGTCCTGCAATGATGTCACTACCCATAGAGTTAGTTGTCACACTATCTCTCCTCCAAATTGGTATTTATTGAGGGTAGTGCCTGAGCTATTTGAACCATGCCTTTAGTTGTACAGCAGTGCCACTTCTCTGCCCTCTGCGGAAGGAGTAAAGAATTTTGGAATAATTAGTGGTGGGCTGCATTCCGTGCGTCCAAACAAACCTTGAATGCTGAGTTGCCTCAGTGCCTTGCATGAATAAACAATAGCTGTGGTCAGAGACCCAGGACCCCCCTGTTCTGTAATGATTCACATCTACTGACACACAATACCACGATTTACGACTGACTTGGTGCATTTGCGCATTATTGGATTTCCATCACGTTTCTCACATGGGGTCATGCAGTGCCGACCCTGTCCATCTGGGGGCCCGAAGCAGGTTTAGGCAAGTCAGATATAAGACTTTTTAAAATAAAATACTTTGCTAATACCACTTTAAATGATGGGGTCATCCATTTCTGTTCATCGGACAGAGAAGTGGGGGATGTCCACATCGTGCTCCCAGTGCAGTAGCCCTCAGCACATTTGACAGCATGCCTCTGGAGCACATTGAGGAGAGTTGAAGGGTCTGAAGGAGGGCTGTTTTTTCATATCTCTGCCTCTGCTCTAAGTCTCCCATGTTTGGCCAGAGCAGTGGTATGTTGCTGCAGATTAAACTTCTAAGCCGACATGGCAGGTTCAGCAGAGGAGGGAGGGTAATGTAGGCTGGGTCGTAGGGGACTTTAAACCAGTGGTTCTCAAATGTTTTCATGTCAAGGACCCCCAAAATGATATGTATTTGGCTGCGGATCCCCATCTCAACAATAGCAGATCTACAAGCTCATATCTGCTATTTTTGAATAGCCAAAGTAGTCAAAGGGGTCCTCTGGGGGGGGGACCCCACTTTGAGAACCAATGCTTTAAACTGCTAATGATGATGATACAGAGGAGTAAAGGAACTCTTACAGGTTAGCCACTGCTCAGGAGGTAGAGCTGCCGCTTTGGATTTACCATTTAGGTAGGTGCAGCTGTACAGTATCAGTCACTGCCAGGCGTGAGTCATGACTTTGGGTCAGGAGATGGCATCTTCCTTAGACAATTCCGCTCATTTGATACAGGAGTTAAGTGACTGGAATTTGGAATAATGGCAAACAACATAGTGTCAAGGACATACAGTAACAAGACAGCACTGTTAAATTAAATGAAGAAAAAATTGTTGTGCTGTCTGACCTCAATCAGAGTGTTTTTTTTTTCTTCATAATAATAACAACATAATAATAATAGTAATTATATTCATGTTTATTGTTTATGACCTTTTTGTTGTTACTTCTCTGAACACAGAATAGTTACTGAGTGAAACCCAATGAAAGCATGTTTTCGAATGTAACAGTAGGGGTCAGGATTTCATCTGCCAAAACTAGGGTGTGACTGGTGTCATTAGTTACTGCTGTGTGTGTGTGTGTGTGTGTGTGTGTGTGTGTGTGTGTGTGTGTGTGTGTGTGTGTGTGTGTGTGTGTGTGTGTGTGTGTGTGTGTGTGTGTGTGTGTGTGTGTGTGTGTGTGTGTGTGTGTGTGCGCGCGCGCGCAAGCGCACTTGCTCACACGCATGCATTTGAAGCAGTGTGTATATGCATGTGTCTGCATGGGTCTTCTGTGTGGCTGCCTATTTGTCTGTTTGTCTAGGTTTTTAGCATCTGGTTCTGTATTTTTGTCAATGGAAGGTGGGAGGGGTTAGACAAGTATTTCATAACAATGGCTACATCACATGTCCCATCATCTATTCTATTTTAAAGACATTTGAAGTCTGAAATGTTTATAATGAAAATAAAGTGGTAACCTTTTGTCCTTATTCACAATTAGACTTACTGTACAAGCAGATCTATCTGTATCTGGCAACATTTCCCTGTATGCATGCTACACTGCACATGAAAATGTACTGTGGCAAAATATGAATCTTATAATCAAATATATTACGTGGAGAGGGGGCGATAACAGAAATTAGAGGTATCCGGGTGGCACAGAGGTGAAGCACTTGACCACCACCAATGCCGAGGCCTGAATTTGAATCCCATCAGCAGTGCCTCCAATGTACACAATTGGCAGTGTTCACGGGGTGGGAAGCCAGGAGGGGATGGTGTCCTTATCAGGGCACCTGTTCAGCAGGGAGGGGAATTGTGGAAGATAGCGTGAACCTCTGTGCAGTGTGCACGTTGCGATTTCCTGGTGAATCACCTCTGTCAGGAGACACATGGCTGTCTACACCCTCCTCAGGATTACTTTGGCGTTTAAATAATTGTCACTGCAACATATTTGAAAGCCAAAAGGACAAAAGCTTACAACGAGAGAGACAGAAGCTGATGAATTTTGTTTGTGTGTATTGTTGACCAGTGTGTGCCTGTACTTACTGGAACGTGCATTGCATTCGCATCATTTGTGCATAATGTATATCTCTGTGAATGTCAGGGTAGTAAGTCCCACACTGTCAGAGGCAAACACAATCATTGTGTCTTGTGTTCTTTAACTTTTTAGACGAATAAATAAATGGTTGTTGAGATCTGCCCTTTTAGCAATGGCTTTCTTTTCACAAATGTATTTTTTAACAAAAACAAAACTAAAAACACAGTATGTTCATAAATTATGGTAATTGTTTTGGAAATTAATACTCAAAAGGTAGGCATTATCAGTTGATAGAGTAGTGCACCTCCTCCAGCTGCAGCTATTTGTTGTTTTTAAAACCTCAGGTATTGGTGCTCCTTGAGGGAAAATCCCAGAACAGGGAACAGGAAGCTGTTAAGGAGTGGTTATTGGCATCAGTTTGACATCCTGTAATCCACTCCCACTTTTTTATATTATAATGTTTCTAGTCACGTTAATTGCCTTAGAGCGTGTCTAAATTCCACATAGAATAAATAAGTCTTCCACATTTGCGAAAACGTTGTTAAAGTTTTTAAAATGCAGTTATTGTCATCAGTGGCCATTACATTTGCAATTAGGTCTTAAAATCAAGGATGTAAACATTGTGTGTGTGTGTGTGTGTGTGTGTGTGTGTGTGTGTGTGTGTGTGTGTGTGTCTGTGTTTGTGTGTGAGAGTGAGGGTGCATGTCATGCATGCGATGCGCGTATGTTTTCCTGCGTAATGGGTCTTAGTGGTTTGAGATCATGGGAAAGGCATGAGGCTATAACACGGCACTGTGTTTCTCCAGCCCTCCAGATGCTCTCATAGCCTTGTGGTTCGGGCTGCCTGGCTCCGACTCTGTTTAGCAAAACTCTCCTGTTTACCAAAGTCTTCTAGCACTGAAGTGAGACAAGCTCAGCTATGCAGGACTCCAGGAATACCTGAGGAACTCTCAACCCTGTGTCCTGGAGAGACACTGTAGGAACGTGGGAGGAAATACCACTGACTTCCGTAGCTACTGTTCTCAACATCCTACCTTTCTTCTCCAACCACCGCCCACCCCCCCACCCCCCCAATCCCCGTACCCCACCCCTCTCTGTTTTGCTCTCTATCTTTCTGTATCCTTTATTTTTCCAGGCGGTAACCAAGAAAGAATTTGGGGGCAACAACTTCCGATCAGCACTGGAGAATGGAGTCCTGTTGTGCGAGTGAGTACTACACTTTTTTCCCAGCCACCTTTCTAAAGCCACTCATTCATTGGGAAGTCCTCTCTCCTCTCCAGATCTGCTCGCCACAGTAAGTGTTACTGAGATTTCCCAGGGCGCTTGGCAGATCCCTGCTGGGCCAACATTATTTGTTGGCCATGCTAATTGAACCAATGTTTTCAGACTACACAACAGAGGTTGCATTGTAGTTGTTGATGTTTTTAGTGTCAAACCAATGTGGGCTTGTTTGAGATTAGGCATTCTCTGATCTATTTCAAGAGGGATCGCCTTGCCTTGTTTGACAGATGTTGCTGAGCTGTGTGGATGGGAGTTCCATTTTTACTTTAATGAGTGCTGTGTGAAGCTGCGTGGTAATTGGAAATCCTCCAGCTGAGACCACATTGGAGAGCAAGGGAACCCTGCTTTCTCATTAGACTGAGTACATTACAAATCAGTAGATATGATGGGACAGAGAAATAAATAAATTTAGCTTCACAGAACAGGCTTAGCATCGTTAGACTGTGTGTGTGTGTGTGTGTGTGTGTGTGTGTGTGTGTGTGTGTGTGTGTGTGTGTGTGTGTGTGTGTGTGTGTGTGTGTGTGTGTGTGTGTGTGTGTGTGTACGCGAGTGTATATATACGTGTATGTGCACATTTATGTTTCTGTGTGCGTGCGTGCGTGCGTGCGTGCGTGCGTGCGTGCGTGCGTGCGTGCGTGCGTGCGTGCGTGCGTGCGTATGCACGAATATGTGAGCCAGTAGATGGACACAATAGTGTACTTTGGGTGAGTCAGCAGGATGCAGTAATTACCACAGGCCCATGCAGAATATCCCAGACCTCTCCTATCTATTCTAGGAACTGTTCTTCATTCTGCTGATCTGAGCCTGACTCCACGGTTTCATCATTCCCAGAGAACAGCAGACACTTTCAGGGAGCTCTCCATGTTTTCTCAGGGTGAGATAGAGGAAGCAAAACTACGGAAGATATAATTCTGTGGCCCGTCACTGTGGCATTGTGGTGTGCTTATCACAAGTGGTCGGAAACAATTGTTCTATCAGGCCTTTGTAAGCATGTCACTGAGGTCTTTATTTAGCTATAGTCTTTTCTATGGTTTATCATTACATGAGCCATCTATATGTGTTATCTGAATGACAAAACTCTCATTTGTTTCTTGAACAAATGTTTCTTTATAGTTTCTGTCATGATGCTGATTAACTTGGCCCATAATGTTATCAGTAGTGGCAAAACAAAAGTCAACAAAGGGGTCTCAACCCCCCTCTGAAGCTGTCTGCAGATTGAACTGGAGAGATACAGTATTCTTAAGTGTCAGGCACGGTTGTCTGGAAAGAGTTCTTATCACATCCATTACTGCATTGTTAGTTACATTTGCTATTAGTCACTAGTTCCTATTTTGGCAGTTCACCACTTAATCAGTAGCATAATTTGCAACATATAGTGTGATAGACTATAGAGTCTGTGTTTACATTGCATCCTCTCATTCAAGGAGGTTGTGGAAAGATTATCTTAAAGGGATAGTTTACCCCCAAAACGTTTTTTCTATCGATTAGTCACCCCATGGAGATTTGAATTCATGGATATTGTTTTGTTTTCGTCGCATTCCTAAGCCAATCATTTGATGACCGGCAGCGTTTCCGGCACTGGTCATCAAATCATTGGCTTAGGAATGCGACAAAAAATTTAAAATATCCATGAATTCAAGTCTCCATGGGGTGACTGATCGATAGAAAAAAAGATTTTCTTTGGTTGAACTATCCCTTTAAGCACATTGAAAGCGTATGTATTTTTGTGTGGTGGTTATGTTTCAGCAACAGAGATCTGCGTGTTTACTTCGTGGTGCTGCACTGGCCATTTACTAAACTGGAGCCAGGTGGCCACCATTAAAGAAACTCGTAAACACACGGCACAGAGACTTTGCAACTGTTTTCATCCATTCCCTGCTAGTTGTAGCAAACTAACCAACGACCAACAACTCTGACTCACTCTCTCTCCTCTCTGTTTCCCTCCCTTTCCCTCCAGTCTGATCAACAAAATCAAACCTGGTATTATCAAGAGGGTAAACAGGCTCTCCACGCCTATCGCCGGACTGGTGAGGAAAACCTACCACTCATACATTCATACTAAATTTGACACTATTTTTTTACATAGAATGCATTTGGCTGGCTTAACTTGACTAACTTGATTTTCTGTTAAAATTGTATTAAAACATTACTTCAGTGTGTTTAGTGCCTGATCGTATCTTTAGGGCCTTTAGTGTCTGATGAAGAGCGTGAGCTCGAAACTTCACTCTGGCACTCACTGGGTGCAATTTCTTTTTGAACTGTGAACAGTTTTCTTTCGTTCTAAAACATGATTTGTTAGCTTAACTTGATCTTACTTGACAAAGAAATGTCCTTTCCACACAATTTTGTCGTTTGTCATGTACAACTTTCCATGATGTACTGGGGCTATGTCTGTGGCACAGGGTGTGGTGAGATCTAAGAGAGGGTAGTCTGGGGTGCAGGGCTTGGGTTGACGGATGACAGAGACATGGCTGCCAGTGAGCAAGAGATGTGTGCCTCAGTGAATTGTCTGTCTTCATATCCATCCACACTAATAAGCACATTGAATGTTGAGCTGCTTGAAATGCCAGTGGGCACATTGGAGTGCACCCTAAATGTGATGTCTGCCATGCTTAAGGCTGTGTTCAATCAAAACCTTCATCCAAGACAAAAAGTCTTTGTACTGGGGTGGCAATTAGTGTTTTTACTGAGTAGTGGCAGGTCAGGCTGGGGTAGAGTTCGGTGTGAGTAATTACCTGTGATGAAATCAGCGCCTATCAATCTTTTGGGCAGAGCATCCTTGAGAATGCACTTATATCACAGTTGTTGAGTTGACATAAATGTTTGGCAATTGTCTGCATGCAAGCACTTTAGAAGTTGAGGGTTGAAACTAAGTCACCTTAAACCCATCCTTCTTGTGGGTGTAATTGAGTCCAGCTGCATAGGGAATAGTAGCAAAGAGCCTGGGTGAGTCTGGGTACTTGACAGTAGGCTCAGGAACTCAACATGTTTGGCAAGACAATGGCAAGTTGGCTGGAGTGGAAACAGACTGGCACACAATCCCAGTTCCAGAGGGCTAATGTACACAGTAAACACTGTATTTACTCGGCCAAACAATGTACCACCACATCTGTGGTATGATACAAATCACATTGGCGGGCAGTTTGTTTTGGGACATTTTTCATTTAACTAGCTGGACACCTGCAGATTTAATGAAGATAAGTATCTTCTTGATCAGTAGCGTTTTGTGAGTGGTATTTCCGAGGCTTGGACTCAAACCCAAAACCACCTGACCATAAATTCTTCAGCAAATGGAGGAGCTGCCTATTGGCCGAGGGCTATCAGTTACTGCAGACCACATGGGCAGTAGTGGAGCACACTTCAACTGAACATGACGCACTCTGTTTGCTGTGGGAATATCTCACTTCTCCCTAAGTAGTGTGTTGGGAGTGTTTTCCCCCAAGTGGTTAATAGTGCTCGGTTATATCTGTCTTCTCTATAAATAGCAAAGTGTCTGTTCTTCAAATGCTGTTGGTAATACTTTTCTCAAATACCCAATTCTAAGATTCCTGTGCATTCTTTCTGATGGCTGAGGCTGAAAGGGTATTGACTAAGGCTATGAATGCTCTTAGAGTGGAAAGAGCTGGGAAAATATTTTTGTTCTGGGGTGCTGAACTTACATTAGTGCATATGGAGGGAAAACACAATGGACAAAGAACAAGAGGAATGCTGTCGGGATTTTTTTTTTGTTTGTAGCTTGGATATGATTTTAATCAGAGCTGAATGAAAGCCTCTTTACAAGCATGCCTCATTAACGCTCAAATATGAAAATATGCTGCCATTATGGTCATATCTGTCTTTTTTAGTTTTGCCTTCAGAATAATTTCACCACTTGAAATCGATACCAGGCTCCAGCTCTGGCAGAATCAAAGCTTGGGGAGGCAAAAAAATGGAGAAAAAAGGAAATCTCTGGTTTTGTGGAATATTTAGCAACATCGGCCCCAGATCCTGGTCCATTCTTTGGTTTCACTTGTATCCAAGAGTATGTTTCCCATGTCAGCACACATCTCTCCTTGTCCTATCCACGATGAGCACTCAGTGAGCTGTGGGTTTGGGTCATGGTGCCCTGGTGCATGATGGTCCTGCTTTTTTACCAGTGCTGCAGAGGAAGCCTGCAGTTGTGTGGTGGGGCAGCCGGCCACATGAGAGGGGCCCCCAGATTGAGGCCCGCTGGGCTGAGCCCAAGGGGACGGAGTTAGAGATGACTCCATAGGCTTCTGCCCACCGTAAACACAATGTAATTGACGTGGTGCAGGATGTTCTTGCACACACTAAACTCCTCTGTGAGTTGAGGCTGCACAAAATAAAAGATGGAAGCAGATAGACAGACATTTTCATTGGCCCTGAGGGCATCTCTGCTCATTCAAATGTCTATGCAATAATCTTTGTAATGACAGGCATTTGACCATGTTTTGTTACAGTGTTTTTGTTGTATGGGTCCGTGTTTTGCCTGGACCTAACAGTTGGGACAGGAGGGTTTTTATGGTGTCTCTTTTGAGAGAAAGAGCATTTAAGATATTCCATCTCCTCTCGGTTTATTGTGACAGGATTTGAAAATGTGTAGCCTGATATTTTAACTACAGTTTAGATAGACTTATGAAAGCATTGCCTGCCAGGGGTCAGCTGAGGATAATTGCAGAGTTGGTCCCTCCTAGAAAAGAATTTAGTGGAATAAATAGAATGACCACAATCTTAGCAGAAAGCATGGTGGTCTTTTGATACCAAATGTGACACCTAATGCGTAAGACCCCTTCCCGTTTTCTTCCCTCAAATCAGGATCCTCTCATACTGTATGAGTGGATTAGAGTCTGCTGTATGGGAATGGGAACAGCATAATTAGCAGGATTAGATGCAGAAAAGTCAGAATAACATTCCTTCAACATCATTATCTTTGCAATGGCCTAACACTGACTGGAGGCCTTTCTGGCTAGCTTGTGAATCATTTCCAATTAATTTAGTTTGCCTTTGTTAGAGTTCTTTAACCACTTACTTTATACTTTGAAAAATTGTGAAACATCTCCACAAATATATATATATATATATATATATATATATATATATATATATATATATATATATATATATATATATATATATATATATATATATATATATATATAATATAGAACCTCTAGGGTTAATGTGTGTGAGAACTTGGGTGCTGAGACACGAGAGGGTGTGAGAAGTACAGAGCACAAAGAGCCAGATTGAGTTCTATGTTCGTATCAAGTGAAATGATCCAGGAATTGGAAACTTTACATGCATGTTATCTGTAGTTCCTCATTGTTTTATGGTGCAATATTGTCGTGTCAGTCAACATGATAGGGTGAGGTAGGTGTGGTGGATTCAAACATGTACTCTTGGCTGTGTCACCTTTTAACTGTGGTCACTGTACATACCGTACCTGTGCAGAGTCATAAAAGATGGTGTCACTGAAGAATGTAGGAATTAATTATGTTACACACAGTCCAACAAGTCAGTCAGTAATGTTTTATTTGTTTGTACAAATTTTACATAGTTATGGCTTAGCCATCAGAACATGGAACTGATGTGCTGCACCTGGCTACAACAATGTCTTTCCTCTTACCCGAGTTAGGCTTTTAAATATATAGTATATTTAAAAGTAAAACTACAAAAGTGCGCTCCTCAGAGTGCAGATCTCCACCAGGAGCTGCTTCCCTACCAAGGGCTGTGTCGTGGGGTGCAGTCATCAGGATAAGAAGGAGCTATGGGGGAAAATAGAGCTTGTAAGACAGACAAACTGTTCGAGTTCGTAGCACCCCCTATGGGCAAAAGTGAAAGCGGTTTTGGAGGTGCGCTCTATAAAGGCCCCTCAACATGTAATTCCAATTTGGTTATGATCATGATGGCGTTTTTGAACGGGTTATCAAAAAACAGTTTGATGGTCATTGTCACATGGGTCCCCTCGATGTGTGAATCTTTGGCAGTTGGGATGCTGCATTCTCCTCCCCCCGCAAACGTTGGAAGCCAATCTTAGAATGGAATCTGAAAAATCTGATACATCTTAATCACATGACTCCAGAGATAATTTGTACCGATTTGCATCAGTTTTGGACTAAATCTGTTGGAATTGTAGCAAAGGGTGTCTTTTGAATAAAAATCTCGGAAATGGGCTAGGCCTATATGAGGAGTTGCATCATGATCCAAGTAATTGTGGGGATTTTTTATGATTGTATGACCTACGGTTCAAGAATTATAGGCCAAAATGTAGCGCCACCATGAGGCCTATTTGACCTGGGGTGGAGGTTCTTCCTTGGCCTACTGGGAGTGTGTGTGCAAAGTTTCACAGCAATCGGATCGGTCTAGCGGTGCCACAGACGGCCAGGGGTGAAAGCATAATCTCCCGGCCGTTCCAGCCTGGCAGAGATAAGAAAAAAAGAAGAAGAAAGTATTCACTTAAATAAAAGTTACAAAAGTTAATTGTACTATTCATCATGTCTGAGGAGGAGGGCACCAGCCTTCCATGTGCTCTTATCTGTTCTCAATCTTAGAACAATCAGAAAACAGCATACTATGTTAAAATGATGATTGGCTAAAGTCCAGATACAGCTCTGGTTTGCTTTCAGCCAGCACTTAACCTTTGTAGTAATTACTTTTATTGTTTATTAATTCTGCTAGCACCTGTTCCTGTTTAGACATGGCAAATTAGATCATCCCTCTCATAGCCTAAATAAAACCATATAAGTGAAGAGCTAGTGTATCATTAGAAGTAAACATTAATGCCTGATTACTTTGCACGCCATGTCACACACTGAAAATTGTAGATCTACAAGTTCACAAATATAAATCAAGTTTAACCCCAGTTGGCCCCGACTTAACAGGAATGGGGTTTGACCTTTGGCATCTAGGGGCCCCGCAAACCGATGTTTTGGCACAAGCAATAGCTGCTAAGAAGAGTAGCCGACATGGAGAGGTCAACTGCCATTTGCTAATAAGCATGTTTGCCATTTAAAAATAGAACTAGCTACCCCTTAATTATTTCAGCCCATGTTGAAGCCATGTGTCATTACATGACAGCCTGTTGGAAAGTAGTGTCCCAATGGGAAATGCAGTAGTAAAAACAAGGCACTTGGGAGTTTGACATGGAAGATATACATAACCATGAAGAGGAGTGGTGCTGCGTGCTTGAGAATTGTTTGACACACAATAAACGTTTTAAGGCATGTAAACTGTAATTACAGAGCCATGTGGAATTTCATCACCTTCCAGTGTACTCTCTCATTTGCATATACACAGAGAAATATACAGACACACGCACGCACACACTATAATCCAAGAGAATCAGCAACGTTTAAGAAGAGAAACTCAGCTTCCACTCCCTCGTTTTGCGCTTGAGGGAAATATTTGTCAGTTTCTGTCACCCGACCTCCTGTTTCATAGCAACCACATGTCTCCAAAATACTCCACCACCCCATAGATTCCACAGGTATTCTCCAATAAAGGATTTGGCAGGGAGGGGAGGGGAGGGGATGGTTTCAGGGTGTGAGTGGTAGCATACTTTAGGCTCCTGGGTGGCAGCCCTTTGCCTTGCATGGCTGGGTGGGTGGGATCTGTGCGTCGCTCTGATGTCATTCCTTCCTAGCTCAGGCTCCATGTCCACCCTAACCCAGCCCACAGGTAGTTTTAGCACTGTCAGTCACAGCCTGTCACACAGCCCTGCCCCCTCTGTATTTGTATGTGTGTGTGTGTGTGTGTGTGTGTGTGTTTGGCATTGTGTCACTTTTTATTTGCTACACACACACGCTCCTCCCTGTCCCCGCTGGCTCCCTGGCGATATGAACTTTGGAAGCAATGAGCTGTGGGCTGTGTCTCTGCCGGAGAATTCCTGAGTGATTATTCTTTTTGCCTCAGACCGTGGACGAACCCTTCTCCCTGCTCTGCTCTCTGTGCAGGACAACCTCAACGTCTTCCTCAAGGCCTGTGGGAAGATCGGATTAAAGGAGGCCCAGCTGTTCCACCCAGGAGACCTGCAAGACCTATCTACAAGAGTCACAGTTAAGTAAGTCCTAAATGACATGAACACACTGATAACATGAGAATGTTGGCAATAGCATTTTGACCCATGTTCTGGGTTGTAGCATGGATTAAGACTTGTCTGTTACTGTGCTGACAAGTCTTTACTTAACATACTGTGCTGCCCACTGATGTGCACAGCATGGGGAAATCCATGCTTCTGCCCTCAGGTTTACATGTAACTTCTACACTGTATTTCACATCACATGGCTCCTCATGTGCAGTATGATTTATGTTGACTAGAAGTTTGCGGGGGGTCAACGGAAGACATATTTGCTGGTATTTGCAGCAGGCCCGCTTGCTCTTGCACTTGCACTGTTGCTAGGTGTTGGTAAACACATTTCAGCATAGTGCTGCTGCATGCAGCCTACTGTATTGTAAACATTACAAGAGAACAGTGAAACCACACAAACCAGTGGAGCAGGGAGAAGGTAAAGAGAATGGTCCCTTGCCTGTATGGCACTGTGGTCTGACAGTGTCATGGAGGAATAATGTCCCATTGCTTTCACTTCCTTGTAGTTTAAGCAAATCATGACCTCTGTCAGTTGATGTCTGAATAAACAAAGCATTTCATTAGTGTCAGGTGCACTTTGTAAAGATTTGAAATAGTGTCTCTTTGAGGGGGAGGAGGAAGTAGAGATACAATATCACTATGTAGTATCACTATGTGTAATAATAGTTATTTTAAAATGGCATTGTGCCTGTACTGTTTATTGTTTCTGTGTTTTTGTCAGTTGCTCTTGTGTCACCTGCGTGTCGAGCAAGGATGCATGCGGTATGTTGAACAACCTGTTCAGTTTTCACACAGGTGTGCCCTTAGGAGGGTGGCGAGGTGAGGCGAGGCACAGCCTTCAGCCCGGTCCATCCGTTCTGACACGTTCTCCAAGGCAGCACACCGCAGTTCTCCACCGTGCCAGCATAATGGTTCATTTATACATATGAATGAGTCTTTAGTGAGGCTCCTTCAACAACAATACTGGCAGTAATTGAACTCACAGTTCACAGACGCTATACAACAGTACTTCACAAATGCACTTCAAATGGTGACGGAGTGATGTTATGAAATAGCGATCTGGTATGAATTTGATTGTCTTTCAACAGCACTCAACTATGAGTCATTCAGTATTGCCCAATAATCTAATTATGCTCATTTTAACCACTCCTTTGATATGTTGGCACAACGTATGTGTCATGATATTTTTTCTTCCCATGATCCACTCTAGTCAGCCACTCTGGTCCCTGGTCCCACAAAAAATGTGGTCTACACCACACTCATTCCACACACACGCACACACGCGCACACACACACGCACACACACACGCACACACACACACACACACACACACACACACACACACACACACACACACACACACAAACACACACACACGCACACGCACACGCACACGCACACGCACACGCACACGCACACACACACACACACACACACACACACACACACACACATTACAACATCCACACAAAGTCAAAATTAACAACTCTGCTTAACTATTGCCATGATGGCGCACCCTTTAACCAGCCCTCACAGGGCATTCTGATGAACCATACAGCATGATAAAGCAGTACTAGGTTATGCAATTTATTTGACCAATGACCAAAAGTTTCATGTACACTGGGAGACACCCTCTCTTTAATATGTCATTTTGCCATAGCAGGGGTAATGTTGGGTGTTTAGGAAAAGAAAAGATCCTTCTCTAGCTAGATCTGTGAAACCCCTGGTCTGAAGCTAAACGCCCACTGCCTATGTTCTCTTGGAGCTACTGTAAGTTCAGCTCATCCCCCTCTTCTAACCGGCATGTGTTAGGGGGCTTGTACAGAGAGGCTCACTGGGTTATTATTAGGATGTGTAGGGTCACTTTGAGCCATTGGATTGATTGGAATGGTGACAGGACCCATGGGAGTGGGCCTTTTTATAGAGTTCACTTTCTCCTCCCACTGCATTCTCCCCTGTGTCAGGTGGTCTTGAGTCTGTGTGGTGTGACAGGTTACATGTGTGCCCGTGGTGGGTGCATCTGCTGCATTTGGAAACTTGAGTCGTGTTGTTAGTTGAGGTTTGCACGTTTGGGGTTGAGGAACCATTCATGCACAGCTGTGGTCCACTCACACTGAACAGGACATGAATAGGTTGTGTGATGGAGCTGATCACTGGAGCGCAACTTTTAATGTACTCAACCATGCAGGGCATACACAGTCTCTTATCTTTTAGATTACTTTTGCTATGGCCGGTCACTGGCCATAATACAATAATGTGTGATTAGTCAGTGGATTGTTGATCATGATGTGTTTTAAGGATGAGATTTCTTCATTGTCTTGGAATGTGACTCCTCAGGTTAGAGTTGATAATTACAGCTGACCTTGTCAGACCTCATCAGGCTAAATCCTCCTGCCCCACAGAATTCTTGTCAAGTGTAAAAAAGGGGGGGAAATGTAACCCTATAGCTCTCTGTTGTTCTCCGACCGGGGAACTTACAGCCCTTAAGGAGATACCAGACATAATGTCAAAGGGAGCAACATGAGGACATACAACTCACTCTGATTCTTCAAGGCTGCAGACAAGCAACCAGTGGCTTGGTTGACTTTTTCTCATCAGGGCCTGAGAGAGAGAGAGAGAGAGAGAGAGAGAGAGAGAGAGAGAGAGAGAGAGAGAGAGAGAGAGAGAGAGAGAGAGAGAGAGAGAGAGAGAGAGAGAGAGAGAGAGAGAGAGAGAGAGAGAGAGAGAGAGAGAGAGAGAGAGAGAGAGAGAGAGAGGGGGGGGGGAGAGACAGACAGACAGAGAGGTAGATACTCTATGTTTCTACCTCTGGTGTATATCCCACCTGCAGTTCCTTTAACTCAGGCTGACAGGTGCTCTGCATAGCCTCCCCTTCCTGTACCATAGCACCAACAGCAATATGTCTGCTCTCATCCCATTGGTATGTTGTATTTAGGCCAGTGCAGCATGTTCTTGGCAGCATCCTGTACTTGACATGGAGCTGAATTAATGTGGTACCGCGTGGCGTAGAAAATGGACAGCCGTTCACAGACTCTGGATTGACAGGCCTCACTTAGAAAAATTGTGCACGTGGGAAATACTGAAGTTGTTGTTGTGTTGACTGTAGGTTGTGTATAGCTGTTGATAACACCTTTACGCCGTAACTTCGTTTCCTGTGTTGAATTGAAATGATGCATTTGCCACAGCGACGTCAACTGCGATCGCAGTTCACTTCACAGTAGTGCGTTTGTTGTCACGACAACCATAAAAGGTAATAGCGGAGCCTGCTTTGACCTTTGAGCTTCACCAGTTTGTTGTGGTATTGGCATTATCCACCATCTGGTGCTTATATTGTTCTATTGCCTCATGTTATGCAACCTGTCCTCTGATAAAGACGGTTATCTGTCATTGCCTGCATACTTTCTATATCAAAATTGTCGTATATCATGCAAAACTGTTGTGATAGAGAAGATAGAGACCGATAAGAGTGCCTGAGATGATGTAGGGCCTCAGTATGATGTGTGAGCCATACGTGGAAAGGTCTGGAAGATTTCCCGGCTTCATCCACCTGTCATATAACAGAGTGGTCCTGTGCAACTGCCCAGTGAATACCCAGAGGTGTCATGCTGACCAAATTGGATTTGCTTCATCATTGGAGGATATGATTCACAGGCTACTTTGGACCATGCCTTCCAACAGCTGCCCAGGAAATGAGGCCATTTGAGTGCATTTAAGTGCTATAGACGAATTGTGGCTTCTGGACAGACCCATAGCACAGAGGACTACTCTATTTTAGCTTTAGCCACTTCCTTTTGACCCTGTTTTTAGCTGGCACACTGTGATCCATCAGCAATAGCCCAGAGTTCAGACCAACCCAATGTCACAGGCGAGAGGAAAACTCAGAAAGAAAACACATTTTTTTACCCCACTGACCCTCTCTGTCAACCTCATTGCTTTATGTACCTGACCTCAATGCATAATTTTCACTCATCTAATTGTTCACTTAAAGTTTTTTTGTGGGGGGCGTAAAGGGCAGAAATGACAGGAGACAGTGCCAATCATACACAGTTATTATCCCATTACACACTGTTCTGTTGGAGCTACTGAGGAATTCACATGCTTACTCAGCTTAAGTGTGTGAGCTGAAATAACCCTTAGCCGCCAATGTAAGTTCAGATACAGTGTTTTCCTCGCCCCCTATATTTAAGGTTAGGAAGGAATTATAGCATATCTGATCCTAGATCAGATGTGTCTGTCTATTTGACTGACATGTGAAGTGTAACTGTCCCTCTGAGTCAGCTTCTGTTTTGTGACCGGAGAGCGGTAACTGACAGAATGAACCCCCCACTGAGAGAGAGGTTCAAAGTCTCTCTAGTGGCGGTCGTCTGATTGAGCAAATTATTGACAAGAACTGGATACCTTTCAAGTCAAAAGTAGGGAGCTGTGCGGTACATAGATCAAAACTGTTTGGCCTTTGAGGAATTTGAATGTTCCCATCTCAACAATAAATAAAGAGGAGTGTCTGTTATAACCTGATTTGATTATGAAACTCCATACCTGGCTGTTGACCAAAATTGCTGTTTGAAATACCTGAAGGAATGTCTTGTTTCCCACGCGAGGATGAGCAGACTGGCTCATGGTTATCATAAGAAGAAACATCTGCACACATGTACAATAAGCTCCCTACAGTATTTCACATTAGGATGCCTATTGCCTGACTGCCTGTCTGAATGCCTACCTCCTCCTCAAGCATGTGCATTTTGTCATTTCAACCATGTTGGCAGTCTCTTTGTTTGAAATATTTTAACTTCACATGAAAGAGAAATAGACAAACCTGTCTTATTAGTATTTGGGGTGTGGCACACTGTGCTGGCACTGCACACTTTCATGGCTGCAAGAATGGCACCACCGTCACTTCTTAAGCAGTGATGTGTGCAAACTGTGGGCAGATTGTGAAAGAAGCCAAAGGACTGATGATGGTGAACCGCCGTTAAAGTCTCCCCTCCATGGTTACGGCCCTGGCTGAAAAGGGCCAACACAAGGACTATATTTGTGTTCGCTGGCTGTCTGGAGAGAGAAATACCAGCCTCACCCAGTGTCCCCACTCACAGTGGCTGCACTGTCTCTGATAGGCATGACACAATGCTTCCCAACACTGTCTCTTGTACAGCTGATGCCTTTCTTTAATCGGACTCGACTTAAATGCTCGTCTTCTAAGCTCAGTCCAGCGCTCCTGAAAAGCGCTCATATTTTCTATAACTCCTGATGAATGCAGAGTGACAGGGCAATTTCAATGCGGGGCGTTCTATTTTCTAAGAGGCGGACAGAGAACATTCCATGTGGTATTGAATGCAGCAGAGCAAAGTGATCTTCATTGCACAGGTATGCTCATGAGTGTGCACACCCATTAATTTTAAGCTTTGGTATTGGGTTGGTGATCGCTCTGTTATTCCTAGAGTCTAGGGAGTGGGCAGCAATGGGACTTGGCTCAAGGTCTTATCCTGTCTTTGTCCTTGCAATGTTGTTGTCTTAAATAAGGGCTTGGCTTGACTGGGTTGGATTTATTAGCCTTACATAGATTAACACTTCTTGATGGGCTCCCATGCAGTAGTATTGTTGGTTAATTAATTTGTTCTATAGGTCTGCAGTATCTGTGGTTCTGTGCAAAAACACAAGCAAACTACAACATTTTGAACATGACCATATTCCTTTTGATACTGTTATTTATTTTGTCCTGCACCTGTGACAAAACTGGATCTGAACTTTGGATTTTGCTAAGACGTTATTTGTCTAATATTTGAATAAAAATTATAACTTATAACAAAACAGGCCCTAACAACACAGTAACATACATTTCACCTACAGAATCATACGTATAAGATCCTATAGTAATTCAACTGTTTACGCATAAAGTTATCAACTTTGATTGATGGATCCGGTGTGATGCAGTAGGTGCCTGTGTTAACATAGACCACAGAAGCTAGTGTTTCTCCCTTAGGGGTTGAACTACTTAAGAATGCTGTCTGGTGTCTTTATACTTCCACTGGCGGTTGAACAAGGAAGGATGTAACAAACCTGTGCGGGTGATTGGTTGCCGGTAACCCTTCGACCTCTCCAGGAGCGTGGAGATGTGAAGGCTCTTGTAAGCAAGCAAAGGTTGAGCCTTGTGACTCAAAGGAGATGCTGGAGGAAGTGATGAGAAGTTCCTGCTAATCTGTCAAGCTGAATACTGTTCTGTCAAGACCACTGTGTATCTAGAAGACCACAGGTTAAAGGTGTGGGTTCACAGCCTTGGTAGATCTGTTTGTTTTCGTGGCTGAGCTCAGTAGGTGATCTTTTCACTCGATCGTCAAAGAACAAGGGTTCACGTTCAGGACCGTGACGTTTTAATTGCTAAATAATTGTTAAACCACCTTAAACCACTTACTGTCACAAACGTTGTGGATTATGAGATGAACATGTTAACACCTGCTTCGTTACAAAGGTCAACAACTCTTTTGTTCCTTGTTCCTGAGGTGCACGGAAATGAAATAAATTGCATATTGTGGAAAGCAATATAAAATATCTTCAAATTCCTCTTAGGCTTTTTGACATAATCATCAGGACAGGCATCTAGTTACTTTATATTCCATGCAAAATGTTTTTGAAATAAAGAGCATTTTTATAGGGAGATGAATTGAAATATTGAACTAGGCTTGTGGCCTATGCGGGTTTCTAAAATGTTCAATGATCCCGGTTTCCCTTTGTTCAGGAGTCACAGTGTTATTCCTAGTCCACCCTGTAAGTACAAAACCTTGCGTATTAGACTATAGCGAGGCCTTTGATCGTTGTCTTCCTTCATGTGAGCGCTCAGCTGATGCAGACTACTGCACAGCCCTGAAGCTCGGCTGGCTGAAGAATAGCCTTCTTTATCCTCTGTTCCCCTAAACAAGCCTCAGCTATTACCACTAAACATAAATTAGCATTAGGTAACCAGTGCTGTGGTAATTTGGTCCGCTACACCCTCCCTTTGGACCAGGCTACCAGAACTATAATTGTCGATGTTGTGACTGTGTTCCAAGCCACACAAGAGGAGGTGGCTTTACGCTCCCACTACTTTTATTGGGCCCATAAATTTGCAAGATGTGGAATTGGTGTACGTTTATTTCAATTTTCACTTGAAGTTCTTCTGCGTGATGGATCACCCTGGTGTGAAATGACGCACATTGGTGGGCGGGTTGATCACACTCTAATTCACTCTGCTGCATTGCTTTGTCAATGCTGACTTCTGTGATCCTCATGAAAGCAATAGCTATCATGTAATACCATGAATGATGTGATTTCAGTTGCACCTTTCTGCTTTCTCTCAGCTGCTTTTCCGTCCCTCTGAGCACCTGTAGGAAATATGAATATTTTTGATCGACTGGCAGCCGCCTCAGCCCTCAGAACAGAATGTTCACTAGATGCCCAGCAGGTGCTCCCCGCTTTACCCGTTACATCGCATGCTGAGAAAAGGCTACAGGATACTCAAGTACTCACTGGTAGAGGGGCATGTGTGACTATTGTATTACTGTATGATGGGAGGAATGTGCTGCATGACGCTGTGAAGTAGCCATAAATCTCCCTCTGTCACAGCAGTTAGTTAGTGTAGCACCTTATCACAGTCAGTAATGCCTTTTAAATAGATTACACTGGGGCCCCCGAAGCAGTAGATTGATTGTCTACCTGTGAGATGGTATTCTCAGGTTAGCAGGGAAGCCTGTGGGCTGTGTTACTGTAGTTTCATTTTTCCGGTGTAAAGTGAGCTGGCAGTTCACTGGGAAAGTGATTTAACGACACCCAGGTCAATAGCCAGACCCAAGAATAGAACTTCTATAACGTCTGACTCTTGAAGCTGTGACAGAGGAGACCTTGTTTTTTTTTTAGAGAATCATTTGTTGAACTGATATTTATCTATTAGTTAGTTATTTATCATATCAGTAACATCATGAGCTCTTTCTGTATCACCAATTATTTTTATGGCTTCATGATTTTGTGATAGTTACAGTATACACTCCATTATACAGATTTAACTAATGTAAGAGTTCACAAGGTCTTGTATTCAGCTTTGTGAGGATATCTGGAAAAACACAGTATGTGTACATGAGCGTGTGTGTGCGTGTGTGCACGTGCGTGCGTGTGTGTGTGTGTGTGTGTGTGTGTGTGTGTGTGTGTGTGTGTGTGTGTGTGTGTGTGTGTGTGTGTGTGTGTGTGCGTGCGCGCATGTGTGGGCGCGTGCCTGTGCGTGCAATCCGTGCATGCGTGCGTGCGTGTGTGTATTCCCTCAGCCTTTGTGTTGTTGTGTGAGGTAGAAGGGGTGATGCACTCTGGATTGTGCTCTGAGTTTCCAGCCCTTTCACTGCAGAACACAGAGCCCTCAAAATGCCCTCCATTCTTTTATTGTGGTTTAAACCTCACAAACACACCTGTCCCTTCTGCTCTCTCTCACAGGCATCAAGAGACCAACCGGAGGCTGAAAAATGTGAGTGAATTTTTTAACGTATGCTTCTTTGGATGCTTTAATTTGTTGAGATATTAGCCAAATATAATAATAATAATAATAAACTTTATTTGTATAGCACCTTTCATGACATGAAATGCCGCTCAAAGTGCTTTACCGAGCAAGAATAAAGCACAAGTGCTTTACAGAAAAAGTACAAATAAAAAGCACAAATATGAAAATGTTCCTTCAAATACAGTTATGTATAGTGCGGTATTTTATGAGCGTTATAAGTCAATGGCAGGATTATAATATGGTATTCTACTCAACTACAGAATACCACATTATTTAATAATGTAAGATTTATTACTTTTACTCATAGTATAACTTTTTTTTTAATGAAACATTCACATCAATGCTTCATCAAGGAGAGTTCTTCCGAGAGTGCCTTAAGGAGCTACAGCTGCAAACTATTCCCATTGATTTTAAATGATGGTGTCTAAGTTCATAAAATAAAACCAGAAACATAAAAAACGCCAGAAACGTATAACACCACAAACTTAGGGGTGGCGCCCCAGTTGTGTTTATATATTTTCTCAACGTAGTACCTGTCCATCCCGTACACACACAGACAAACAATAACAGACCATTCTGGATGGGCCAGCAAACAAAGAGCATACTGTACAATGCAAAATCCAAAGTTGTTAATGTAACTCTGAAAGTGGGGAACATGTACCCTTAAGGGTCCATTTTCACACTTTCAGAGCGTTAAATGAACAACTCAGGATTTTACTGTGTAGTACTGTGCATGATATGACCTGCCAGAACAGGACTATAACGATGATAACCATCACAGCTTTCACACTTTGGAACAATACATTGAGCACAAGGGGTGAGTGAAATGACAAGAAGTGTGGCTTCTATCGCACCGCGATCAGTCCTTTGAAGCAAACCACATACAATACAGTATGTGTTGACTGATGATGAGCTATAGGCTTTTTACTTCCGTGTAAGAGCACAGAGCGGACACAATAAAATACATTACGCTCAACTCTGAGAGTGAACGTAATGTACACTCTCAGAGTTACAAATGGATACATTACACACTTTACTGTGTACAGTTCATGCGGTAGGTTGTATGACTACTGTATGTATTAAGCCTTTTTTTTACTCTAGGTGCTGATTACCTTATACTGGCTGGGTAGAAGGGCTCATTGTGACCAATTCTATGATGGACCTTACCTGAACCTCAAGGCATTTGAGGGATTATTGGGAACAGCACTAGCCAAGGTAACTTGCCAAATAATACTGTCAGCAAGAAATCTGCCTTGTCTTACAGTATGTGCGCTAACACATAACAGAACAATAATGAATCTGCCAAAACTGGCACTGTGAATGAAATCGTCTTTTACAACTGTTTTACAACCATTTCTGTATCCTTCCTGGTATGTAGACTATGTGCGGAGGAATGGATGTGATAGGCTGAGGAGGGCCTCAGAATGCTGGCCACTGAAACCATAGCTACGTTAAGTCATAAATGAGCCGATCCCTCGACTCAGCTATTTTAATCTTGTTTACCGCTTGGCAGACAATTCAAATCATGCTACACTTTTGAAAATAACCCTGCCTCAAGACGCCCTTTGCCAGCCCCTTGTCGTGCCAGTGTTGAATTTGACACTTTGTTTACACATAGATTTATAGGTGCCACGGCGTGTTGAGCCCCTGTAATTCTACAGCATTTTGGGCTTTTCCATAATAGCAGTTGCTTACGACACGTCTTGTACGTTTATCTATCATAATCCAAGTTCATTGGAGCAGGGTAAAGCTGGGCTTAGTTAGTGGACTCGCGCTGTCTGCCAGGACTCAGGGAGATCGTAGATCTGAGCACTGTTTTCTTTGAAAGTGGCTGACGAGTTTTCACATGTTTATAACCAACCCGGGCTAAAGCGGCTCCATGGCTTGTTTATGTGTTTATGCAACGCCCCTCTTTTAGGGGCGGTAAACACAATCATCTAGAGGACATGGATAACAGCACTGTTTGTTTCCAGTTAGATGACAGTGAATAGAAAACAATGAGGTATTGCAGTTGAAATTGCAGCATGTGTTGCCCTTGTACACAGCGCCTGTTTACAGTCACTGATGGTGAGTCTGCAGGAATGAGCGTGGCCTGACGAGACAGACTTCACGCTCTACATGGGAGATCTCTCTCTCTCTCACACTCACGCACACACACACGCGCACATGCACGCACGTGTGCGTGCGCGCGCGCACACACACACACACACACACACACACACACACACACACACACACACACACACACACACACACACACACACACACACACACACACACAAAGTTAAATGCTGTAATTGGCATGCTACTAACTGACCGTGTGTGTGTGTGTGTGTGTGTGTGTGTGTGTTGTGTGTTGTTTGTGTGTGTGTGTGTGTGTGTGTGTGTGTGTGTGTGTGTGTGTGTGTGTGTGTGTGTGTGTGTGTGTGTGTGTGTGTGTGTGTGTGTGGCAGGCTCTCGAGGATTCATCCAGCCAGAGAGGCAGCAGTGTCAGAGACAGTGGTTTTGGAGACAGCTGGTACTCGGAGCGAGAGGAGTTGTTCCAGCTGAGAGGAGGAGTATTAGGAGGAAGAGGAGGAGGACACAGGAGAGAGGACTCACTGGACAGCCTAGACTCTCTGGGCTCCCGACCCCATAGCGTCTCATCTGACACCACACTTAAAGGCAGCAGCGAGGGTAGGAGCACACCTGCCAATCACAACCATGCTCACACACACATTCATGCACACTCACACACATGCTTGCATGCTCACAAACACACGCATGCACACTCACACACGTGCATGCACACTCACACACCCGCTCAACACATCCGATTAGTTGAGTTGTTAAAATCTCTTTTTTTTTATTGTTATATTTTACCTTTGAGGCGTGGTCAAATTTATAGTGTAATTCTTTGGACCATGCTTTGTCTTTGGCTGTCTTACTTTTGCTGTATGTCTTTTAAAATCTTGAGCAGAACTGACTGGCTGAATGTGTTTGAGTTACATTTAGTTTGAGTTCAATCCAAGATTGTCTTGTCAAACTCACCCTGCGTGTGTTGATGCAGGAAATATACTCGTCAGTGATAGACTATGCTAATTGGGGTCAGAGTGAGAGCTTTCCAGGATTTCTGCTTGAAAAGTGTTTTAGTTTTAAATTCAGTCATGTGTAGAAAATGAAATATTTGTAAAAAGGAAAGATATGCAGTTCAGAGCCAGAAACCAAACTCCCACTTGTGAAAACAAATGCCCATCGCCACCTAGTGGTTTGTTGTTGTAAATTAATTCCACCTTGGAAAATTCACCAGGTTCAACTAAGGAGAAAAATATTGAAAGAGAAGAAAAAGATTTGTTAATTTTAGCTGATGAGGGTTTTTTTCCTTTGAGAGAGCAGAGAACTTGACTTTTCCTGGGAAAGAGTTCCTCAGTAATTAGAGAGTGACTGCTCCCCCTGGGTGAGAGGCCAGTGAGACATTCCACAGTCTTCCACACAGTCTTGTAAATGAGGAGGCCTCCATTCTCCACCAACACCCCTCTGTTCCTGCTCCAGACTCATACCAGGAGGAACAACACAGTCCCCTCACTAGACCTCCACTGTCTCCCCCTATTATCACCCTACTCCCTACCACTAAACTTGACCACTGGCCCCTCTCCTATTTACATTTGTAATAATATTTTTTACTGTACACCTGACTCCCCTCCCCCCTCCCCTCTCTCTCCACTCCTCGTCTCCTCTCTGCTCCAGGTTGTTGCAGTGACGCGGAAGCAGAATCCCTCTTCAGAATGGCGGAAAACAAAGAGTCCGTTAGTTACCGCCGCTCTGCGATCATCGCACCCAAGCCCACCGCCCAGTTCAACCAGTTCCTGCCCACCAAGGACAAGGTCACAGCCTATGTACCTGCTCCACTGAGGAAGAAACGGGCCGAACGCCACGAGGACAGCCGACGCAGCTGGGCCAGTCCCATGTACACAGAGGAGGATGGCACATTCACCAGGTACTGTCAGTCACAGGAAACGTCACTTCACATGGCTCTGCTCACAGGTGCTGTATGTCAGCCTGACAAAACTCCACTCTTGGGAGTGTACAAATGTTACAAAATGTACCTGATATGGTCCATTTGGACACTCTTGGTGTGTATACAGGAGTTACATCACTCCTCTCTACTGTAGTCTACAAATCGACAACACAGACCATAACCATGAATACTGTAGGTGTGATAGCCCCGGTTTGTACCACACAACTAGTGCTCTTACCCGATGCTTCTACCATTGATTGATTGATTGAATATTTTATTAGGCAAGAAAATTTAACAGCACAATTACATTTATAATACTTTGACTGAAAGGTCCGTCCAAAAAAGTCCTTGCAGTCTTGTTTCCATTGGGGTCCTTGGTGTTCAATTCATAGACATATAGTATATAGTAGCAACCAAACAGTTCAAATATCAACACAAAAATACGGAAAAAATAACACTATATGTACAAACAAAACAAAAATGCAGAAAAATAAAATAACATATGTACAAAAAATGGGGTGCGGGAGGGGAGGTCGTCTGTCTAACGGGAAAATGGTACTACCTCCTCTTTTGGCCTCCAGAAAGGTGAGTTTTTAAGGCTGTTTTAAATGAGCCCAGCAAACTGCATTTTTTGAGGGATGGGGTTAGACTATTCCAAACCTGGGTGGCAGTGCTGTAGAAGGAGAATTTGCCCATGTTTGTTTGTTTTATGGGTGGGTGGTACCAGATTGTTGTTAACACTCCCTCTAGTTTTGTGACTGTGGGTGTCACTAACTTTTTGGAGGTATTTAGACAGATATGCGGGTATAGGGGGCATTTCGGGCAAATTTGCATTTACAATTTTGAAGACCAATCCCATTTTTTGTTAAACCATAGCATTATTGAACTTCTCCTCTCCCACTGTTGTTGTGCTGTGTGTTACTGCTGTGATTGATGTATCCATGGCGTTGTGCTCTGTGGTCATGTTTTGTTTGCGATCGCTCACTATGGAACGATGACTTCAGTGAGTCAAGGCCGTCTTCGGACTCCTGCGTCACCGGACAAGCATCCCAGAGCGCCCTGCCTGCAGCCCACCTGCAGTGGGCGTACGAGTACGAAAGCGGCAGTGATTCTGACTCAGACCGACCGGACCCTGATCTGGTTCTGGACGACCTGGCCGGCAGACGTTTCCAGAGCCCCTCTCCCGCACCCCCCACCAACTTTGCTGTTCCCATCGGTCCAGCGGACGGCGGAGGGGTGTCAGGGGGGAGAAAGGGCCCCTGGCCCAAGGTCACTATGACACCAAAGGTCGCCCCTCTGCAGAATGTGACCTTACTCAGGTCAGCGCAACACACAACGCAAGAGAGTGACTTGGATTTGCCTGCTTGATGAGGGATCAGATTAGAGTGCTTCTCTTACCTTCAGTTTGCATGGTTAACCATAACCATGAGCAAGGCCTTTGGTCTAGTGTGCTGTTTCTAACCGAGCTGGAAGTTTGTCAGCCCTTTGTTTTCTTTGGTTTGTTGTTTGCCTTTCTGCTCATTGATTTCAGTATGAATTGTTTTGATTGAGCTTGAGGTTCAGCTGTGTTTATTTGCCCCTTCAGAGTTTGATGAGCTGTTGAGTGGTTTGTTGAGTGGTTTGTTGAGTGGTCTGCAGTCATTTCATCTTGAAGCTTCTTGAATGGACTTCTTTTTTTGCCTCTTTTACTATTTGAGTTTGGTTTTTGAGTTTGCGTTGGTTTCCTAACCCTTCGAATGCTCTCATTGGAGAACTTTTGCACCTCAGGAACATACACTCTGCTCCTTGCTGTGTTGACTGGTGTGGTGTACTTCCTGATAAATATCTTTGACCAGTTTGAATTGGCTGTCCCTTGAGCAGCAGCGACCACTGTGGGGCTCCACAGCCCACCCAGCAGGACTCAGTGAGGATGGACCACCATCGGCCCTTGTCCGCTGACAGCCTCTTCAGAGAGATGTACGATGACTCAGACGATGAGGATGATGATGTGGGCTACGGCGACCCTGTTCACGATGACCTCTATGCCCGTAAGGTGGGCCTCACTTCCCAGTCCACCAGCAACACACCCTACGACAAATTCTTGCCCAAGTTCTGGACACCCGAAGAAGACATTCATATACAGAAGATTAAACTGGGCTCTCAGAGGAGGCCCTGGTACAAGAAGATGCAAGGCTTCAGGTGTGTGAATATACAGTGCAACTATCCAGTGTGAGATACGGTCCATGCAGTAGATATATTAATGATATATCAAATAGCTGTCCCTGTTGTTCTGTCTGCATACTGTAGCTGTCATCAGCATGCACTGCAGGAACATTCTGTATGTTCCACATACAGTGTGGCAGACTATTATCATTTCAATCGGCAATTCACAAAATGTTCACGCCGAGGGAAGATAACATACAGTATACTGTAGCTACAGACTACTTTGAAAAGTGACAGCATTGAATTGATTAAATATAACCTTCTTCCCACTATTTAAAATTGCTTCCTTGCTTGCATATTTCCCTTTTTCTTTCGGTGTGCTAGACTGATGGACTAATGCCACCCACTTGCATGCTACTTTATATATTAACCTCAGCTGTAAGACATTATTGCTCTCATTCAATTGCATATCTTCTGCTGGGGTTAACTGCATTTCCCTGTAATGGATTCTCCCCGTCTGACCTATGTTTCTTTCTTTCTTTTCCCTTTCTTCTTCTTTCCCTGTAACTTTACCTCCCCGCTCCACTCTTTCGTCCCTGTATCCATCTGCTGCCTTCCTCTCTTCCTCTACTCCCTGTCGTCGGTGTCTGTAGCCATAAGAAGTCAGGCTCTTCCTCTGAAGACTCAGACTGTGACACCAGTCCTTGGCGTTCCTCAGCCTCCTCCCCTGCCGGTCCCTCTCCCTCTCACTCCCACACACCTGAGACTTCCGCCCACACCACCACCCGTGTTGTGGGGAAAAGGTCGATACAGCTGCATGACTCTGACGATGCAGGAATGTTCTAGAGCCATGCTGATATAATAAGAGGAATATGAAAGGCTCTTACTGTGGGCAGATATCTTCTAATAAGCTGCCCCCCTAACACACTAATGACAATAATCACAAAACTGTGCCACTGATGTCGCCCTAACACGCTTGAGAAGGCAGCTTGCTTGCACAGACTTTGCTGGAATAAAGACTGCACAAACATTTAGAGTGTGTTTTTTTAGATAATATTTCATAGCTGCTAGCATCACGCAGAGTGATTATACAATCCTTGTTTGATCAAATTTGTTGTATTTGAATCAAATATCACTTTGGCTGCTCGTTTTATCCCTTCCTCCTTTTCTTGCTCTTTCTGTACTTTCTGGTTCACATGCATGCACTCATCATCTCCTATATCCTTCTCTTTCCCTCCTTTTGCCCACCCTCCAGTCCTCACGTTCAGCTACACTCTGCCCCCCTGCTACCCAAGCTACAGTCCCCTCAGTTAGAGACCCCCCCTCTGGTGTTTGCCAAAATGGACCCCACCTCAGGTCCCAGACTCATCAAATGTGAGCAACGACCCCTTCTGGGCCGTCAAGACCCCAATGAGCCCCCTGACCCCGTCAACTATGACAGCATTATCCCTGACATGGAAAACGATGACATGTTCACCAGGCGGACCCTGGCCTTCCAGTCCAACACAGACCTGGCCATGATGAAGACTCGGCTGTGTGCCAGCCGCACCCCACGTCACCTGTACTCCACGGACCCAGAGCTCAACATCGTAGTCCAGCCACAAGGCCTCGGCAGCGCCAACATCAAGGACCGGCTCGAGTTCCCAGACATCGAGCTGGACGATGTCGTGTACCGTGCCACCATGCAAGCTCAGCCACAGAGGCCACTCTCAGGCGCACCTGACAACTATGCCCCAATGCCAATCCCAGAGCCCTGGGCACTGCCCCCAAATCTCCAGGCCAGGCTGCTCTGTCCCCCATGCCCTTTGACCCATGAAAAAGAAGTAGATAAGAATCAGGGGGAAAAGGAGGAGGTCCACCCCAAAACCGATGATATGCTGCTCCGTAAGCTAGGGTCTATCCTTGGTCAGGGGTCACCGAGAGGCAATCAGATGTCTCCGTCACTGCCGAAATCCTGTAGTGAAGGTGACCTGCTAAAGATGCAGGCAATCAGGGAAGCCAGTCAGCTGAGGTTTAGGAGGAAGCTTTTGGTGGAAAAGCTAGCAGCTCTGAGATCGTAGAAACAAGTTGTTTTATGTTACAGTGCCAGTTACTTTATTGACACTGCAGGTTGTGTATTTAATTATTTTCTTTATTGATTATTATTCCTTTTCATCTTTTGTGTGAGAGCTCCCTGGTGACATTTGGCTCTTGGAGCTGAAGTGGTCTACAGTATGTTGCATGTTGTTGTACATGAACCACCAGAACCACAGAGATGGGGAATCTTACCAGTCAAAGCACTTCCTCCTGCAAACATACAGGTGCCTTGTATACTCCCTTAATCAATTGCTATTAAATTAGGAATATTGAAACACAAATCCCAGCGGAGGAAATGTAGCAGAATGATGTACATCCTACTTGATCAATTTTATTTTTGTGTTGGTTTGTTGTTACCTCTGAATTGTAAAAATATGCATTTGCTGACCAGGTTGATTGTATACAGCCTCCATGTGGCCTTTCATTATACACTGTACAATAACAAGGAGAGAAATGTAAGGCACCCACAGTGGATGGCCTTACTGTTCATGACCTACTGCTGCTACAGTGTTTCTGTCTTTTGAAGTGTTACTGTTAAACGGTTTTTCATTGTTCTCTGAGCACAATGACAAATAAAATATATTTCTAAGATGTACAGTACATACTGTACAAACAAAATTGCATGAATTCTCACAGGATCTACAAAAAATAAACTAGTTTTTGATATGGGTAAACAGACCCAGATTGTTTTGGTTTTCATAATGTTCTTGTTTTCTTCTCCTTGAACTGAATTTGCCTGTGAATGGAACCATTTTTTCCAAGCTTAATAAAGAAAACCTCAGACTTCAAGCTTTTGTGATGGAATGCATTGGACCTGACCTCTCCATAGCACTTACACAGGTATTAGACAGAACAAATAGTTGTTTCCTTGGAGTGAAGGGAACTTCACACTGACATGGAAAGCTGATGTAATGTGCCATAGTACTGTAGAAAGCTTTATGGTCTGAGTAAAGGCCAAATTTAAACCAGGGAATGCCCTGAACACACTACATCAAGCAGAGTCATTATTACATGTACTCTACTGAAATTTCCCAATGCTCAGCAAGAAGATGAAAGTTCATCTTTAACTCCATAGTAATATGGAAACACATCTATACCACAGAGACTTGAACACACGCACGTACACACACACACACACACACACACACACACACACACACACACACACACACACACACACACACACACACACACACACACACACACACACACACACACACACACACACACACACACACACACACACACACAGCAACAAAGCAGCCATTTAACCTGACCTGAGGCCATCTGGATTTACTTCCCTTGTATATGGAAAGCTGTGTTTCCAATTACATCATGTCAGAGTATGTTGTAGAGAGGAACCACTGGTTCAAAGAAAAAAGTTTTATAACTTCACAAAAAAAAGCTCCTCAAATCTTCAGGAGCTAAATAGCAGGAAGAGAAAGGTGGTGCAGTTGTACTGCACAGGCTTACTTCACTGCACATACACCTGAAACTCTTTACATATACCTGAAACACTACTCAACACCAACAGAGAAAGTCCAGACCAGGGAAATAATATCTTTGATCTTGGATTTGCTTTGGAGGTGGAAGCTGATTTTCCTAATTGACCTCTGTCAGGGAGTCCACGCTCTTGACCTTGATCTTAAGTAATAGCCGTCCACTCTCAGACACACCGACAGCAATCAGCTTCCACCATTGTGACCTTTTTTGTCTTGTGGTTCTCTTTGGTTTCCTAGACTGCTCCAAAAGCGTGATGGTAGCGACGGGTGAGTTGATATGGGGTTCCAGGAATGTGGCACTTTTGCGTTTCCTCTGCCTTCTGCAGTCATACCCCCACAGCTCCTGCTTTTGTGTTGCTGCTCTCACTGTCTAGTTGCTAAACGCTGACGCAGAAGATTGTTGTATGGCACGGGGCCAAGTGGGGGCGGGGGGGTATTGCTCCACAAAGCTCTATTGACAAAGCAACAAAGTGAGGCGTGATGATGCATACAGCACCAATACACAGGGACATCTGCCCAAACGCTACAGTACTGTATGTCCCAGTGAGCGTTACAGTCAAAGTTCTATTTGCACCTCTAAAATACTCTCCGACACTGATAGCAATTATGTGGAATGCATAAACCTTTACAGGTGAGTGGGAGCGAACGCTTTGACATTCTGAAAGCTTCGAAAGACTGTGTTTGCATGAAGGGGATGGTTCATAGCCGTGAATATATACACTCTACTGTACTGCAGCATGTTGTCCTGACTCCTAACCCATTCAGCTTGAACTGCTCTGCAGTTTTGTGTGGTTGACCTGTGTGCTGTGTTTGTGCACTAACATCTGTACACAGATAAAATGATTAACCTGGCTTATTTTCTCAATGCAAAACACGTGGATGTGATATCTTTTGCCATTGACTCTAGAAGACATGGTATTGTTCAACACCTTTTTATAGCATAATTTGATGAGTGTATACTGTAGAGGTATAGTCTTCCAGTTCTCAAAGCTGCATGAAAACGATCTGCGTGGAAATATAAATTTCACATCCCATACACCTTTCGCTCAAGTTGCTTGCTGGTCCTGATTTTTTCCCAAACTTGCTTTCCCGTCTACTTTCCATACATCCCACCGATCACAGGAGCAAGTCGATGAGTGACATCCAAGTGGACCCGGCCGTTCTGCGACAGGTGCGTCAAGAGGAGCTGCAGAAGTTGCGCGAGACGGTGAAGGAGACAGATGACCAATGGCAGGATGTGAGTACCACTCGAAAGCCTGACTTACTGTATACTTAGTTGCGCGCTGATGTTGCATGCTGAATATAGCAGATCTACGCAACGCGTTGTGAGCTTGTAGATTGGCTATTTTCAGCATTTTAACAACCAAGATAAATCAGGCATAACACACACACACACACACACACACACACACACACACACACACACACACACACACACACACACACACACACACACACACACACACGGTGCAATACACCTGCAGGATCGCCGTTTGTCACCTAGCAGCCTTGTTTCTCCAAACCCAAACATCCCTTGTGTGTTAACTGTTGAATACCTGTAAGCTGACCTAAGCTTATGATAAAATTGTGTACCTAGAAATTGAAAACAAGTGCACTCTATTTACTGTTAGAGCTACATAAAGAGAACAGGTGTTACGGTGCAGCCAGAATGGCCCAGTGGCCACAGGGTGAAAGCAGAGCTGTTTAGACAGAAGGTAGAGAGGGAGACAGAGCTGATTAGAGCGACACTGCCCTCTGGCTATGGATTGCCCTCATTCCAATTTGCAACCATGCTCTCACTCAGGAATATTGTGCAATGATGCTGTGATGTAATGTCTAGAGATGATACCGAGACGTCTAGTGATGCTAGGATAGATTTAATTAGGCTAAAACTATCCAAAACAACATGACATCTGTTCCACTGTCGAGTGAAAATGCGGTGCACTTTTGTACCTGAAAACATGTTCTTTGAAGGAGGCCAGCCTATCACTCCAGTTTTGAAGGAGGCTGTTCTCCATTCCGTCATGCTCACTTAGTCCTTTTCAGATAGATTCATTAATAACCTCTTAGCCACATGTAGTTACAATGTGGAAAAGTCAATCAGTGGTCTAATAGTACAGTGTCAGTGTAGAATAATGGAGTCTTAAAGCAGCATTTAGGTCACACAGAGTCCCAAACACTCGGGGGACGTGAGCCGGGAGGAGCCTAAAGCACACAAATAGAACACCTTCAAATGTAGCCCTTTCTCCCTCTCTCCGTCCTACTCTTTCGCTCCCTTTTCCTTCTCAACTTCACTTCAATTCTGTGGTGTTAACCACTCAACAGATTCCTTCCATCATCCATATTAGGTGAACAAGCTGAGTTTAGTTTAGTTTTCATACAGTGCATATTTCTGCGATGGTGGTTGAGGTAGTCTGGTCTCGTGTCTCTGCAGGACCTGACCAAATGGAAGAACCGACGCAAGAGTGTCAACTCTGATATTGTGAAGAAGAAAGAGGAGAGGGAGCAAGTTGAGCAGTCACCTGCGGCCACCTACAGCAACAGAAGGTCCAAGACCTTCAAGGAGATGCAAGAGGGGAGGTATGGAAAAACACTGGATAATGTGCAGGCTTCACTGAGTGTACTGAAGAACGTTGGTGCAATCTTGGTATGTCTGCTCCAAACTATTTGTTAATGGTTGTTGTGATTTTACCTAATGGCATTAGGAAAACGTAATTTATCTTTAATACTCGCTGAAGGAGAAACTTTGCTTCTTTTTTATCAACAACAAATAAATCTGCTTGTGCAAGGATTGGAGTGGACATCGGATCCTGTGGTCAGAGACATTGAATGGGCTAACTCTCTAATTGTCCCTCTGTGAAAGTGTAATCTAATAGTGACTTATAACTCGCCTCCCTACCTGCCCTTTCTCTTCTTGCCTCACCTCTCTCCCTTTTTATCCTGTGTCCCTCATTCCACTCTCCTCCCTTTCACTTGTTCCCCTCCTGATGTCAACGCCTGCTCACCCCAGCCCTGTACTCTTTGTCCCTGCCCTCCGCATCTCCCTAATACTCACTGCTTTCCCACCCCGTCCGTCTTTAATGTACCTGTTACTGTCCATTCCACCACTTACCCAACCCCCCACCCCCCTTTTCCTCCCCACAGAGAGAATAAGAATAGAGACAGAAGTTCCATTGGCAGTCGTCTCAGCTCTCTCTCTTACCTGGACGAGGACGAGGACGTATTTGACAACCCCATCTCTTCCCGCACTGTCCCGGTTAGAAGCAACACCATCGACATTCCCTACTCCTCAGCGGACCGTCCCCGCATCTACTCGGAACCCTCTTTGTTAGAGGAGGACACCCCTGCTGCGCCATCTACTGACAGGCCTGCACCACCCCCTCCCACCACACAGGAAATTAAGGTTGTGGAAAGTCCTGCTGGCAGCGACACCACCACCACCACCACCCCCAGAAGCTATACCTCCATCTCCAAGCACTACTCTGCAACCGCTGCACCTACAGAGATGAACACCGGGCCAGCCCTGGAGCACACCAGCACGGCCAAGTCGGAGGAGTCCCGCAATGCCGTCTCCGCGCCCCGCGCCTTCCAAAAGGCGCCGGAGGCAAAGCGCCCCTTGGCGGCTACGCAGGCTGAGAACGAGGCCCCCTCCTCCGGTTCCCTGTACAAACAACCAACACAGTACAACTCAATGGAACCCAAGCCTCCTGGGGTGTATCGGGTGTCTGCCTCCCTCCCCAGGGGCTACCAGAGATCGGATAGCGCGCGTCTCACCTCAGTCGTCACACCCAGGCCCATCGGGACCCAGTCCACCCGCATCGCCTCCCTTCCCCGAGCCGTCACCGTGAGTACTTGATTATTGTGCATCTTTGTGCAGCTAAAGATAACCTGTACCTGTCTTCTATCCAAGGTCTGTTCTGTGCAGTGGTTTTAAGCTGAAGGGCATCTAGCAGGCAGGCTGGGACACTGTCTGTATTTGACATTAGGAGAAACTTGTTTTTTTTGGTGTGTTATAGTGTCATGTATTGGGCTGTACAGTAGAGTAACTCACAAGTAATATCTGATTACTTTGTCTGTAAATAATGGATGAAGATCATGTTTTTTCTTACTATACAGGACTAACTCACTGAGTATAGAAATTATTGTCAGCTTTAAATACGTTATTTAGACAAGTCCTTGAATGTCGAACTGGATTTCATGTACAAATCATGGTTATGCCATCGTTATAGTCTTAAGTCTTGTACTACTGTACATCTGAAATGCATTTACTGTGTAGTTCATATCTGGATTTACCCACTTAAACACCTTGTAATGATTAAAAGATTATGATTATTCCTGTGTCTTTTAAATTGGAATGTTGCACCCTGTCAAGTTTGAGACTTGTGTTCTCTGTACTTAACCCGCTCTTCATTTCCTCTGGGGCAGATGGATGATCCTCACAAGCGTGTGAACGGCGATGTAAACATCTCCAAGAAGTCCTCTGTGCCAAGCCGCTACCACCAGTTCATGACCTCGGAGGACGAGGCTCAGTCTCACTCCAGCTCAGCCCGCAGCAGCGAGGATGAAGAGGAGGATGACGAGACCAGAGAGAAAGGCGTCAGCTCCACACAGAGCATTTCACCTGTCCCTCCCCAGGTCAAGAGTGAAGCCCCAGTCAGTCCTGCTCTGGCCAAGGATACCAACCAGGTGCTTGAATTACAAACTGTTGACAAAGCACGTCGGCTCTTATCCACTGGCTACAATAGTAGACTGTGACATATAATAATCCTGTAAGAGATTATATATGAAAGATGAGCTTGAACACTGAATAAATGATTTTTAGCTGCTGCCGCAGGTGTTCAAATGTAAATACAAAACTGTCCTTACATGGCCTGCCTGTTTAAATAAAGGCTACACAACAAGACTACTAAATAATAATAATACACGCACGCACGCACGCACGCACGCACGCACGCACGCACGCACGCACGCACGCACGCACGCACGCACGCACGCACGCACACACACACACACACACACACACACACACACACACACACACACACACACACACACACACACACACACACACACACACACACACACACACACACACGGCAGCTACACAGTAGGTACAGTACAGTACAGGATCCAAGCTTGGCTGTATTAGACAGACATAAATCATTCATACATACAGAGAGCAACAATGGTTCGGCTTTCTTTGGCTCTTGGAGCCTAACCAGCACAGGCCTGCTTCCACATGCGCACAAAACCTGACATGCCAGCTCCTCCCCATAGCAGAGGAAAGTTATGGAAATGGAAAACATTGAAGGCTGTCATATTAGATAGATGGAGTGTGTCTGTTCATGTCGGTCCATGGGACTCTGTTTTGTGAAGCACTTTGTAACAGTGTGTGTGTGTGTGTGTGTGTGTGTGTGTGTGTGTGTGTGTGTGTGTGTGTGTGTGTGTGTGTGTGTGTGTGTGTGTGTGTGTGTGTGTGTGTGTGTGTGTGTGTGTGTGTGTGTGTGTGTGTGTGTGTGTGTGTGCGCGCGCGCGCGTGTGTTTGTTCTAGGAGAGCTACTGTGACATGCGGATTAATCTGAATCAGAAACCCAACAGCAGCAGAGACTTTGGTTTCCAGGCCGACTGGGACTCGACCGGGGCTCACGTCTCGTCCATCCAGACAGGTACACTTTGCTTAATGTCTGAACACATAGAAATGTCATTACAAAAAAAGGAAACTGACTAGCCATGAATTGAAAAATGGAGAACATTTTAATATTTTTTAAATATTTTACACCAAAGATAACACTGGTCCAGCATGGTTCAGTGGACAACGACTCGCAAGAAATGACCCAAAGCGACTTGTTGGGTTTAGAGATAGAGTGGTAGTATTGAAAACCTGTGTTCTATCTCTGTTCATTATAGCAGTCAGGAATTAAAGCCTAGTTCTCAGATCGCCTTGCGGCGGGGGCCCATTGCAGCGGGTATGCCAGGCCTATGTAGGGCAGCATCTATCTGGGTCAGATCTGCTGGGCCTGAGCCTCTCTGTCTCTTTGCAGAGGCTTCTCAACCTCTGTATCAAGGCTTTTATTATGCATCAGCTGAAATAAAGAGTTTGATCACGCTTTTTGTTGGTGGTAGTGACATTTGTTAATGGTGATAGTTAGTTTCTTAGTTAACAGCAATCTGTTTACAGTGGTGATACTATCTCCCATGAAGGTAAGGACAGATAGTGCTGTATTATAACGAGGGAAGGGGTTACTTTGAACGGTCAGTAATGGTGCAGATGGGGCCACGGCAGTCAGTCACTGTCTTGATTTTCAATGTTGGCTCTCCGGCCCTTCTCAGCTGATCAGAGACCAGCGGTGTTTCATGCCCGCTCTCTGTGTTCCCCTGTGCAGGCACCCCAGCAGAGATGTGCCAGTTGCAGGTCAGTGATGAGGTGCTGACGGTGAACGGTCACAGGGTGGCAGACATGAGCTATCCAGACTGGAAGGACAGCATGGAGCATGCTCTGCAGCAGGGAAGTTTGGTCATGGATATACGCCGCCACGGCAAGAACAGTGAGTCACCTGTGTGCGTGTGTGTACAGGGTTGAGTGTGGGTGTAGGTGAGAGACAGGCAGAGAGTGAAAGAGAGAAAGAGAGACAAATTGCAAGGGAGTGAAATACTTGATCCAGTGGTGGAGAGAGAGCGAGAGAGAAAAAGTGTGAGAGAGAGAGAGAGAATAGCAGAGCTGCTGCTGAACCACTTAAAGGATTGCATTTCTAGGGTGACAAGGTTGCTTATGCTGGTTGGGTTGCTAAACGGTTTTGACACTCTAAATTGGTCCGTAAACTGCTGTGAAACCATCCGTGAATGATCTCATGACAGTTAAATGGTAAAGGTCTCATAACTGTGTTTCTTCCTATTTATTTCTATTCTGGGAACGGGAGACAATTTTCGAGCTGATGCTGAGAATTAAGAGACCACTCTATCCTCTGACTGGTGTCGCTTTGTGTCCTTAATGTCTGTCCCTGTATTTGTGTCTATTTGTTCATGTCCTTTCTTAAAGCTTGATTGACGTGCGACATGTTGATCGACAACAGCAGCAACGTATTTTCAACTGGAAAAGTGTTGAAGCGACACTTTTTCAGTTGAAAATAATGCACGTCGGGCTTTACTCTCTATGAATAAGCTTTCCTCTGTTTCCAGTGTGGTGTTTTAGGAGAACCCTGCCCAGGCACCTGGTCCTATGAGTGTGTGTTTTTCTTGATTAGAGTGTTAACCCATTAAAACCGGGAAAGAAGTTGTGTCATTTTAGATTTTAGCTATAAATATATATATATATATATAACAACAAACGTTTTTCAAAAAAGCATTTCGTTGCTGTAGGGCAGAAATCTTTTATCTCCATATTCTAACTTTTGGTGTTTTTTCGTAAATGAATGCCCTACTTAATTATTGAGCTTGTGGATCTGCTACTTTTGATGTTTTTTAATTTGTTTTTTAATTTGAACCCTGAAAAATATGACCCGTTTCGGACATATGAGGTTTCCCACCCGACAGAGATGATTTGTATAATCAGCTTCGGGTCTTAATGGGTTAATATAACAGGCTTACCCGTTCTTATGCAGAAGTCATTCATTGTCACTTGCTAACATAATATGCCTTCCAGCCTAGTTGAGTGAAACTGAATAGTGTTTGTATAGGTCCCGTGTTAAACACTCATTCTATAAGTCTAGTGTGGGTGTGAGCCTGTTAGCAACACTGTGGGGTTTGTGGCAGCTTTGGTATAGACTGCATGGCTGGGGAAGCTGGTTTCTCTCTCAATCCCATGCTGCTCTCTAACACCATAACAGCACCTTCATTTCCTCGCTTGATAACCATGTCAGGGCCCCATAGTGATATAATAGACAACATAATGTATAATGTTGTGTTTTCCCTTTGACATATAGTATACCTGTATACACACAACACGCACGCGCACACACACACACACACACACACACACACTCTGCAAATGCATGTTTATGTAAAATATTTTATTTATAGACCATACACCTATTCCAGCACTGCAGCTAATCTATAACAGTAAACACACATTTTGTGCATTAACTCACACAAATGCACCTTCTTCATGTACATGTACATGTCTATGTACATGTACATGTCCGTTCCAATTCTCTTTCTGTCGCTGCGTTGTGTGCATGCAGACTGGGACAGAGACCTACCTTCCCCACCATTTAAAGGCCATAAGACCATCAATCTGACCACTATGGATCATCCAATATTTGTAGGTGCCTCAGACACAAAAACGGTCAACACCAGCTTGGATTTCACTTCACGACTACCCACGGACACGCTGACACCCCAGGAGTTGCCTACCCACTCAACCATTGTGAGTGACCTAGGATAAGTGAAGTTGACTAACTAAAGTAGTTAATTAGTTTGTGAGCTTTGTTTTAAATGTGTTTCTAGTAATGCTTGGATGTGGACAGATCAGTGAGTATATTATTTAGATGCATGTGTTCATTCGCTAGTACCTTTTTTTTAACAAAGTTCCGCCATAATGTGTCTCCTTGCAGGACGTGGCCTCCAACGGAATGAATGGCGGTTTCCGTAAAGAGCCAGTGACCATGAGAAACAAAGGTAAAGGGCAGAGTAGCGCATCTTGATGGGAGATATATTAAGGTAGAATATCAATCCTTAATGAAAACATAGAAGCATTATCTATTTTGTGTGCCATGATTTTGGAAGAAAGTTTTTTTTAGGGTACTGAAAATACTTTGAAGTCATTGAAATCAAATCAGCATGATGTTTTACTTTTGTTGAATCTTGCTTATATCAATTGTTGAATTAAATGTGTTATTTACATAGGTTCCTACTTTCTCTTCCCCTGTTCTCCATTTCCCATGTAGACTCAGAACCCATATCTATGAAAAACTTAAAACGGAGGTCAGAGTTTTTTGAACAAGGTAAAAAGCACTGACCTTAGCAGGGCTGTCAGTGTTGGGTTGAGTTCTGCATAATCTGGTGGCTGGGTGCTCCATGCTTTCATCTTGCGCAATCCTACGGGGTTCTATTGGGCTTATTGTCTTTTATGCATGTTTTACATAAACCAATCAAGACCTCATGTTCAACTGTTCAGCAATGTGCTAACCACTTAAACCCTCTACTTAGTTGACCAGCGTTGGCTCTTTAGCTATATTTTAGTCTGCTCATTTTTTCCCCTCTCTTCGCCTTAAATAGCGAATAATTACGATTATAACGTGTTGCAGCACAACGCAAGGCGTTGCGAGCTTGTAGATCTGCTATTCTCTGCGAATGTTCCCTCCAGAGAGAGATAAGACAAGACCTTTATTGATCCCGCTGGGGAAATTCAGTCGCCAAAGACAAAATTGGGACGTTAGGATTCAAGTGGTTAGAGATCAGTTGATCATAGGTCGCCTGAGGACTGAAATAGAAACAAAACTGCAAAAGTTTGAGATCCTCCAGGGTTCCACTTGGGGTCACAGCTTTTTTGTCTGTCTGGTCTGTTGTTAGTATGTAACCCTTTCTGCTCTACCCCCTCCCCTCTTCAGGCTGCTCAGGGCCCAGTGTCAGTGCGCTGGTCTACCTCTGTGGTAAACAGGGTTGAGTGTGCGGTGATGTCTTCACCTCCACCTGGTATACTGACATGCTGTCAAAGCCAAGGGAACACAGACATAGTGTAGTGGTTGACAAGTCTTAAGGCACACTAAAGGCCAAATTATGCTTGCCGCGTCTGCGTAGGCGAGTCCATGTACTGTAGCAACGTCATGTGTCATAAATCCGTCACCAAGTAATGTCCGCGCCCGCGGGGACATCTGCGTACATCCCAGACAAGTGTAATGACTGCACATGTGCTAGAAAAGAAAAATGGACGCTCTGTTTGAGGAGATGAGAGGAGTTTCTTTATAAATCCAATTTAGGAGATGCATTGCTACCTGCTGTATTATATTATGTTACAATAAAGAACTTGAAATGGCAGCAGAACAGAATAAAAACCTGAATAAAACCCACTTCAAATCTCAAATTCATTAGTATCTGAGGTCTTCAGGGAATAACATGAATGCACAGAAATTATTTACACAAGATAGAGAGTAGACCACGTCTCACAAAACTTTAATTTGTTTGGAAGAAGGTTATTAGATTATGCCTTGTGTTGATTGCAGCCTGTGTGGACCTTGCTCTTGAATGCATGTGTCTGCAGACACCAAATTGTAGTATAATTAGAATTACAACCATGTTACGTCCACTGTCCCTCACTGACCCTCGCACCTACATGGACACGGCAAGTACTATAATCAGGCTTGACCCCTTAGTGTGAACTTAACACCAAAGGAGGCTTTTTATTTTCACTTTTCAGACTATTCCGCTTGAATAATTGTATTACTTAAAGAGTACCTTAGTTCAAAACATATGACAAATTTCATGATTTTTCCACCTCAAATGAAACAAATTAAGTTTTTATTTATAAAGCACAACAACTCTCATTGACCAAAGTGCTGTACAGACCATGAGGTACAGTAATAACCATAGACAAACAATGAGACATACAATTCAGAGTTCCTCCAATACTGTCTAATCTAGTTTAGTGATAAGATTACATTTGAAAATACTTTTTTGTGTGTTAAAGGGGAAATCCACCCATTTTCAATATTTAACTATGTCATTAATATAGCATAAAGGAGTTGTGTGGAAATAAGAAAAAAGTTCCCCCCTTTCTGTGTTGCCTTGAACTGGAGGATTGATTGTGGGAAATGGGTGGATTTCCCCTTTAAGTAACAGATCTAGCCCCTAAAGCTACACAGCATGCCAGACACTGTGCCAATATATTGACCACAAATACAGATCCTCGTTTGATCTGTATCTTGCTGTGTGTGATATTTTTGTATGGTTTCCAGGTTAAACACATTACACTTTTCATTGTGCTGCTGTGCACGATGATGAAAGCATTTTTGTTGCACTCGTTTGACTACTAATAGTTTGCCTGCATGCATTGGATGAAGTGCAGTTTGATGATTGGTGACTGTATACTTTGCATCTTGTGCATGTGCCCGGTTTGTGGTTTCTGAAGTGTTTTTTGTATGATGTTACTTTGTTTGTCTGATGTTATTTCCTCTACAATCAATGTAATGATATATTTTACCCACAAGACATCAATGACCATTACCCAATGTAAATGTCAAATTGATAATAAATCCGAGGAGGTGAACTTAAGGGACCTTTTTTGCTCCAGGCTTTTTAAAAACGTCAATTATCGCTGTGGTGTTAAATTCCATTACCAAAAGCGAATTTGCACCAGACTGCAAATAGTGCTTAGGTTTTAACGTGCCTGTAAGCTGTTTTTGTGATTTGTTCTGCTGCTCCAATAGTACATACTTGGTATTCATTGAACAATTTTTTGTCTTTTAAAGGAGGATCAGAGACGGTAATATCCGATGTGAGTAATTTTTATATACGTATATAAAAGTATGTTTTGCCTGTTTTCATTTGTACTATTTTAGTGTGACTGTTTTGTTTGTTTTTACAAATCCCTTGATAGATTTTTGCACACAGTTAAACAGGTATTTTTAAATTGTGACAGCATCTTTGAAAGAGGATACCATGATCATTACAGCGCCAAGGCCCATCATCAACCACTGTTACCCTAGTGCCCATTATTTGGACATGTCAGAAAATGACAAGCTCACAATGCGTCACGCAGTGATGCGATGTGTTGCGTTACATGAGCTTGTTGATTGGCTGTTTTTGAACATTTTTGAATAGGGTTTAACTAGTTAATCGTGTCATACAGTTACAGAGATGGGTGCTTATTCTCCCTTTTAAGCTCTTGATTGGCTTGAATACAGCATTATAATGGTAGACATTCCACAGTATCATGTGAACACAAAGCATATGATTGTTGGGGTCTGCTGTTGTTTTTAATGGGTGCTGCCATTTCCTTCCCGCTTTGAATATTGAGAAGAGAAATACTGAAATTTACTATCAGATGCTACTGAATAGGTAACCAAGATGAGTTTAACCCCATAAACCCAAGCTCCCTTTTCTGGGCATGTCATAATAGGCAAACATTCTGCAATCTTGGCGAACAGAATTGGTGTAGAGGGGAAAAAGGAGGGGGGGGGCCAAATATAGATCCCTGGGGGCACGATCAACTAAGTATATAGGGTGGTTAGTGGTTAAGAAGATGATTGTCATCATGCAGTTTTCATAATGACATAATAGTCGTCTGTAATGTAATGTGTGTTGATTGACACTGGGTGTGTCTGCTCTCTCATTACCAGCTAGTACAGCTACCTGTTCCCACAATTACTCCCTCCTCTAACCGCTGGTCATGGGATCCCGAAGAGGAGCGCAGAAGACAGGAGAAATGGCAAAAGGAGCAAGAGCGCCTCCTCCAGGTACACAGGGTCAGATTACCAGTGTTCATGTGTAACCACCTGGATTTGAACCTGGTTCTCCCATTTGGGAAGCCAAGCATCAAACATCACCTGGCCAAGGGATACAATTTATTATGGGTCTGGTCTTCACTCATGGCTACTATTCTGCATTCACTCCGTTTTGACCCCCACCCCCCAGCTGCTCACAGAAAAAGCCTCTGCTGGATCAAAACAAATAAGTAATTTCCCCTCGGGATCACAACCAATCCTCCTTTACGGTTCCTAATGGTCTAAGAATACTACTCCTAACACATCATTCACACGTGTGCATATAAATGCACTCTCTCTTCACATCTGAGAAGAGAGTGTTGCTGTAGCTGGAGAGGCCTGCTACTCCTGCAGTCTTTTTCCCTGTAGGTCAAACGGCCTGATTTCTTAACCCATTCAATCCGGGAACGCATCTGTGTCACTTTAGATTTCTTTGGCTATTAAGAACTAATATCAGATATACAAGCTCATAACGTGGCTGTATGAGCTTGTAGATCTGCTATTTTTGAAAGACCGTGAAAATGCAAAAAGTGCAAATCTTTGAATATATACATTTTTAACAAAAATCTTTGCTTCTGGGGGTCCCTGGAACAAAATATTTTGAGATGGGGGTGGCTCCGCGAACAAATACATATCATTGACATGAAAAAAGTTTGAGAACCACTGATATTATTGCAACGCGAGTTTTTTTTCAAAACAACTGTTAGGATTTATAGAAGACATTTGTAGAATCACCAGAAGCAAAGATTTGAAAATGTTCGCTTGATTTGCAAAAATGTTCACGATTTTTCCCAAAAAATAGCAGATCTACCAGCTCGTATGAGCTTGTAAATCTGCTATTTTTGAATAGCCAAAAGTGTAAATTAATGTTTATAGCAAAACATCTAAAATGACACAGTATGCGTTCCCGGATTGAATGGGTTAATGAGGTGGAGAAACAAGTTCTTCTAGGTTCGACTGCTTTCAGGACAGTGTTTTAAAGATGATGGGCTCAAGTCAAGGGAATGTCTGCAAGTAGTGTATTAAATCCATGTTCCAGAGAATCAATTTCAATGTTGTGGACTTCAAAGGTGTGTGTGTGCGCGCGTGGGTTGAGTGCGATTCAAGTCGGTGACCCACTTTCATTGCCTCTTGTGTCCAGGAGAAGTATAAGCGTGACCAGGAGAAGATGCAGGAGGAGTGGCTTAAGGCCCAGCAGGAAGTGGCAACCAGCAAGAAGGTACAAAGTCCACTTACTGCCTCAGACTACACAGTCAAATATGGAGTGTTAATTACTTCAGAAAATGTACAAATGCGTCATTTGTACATTGCACTTTCATCATCAGTTAGTTATTTATCATTTCTTTGTTTTTCTGACTTCTGACACATGATCAGACTTAATTAATCCATTAAGACCGGGAAAGCATCTGTCATTTTCGATTTTAACCACTTTAACCATTATTTTATACGTTGGCTATTCAAAAATAGCAGATATACAAGCTCATAGCGCGTCAAAAATCAAGAAAATGTGCGCAAATCTTTGAATATATATATTTTTTAAAGCGAACATTTGTAACTCAATTTTTTTGCTCTGGGGGGTCCCTGGAACTACATATTTTTAGATAGGGGTCTGCGGCTAAATACATATCATTTTGGGGGTCCTTGACAAGAAAAGGTTTGAGAACCACTGATATTATAGCGACATATGTGTTTCAGAAAAATTGATTTAGAAGACATTTGTAGAATCGGCCTCAGGTCTTAATGGGTGAAATATCAGATTTTTGATATATCAGAGATTGTTCTTTGATCCCCTCTTCCAGCCTGACGTTCAGGAGCCACAGGGCCTCCAGGTGAACAGCCACCCCGTCAGCCCGTACTCTCCCCTCTCCCCCCTCACCCCCATCTCTCCCCTCAGCCAGCCCTCCTCCTGGGACAACCAGGAGGAGGTGGCGGAAGCCCTGGAGGAAGAGAGAAAGAGGAGGGAGGAGCAGGAGTGCCAGAGGCAGGCGGAGGAGAAGAGGAGGCGGGAGGAGGAGGAGCGCGAACTGCAGCGCCTCCAGGAGGAGAGGAAGAGGAGAGAGCAACAGGAGGAGGAGGAGAGGAAGAGCAGGGAGGAAGAGGAGCTGAGGTGGCAGAGGAGGAAAGAGGAGGAGCGGGTGGAGGAGGAGAGGAGGCGCCGGGCAGCGGAGCAGCAGGAGCAGCAGCGCAGGGAGAGGGAGAGAGCACTGGAACTGGAGCAGCAGCAGCAGCAGTGGTCAGTGCAGTCAGTGTCTCTGAAGACATGGTCGAATTACTCAGATGTTTTATTTAAAAAGTAGCAACACCACAATGTAGAGTCCTGCACTCAACATTTTACTTGAGTAAAAGTACAAACGTATTGGCATCAAAATATATTATAAACAGTGCTGATTATGCAGAATGTCCCATTTCGCCTAATTTAAAAGAAAATGTGTCAAAATATATATATAAAATAGGGCTTAGGTGGTTAATGTATGTTTGTTTTGTAATGCTAATCTAAATTTGCACGGTAACTAAAGTTTTCAAATAATTGTAGTGGAATCAAACGTTAAAAATATTGGTAGCACTTTACAATAATGACCCGTTATAAAGCATTTACAAACGTTTATAAGTAGTTTGTAGACTATTAACAAATCATTAACAACCTGTTTGTTGACATTCGTAAATGATTACTAAAACCTTTATAACTACAGTTACAAATCATTTGTAAAGTATTAGTAAGTAGTGAACTATTCATGAATAAGCCATTTATATACATCTGTAAAAGATTATTAAATCATTTGTAACGACCCATTCTAAAGCATTTATAAACATTTATAAGCAGTTTGTAGACTATTAACAAATCATTAACAACCTGTTTATTGACATTCGTAAATGATTACTAAAACCTTTATAACTACGGTTACAAATCATCTATAAAGGTATTAGTAACTATTCATGAATAAGCCATGTATAATACATCTGTAAATGATTATTAAATCATTTGTAACTGATGTTACATAATATATACAAGCTATTGGTAGCTTGTTCATGTTTAACATATGCTTTGTTAAACATTCCTAAAGTATCTATAAATCCTTAGTACATGTTATTATGTGCCCTATAGTAAAGTGAAGACAGTTCATCATTTACAACTGTCTGTTAATGTGTTTGTTCATGTTTAACATGCTTTGTAAAACATTCCTAAAATATCTATAAATCCTTTGTACATGTTATTATGTGCCCTACAGTAAAGTGAAGACAGTTCATCATTTATGACTGTCTGTTAATGTGGACTTTCTCCTTACCTGTTGCAAACTACCTGGCTTTCATGAATGCAGACACCAAACAATTACTAGAATTATCATTCATGTTAAGCAAATGATGCGTAAGACATTCGTAAAGAGTATGTAAACCATTTGTGGTGTTAGGGACCAACAAAGTCACTAGAAAGTACTACCAATCAACTCTAAATTGCCTGAAACGTACTCCTAACAGGTTTTTGGGGGGACGATTTTGGCCTCCACACTTAGTGATTATTTCGGATTTAACTTTCGCTTTGGTGGTGACCAACTTTCGTTTCGGTAGTTTGATTACAAAATGTAAGTTGTGTAAAAAATAATCTGACTATACTAAGTTGTTATTTGTTTGTTTAAGTCAGGCTATACTCTACTCAGAGTCATAAGTTTACAAAATGTACTAAAGTACAGTGAACGTCTGTGCGGTTTGTTTTCATCACTGAAAATAACGTACATGTAAACTTATGTCATGTGCAGTTGGGGTGAAGAAACACAACCATTTCACTCCTAATAATACCTATTTGATTTGACATCCTGACTTGCTGCTGTAGCTGAGGCTTGAACCTGTTACCTGCAGCTCACTAGTCAGTGACTCTATCCATTCACCTACAGCTGTTTCCTTGGAATCTGTGGTTCTGAAACGTTTTGTTGTCAACCCCCCAAATTGACATGTATTTGGGCAGTGGACCCCAATGTGAAAAGATGTAGTGTCAGGGCCCCTCATGAAAAAGATTTATATTTATGCTGTAACACATTTTTTTTTAAAGTTATTTGTCTTGTTTGTTGTTCAAGTCAAAGCACCAGGAAGGCTGTACTTGTCAGCCATCTGTTAGCTCAATGGGTTGAGACGCAGTATTCATGATCCAGAGGCCATGAGTTCAAATCCCATTGATGTCTTTCCTATGATTCTTTCCTTTGCAGACTGGCTTCCAGAAGATCAACTGAAAACTACCAGGAAGGCTATATTTGTCATCCAACTGTTAGCTCAATGGGTTGAGACGCAGTATACATGATCCAGAGGCCATGAGTTCAAGTCCCATTGATGTCTTTCCTATGATTCTTTCCTTTGCAGACTGGCTTCCAGAAGATCAACTGAAAAGTACCAGGAAGGCTGTACTTGTCAGCCATCTGTTAGCTCAATGGGTTGAGACGCAGTATTCATGATCCAGAGGCCATGAGTTCAAATCCCATTGATGTCTTTCCTATGATTCTTTCCTTTGCAGACTGGCTTCCAGAAGATCAACTGAAAACTACCAGGAAGGCTGTACTTGTCAGCCATCTGTTAGCTCAATGGGTTGAGACGCAGTATTCATGATCCAGAGGCCATGAGTTCAAATCCCATTGATGTCTTTCCTATGATTCTTTCCTTTGCAGACTGGCTTCCAGAAGATCAACTGAAAACTACCAGGAAGGCTGTACTTGTCAGCCATCTGTTAGCTCAATGGGTTGAGATGCAGTATACATGATCCAGAGGCCATGAGTTCAAATCCCACTGGTGTCTTTACTGTGATGCTTTCCTTTGCAGACTAACTTCTAGAAAAACAAGTTAAAACCACCAGGAAACCTGTAACTCTCAGCCAACAGCTTAGCTCAACTGGTAGAGCGTCTGTCCAATAACATGACTTGACCTGACTTGAGTGGGTTCGATTCCCACTCCGAGTCATGTGTCCCCGGTAACTTGGGGCAACGGATAAATTGACTGATATCCTTCGTGACGCTTCCCTTTGCAGAATAACTTCTAGAAAAACAAGTTAAAACCACCAGGAAACCTTCAACTCTCAGCCAACAGCATAGCTCAACTGGTAGAGCGTCTGTCCAATAACATGACTTGACTTGACTTGAGTGGGTTCGATTCCCACTCGAGTCAAGTGTCCCCGGTAACTTGGGGCAACGGATAAATTGACTGATATCCTTAGTGATGCTTCCCTTTGCAGACTAACTTCTAGAAAAACAAGTTAAAACCACCAGAAAACCTGTAACTCTCAGCCAACAATTTATCCGTTGCCCCAAGTTACCGGGGACACTTGCCTCGAGTGGGAATCGAACCCACTCAAGTCAGGTCATCAGGTCAAGTCATGTTATTGGACAGACGCTCTACCAGTTGAGCTAAGCTGTTGGCTGAGAGTTACAGGTTTCCTGGTGGTTTTAACTTTTCTAGAAGTTAGTCTGCAAAGGAAAGCATCACAGTAAAGACACCAGTGGGATTTGAACTCATGGCCTCTGGATCATGTATACTGCATCTCAACCCATTGAGCTAACAGATGGCTGACAAGTACAGCCTTCCTGGTAGTTTTCAGTTGGTCTTCTGGAAGCCAGTCTGCAAAGGAAAGAATCATAGGAAAGACATCAATGGGATTTGAACTCATGGCCTCTGGATCATGAATACTGCGTCTCAACCCATTGAGCTAACAGATGGCTGACAAGTACAGCCTTCCTGGTAGTTTTCAGTTGATCTTCTGGAAGCCAGTCTGCAAAGGAAAGAATCATAGGAAAGACATCAATGGGATTTGAACTCATGGCCTCTGGATCATGAATACTGCGTCTCAACCCATTGAGCTAACAGATGGCTGACAAGTACAGCCTTCCTGGTACTTTTCAGTTGATCTTCTGGAAGCCAGTCTGCAAAGGAAAGAATCATAGGAAAGACATCAATGGGACTTGAACTCATGGCCTCTGGATCATGTATACTGCGTCTCAACCCATTGAGCTAACAGTTGGATGACAAATATAGCCTTCCTGGTAGTTTTCAGTTGATCTTCTGGAAGCCAGTCTGCAAAGGAAAGAATCATAGGAAAGACATCAATGGGATTTGAACTCATGGCCTCTGGATCATGAATACTGCGTCTCAACCCATTGAGCTAACAGATGGCTGACAAGTACAGCCTTCCTGGTGCTTTGACTTGAACAACAAACAAGACAAATAACTTTAAAAAAAAATGTGTTACAGCATAAATATAAATCTTTTTCATGGGGGGCCCTGACACTACATCTTTTCACATTGGGGTCCACTGCCCAAATACATGTCAATTTGGGGGGTTGACAACAAAACGTTTCAGAACCACAGATTCCAAGGAAACAGCTGTAGGTGAATGGATAGAGTCACTGACTAGTGAGCCGCAGGTAACAGGTTCAAGCCTCAGCTACAGCAGCAAGTCAGGATGTCAAATCAAATAGGTATTATTAGGAGTGAAATGGTTGTGTTTCTTCACCCCAACTGCACATGACATAAGTTTACATGTACGTTATTTTCAGTGATGAAGACAAACCGCACAGACGTTCACTGTACTTTAGTACATTTTGTAAACTTATGACTCTGAGTAGAGTATAGCCTGACTTAAACAAACAAATAACAACTTAGTATAGTCAGATTATTTTTTACACAACGAAGCCTATATACTTCATTGTATGGCTGTGTGATACTCGCTGAAAACTACAATTTTATTTAATGCGAGTGGCAGGGTCGTACGACAAAGTATAAATTGGTCATAATTCACATAAACCGTGTGTAAAGGCTTTTTTAATTGCGTATTTTCAACTGAAGAAAGTGTTGACACTAAACACTAAAAGTCAGTTGAAGAGTGTTTGTGTCAAGCGACGCTTCCGACTAATTATAAAAAGTGCTTAAATGTGCTGTGTTCATGCCTCGCCTATGATGCTAATGTTAAGAGAATTAACCACTAACTTTAAACTGTAAACTGCCTCGTTGTCTGTGCGTTATTGTGACTCCCACTGATGTGTATGCATGTGCTTTTCCCTCCGCATGTCCGCTGTAACACCCCTCCCCCCTCCTCACCCCCACCTTTCACTCCTGTCTCTAAACCCTAACCTATCCCTTCACCAAAGGGGTGGGGAATCCTATGGCTTTGTCAATGTCCAGCCTGAGCTATCATTTGCAGACAGGTTAGTGCATGAGAGCATGCATGCATTCTCTACTTACATATGCTGGTTCAGCTCTCGTTGTGTATCCACTCCACAGCTACTACACTAATAAATCACACTAATTCCACTAGGGAAACCCTTGCATGTAATATTTCAGAAAAATAATTGCTAAACGTAAAAATAATTTGTCATGTGATGACAATGTTTCGGTTGCTAAATGTACTTTTTTTTTAATGATTGCAAAATATATGATATAAATGAATGTGTCAAAGCAATGCAATGTAGGCACCATCAGCTTATGATGATCTGTGTGGCTTTTTGAATTGATCCGTTTCCACTATAAACTGGATGAAATATCATGAGCTTGATTGATTTCCTCAAATCTATTTTAATTAACAGGGCAAAGTCTAAATCCACGCCTCACCTTGATGAAGTGGAGAAACCGCAGAGCAAAGGTCAGTCTTTCCGATCCATTTTCCTCCGATTAAGACTGAGAGATGTTATAGATCAGCTGCAGTGCTGGAATGGGGGGCTGTTCTATGAAAAATCCTTTGAAGTAAACATGTAATTGTATTGTGTGTGTGTGTGTGTGTGTGTGTGTGTGTGTGTGTGTGTGTGTGTGTGTGTGTGTGTGTGTGTGTGTGTGTGTGTGTGTGTGTGTGTGTGTGTGTGTGTGTGTGTGTGTGTGTGTGTGCGTGCGTGCGTGCGTGCGTGCGTGCGTGCGTGCGTGCGTGCGTGCGTGCGTGCGTGCGTGCGTGCGTGCGTGCGTGCGTGCGTGCGTGCGTGCGCGCGCGCATGTGTGTCTGTCTGTTCATGCGTGTGTTCGTGCGTGTCCTGAGAATATCTGCGTGTGTCGGTGCATATCTGTGAACAATCATATCTCCATGTACACTTCGGTCAGTGTATAGGAACGTAGGATTGCATATCCATGTCCTAATAAGGATCCTGACCTAAACACCATACTGTGGGGCTGTACCACAGGGGTGCATGGGCAACCGGGGGGCATGACCCACTGGTTGGTGGAGGAGGAGTTGAGGCGTAAGCGTGGACAGGCACAGATTCAAAGGGCTGCATCAGAACTGGAGCTGGAGAGGAGACACATCCTCAATGCCATGAGATACAGACAACCAGAGAGAGGTGTGCCGAGTCACAAACCTGCTCGTCTCCAAATCAATTCCATCGTGATCCACTCAATCGTCTCTGTGCACAAACTGTAGTCCCAGTTTTCAGAAGGTGGCATACTTGGCATACCGTGCCAGTTCATTTTCCCCTGGCGTTATTTGTTTGAGTGGCCGGGCAGCAGGTTTGAACCATAAACACACAACACATGTGTTTCTAGTTCAAATCTGCTCCTCATTTGTCTCTCTGAAAAATTCCCTTTTGGAATGTTTGGAAGATGTGTGGCTTGTAAAGAATGGGTCCAATGTTTAGTTCAGTGACCATGGGGCTAAAGAATGGGTCAGAAGCTGTGTTCACAATCACGTCTCCCTTTGGAATCAATAGACTCACAACCTACTTCTGGTCCCCTAAAGAGGCGGCCACCTAGGTTACACAGATACGGAAAGGAAAGCGGAGATAGGTTTTCAAGTATTTGTCTTGGGCTGAGCCAATCAAATGAGGCTATGGGAAGATGAATTGAAACAGGTATGCCACCTTCTGAAAATTGGGACTACAGTTATGCACAGATCCAATCTGGAGAATCTCACCAGCCAATCAATCAATCAACCAATCAATCAATCAATCAATCAGTTACCCAGAACATTTGTTTGAGTGCAATATTGGTATTTTATCTCGACCTACTGTATACCTAAATGTTGCTTGTTCTCACATAGCAAGTTTTTTCATACATGCTTTTTGCATCCAATATAACATTGTGGTTGCAGTGACTGCGTAAAGTGAACAATAACATAGTACTTTCATTGTCCTAAAGGTCATTCTCTATGACCACAGACTCTGGGAGCACCATTCAATGCTGTCCCTAAATGCTATTCCCCTCTCTCCGTCTCTCTGTCCAGTGACAGGCAGTGGTGTGGGGGAGACATCATGGAGAGACTCTCAGAAGAAAGGACAGTCTCAGGCAGAGCATGAGAGACAGCAGATTTTGCAGGAGATGAAGAAGAAAACCCCCCTGCTGACGGACGGCAGCTGGATCCGGCAGCGTGCCGCCGCTGCAGTCCCCAAGGAGCCCATCCACCTGCCAATGCGCAGGTACACTACACTGCACTACAATATCTCACCCATAACACAAATATTACGTTAGTAAACAGCCAACAGGACTGAATTAAATGCATTTGGTAGGTAGGCCCTTATTTTCTGATGGAACACTTTGTCAGTGTATTATGTGTGTGTTTAACCACTTACAACTTTTATAAATTATTTCTAAATTAGGAGATTTATAAGCTCACAAGGCGTCAGAGTTTATTTTTGCCTGTGTGTATTTAAAGCGGCTAAATAACCATAAACATACTAATATTTTCAGTGCCTCGATAGTACCGGTATGCTTAAATTTGTCTCTTAAAGCATGGATGGCTACCAGTCTCAGTCTGCTTTTGTCCAATCTGGTCTCATATTAATACATTTACAGGAACGAAAAATTCAAAGAAATGTGCATCACTGTGGGTACAGATGAAAGCTCTGAAAATATGAAAAATGTGAAGGAAATGCTCCAAAAACCTAAATATTTATTTATAGCCTTGAATAAGCCCCCTGTACAACATTTTGATTTATACCTACAGACCACTTTGCAATGCGTTTCAAGTGTCCAATGCTCAGGCAGAATAGTTTAAACGCATTGCTAAGTGGTCTTTACTGTAAGTACATATAGCCGTTACGTCTGAAGGCCTACTCAACTACTCAAAATGTTGTAAAGGGTGACCTATTTAAGGCTATTTATAAACATTTCTTTGTGGCATTATGCAATGGCTTGTCATCTAATTTTTCATATTTTTTGACTTTTGCCTGTTTGGGAACTGTATCTTTCACTTTTTGTGGAGTAAAGATGAAGACTGCCAGCCAGTCCATTCTTTTAGGAAATGCTTCTACTAACTGGTTAACATGGGCTGGCTTGGGTTGGCTTTGCAGAGGAGAGTCCCTCGACAACCTGGACACACCTCGCAACTCCTGGCGGTCGTCGTGGACGCCAGGAAGTACCACCTCCATCCCCAACTACAGTCGGCCTCATTCTGCCCTCTCCGGCAGCACTTCCTCTTATGGCGTCGGAGCCGGGCAGGGGGTGGGGGCACGCCCCAGCTCAGCTACCCTGCCATCCTCTTACTCCATGGGTTCCCTCAGAGGTGGGGCAGGAACCCCCTCGTCCCTGTGGTCTCAGCATTCGTCTTCCCCAACCCCATCATCTCCCTCCCCCACCACCTCCCCTGAGCCCTCCTCTGAGCCACGGCCTCCTCAGCAGCGGAGCAGGTAACAGCCAGTAAAAAGCTCTAATGCAACTTTGCCTCTAAACCCTGACTGATACTGGACCGATTATAACCCAGTAACCACTGATGCAGGTGTGATTCCATAACCCTGGTTTGGGAGTGGTGGTAAAAGGGAAACTTGTATGTCATTCCATTTATTTTGTCAAACTAATATACATTCGCTCACTTCAGATCCAAATGATTGCATGGAGGCGATTCTGTATAGTTGTCTGATGCCGTCTCCCCTTGGCTTTGCCATTCAGCTGCATAGATTTTTGGTGTGTGTGTGTGTGTGTGTGTGTGTGTGTGTGTGTGTGTGTGCGTGAGAGTGTGTGAGCGTGCGCACATGTAAATTGTGTGTGTGTGTGTGTGCACTTCACTTGCGTATGCATATATTTTCACACATGCATCATTTCTTTGTAATTATTTTTTCCCCCAATTTATATCACACACAAAAGAACAATACACAACACAACACAGTACATTCAGACATGTATACTTAATGCATAGATTGCATACTGTATTTCTTAGCTCCTCAATCATGGTTTTACATTCTGCAATCTAGGTCAGTGAGTGGCAAGAAAATCTGTACGTTCTGTGACAGCCCACTGGGAAAGGGAGCTGCCATGATCATCGAGTCCCTTGGGCTCTGTTATCATTTGGGCTGTTTTAAGGTGAGAGTTTAAAGTCCACATCGGACCACCTTGGCCTGGAGATTCTTGCCCATCTTGGTCGGTCCCACCAGAAATTAATCTTGTTTCACCCTTAGCCTAGCCTTAATTATGCTCTACTAACCATGGATCGCAATGGAAGCTGATCCCTTTTACTGCACTAACACACTCTTCATCATGTCACACTATTCTGCCAAACTAATCAATTCCCTCCATTCTATTTCTTTCTAACATCCTAACACTTGATTCTGGTTGCTGATCACACTCTTCATCATGTCACACTATTATGTGAGCCAAACTAATCAATTCCCTCCATTCTATTTCTTCCTAACATCCTAACACCTGATTCTGTTTGCTGATATAACCTGGAGCTTTGGTTGTTACTAGTCTCTGAACTGTCGGTCTACTGCATCTAATTGGTTATCATGGCTGTCATCCTCAGGTGTCTGTCAATCATTCTGATGTTATTTCTTTCCAACTTTGCTGTTCGCCGTCGCTGATCAACTTCTGCAGTACCTACTGCACTGTACATATATATATGTATATCCCAGACCCAGAGCCTTCAGTCAGTCTGTGCTCTAAAGCCCTCGCACGGTCGCACGCTGAAAATAGCATACCTACAAGCTAACAATCCACGTTGGGTTCAATGCGAGCTTATAGGTCTGCTATTACCGGTATGTAACAAAGCATAAATTAGGCTCTACTCTTGTGGAGCAGGACATTGAAGGCTACACATTACACACTTATAATTAAACAATTATAATTAAAGCCTAATGTACGTACACATTAAAATCCTCAATGTTCATTTAACTCTGAGAGTGTATAAATGTAACCGGGTACATTTGGTTACGCTTGTACGCTCTTGGATTGACACATGGATAAATGAACACTGAGGATTTAATTTTTACTGGGTATACTTTGTCATAGGAGGGTGTTGCTTTTCACTTGAGCATCGAGCAACACCGTCAAAGTATAAATTAGGCTTAATCCTCTGGATTGAACTGTGTAGGTCTGATTAAGCGTTGTCTCCTCTCTGACCCTGCCCTCTCCTAAAACCCCACAGTGCATCGACTGTAAGTCCGACCTTGGAGGATCAGAGATTGGGGCCGAAGTCAGGATACGAAACAGACAGCTCTACTGTAACTCCTGCTACATGCGACTCAAAAGTGAGTACATTAACCTGTTAAGACCTGAGGCCGATTCTAAAAATGTCTTCTAAATCCTAACCTTTTTCTGAAAAACTGATGTTTTGTCAGTGGTTCTCAAATGTTTTCATGTCAAGGTGGACCCCCAACATTATGTATTTGGCCGCGGACCCCCATCTCAAAATATGTTGTTCCAGGGACCCCCAGAAGCAAAGATTTTTTAAAGATAAAAAAATAAATATATATATATATATATATATATATATATATATATATATTTAAAAGAAATGTATATATTTAAAATATACATATATATATTTATTCAAAGATTTGCACACATTTTGACGATTTTTCAAAAATAGCAGATCTACAAAGCTTGCAGCGCAGCACAAAGTGACATGCTGTGAGCTTGTATATCTGCTATTTTTGAATAGCCAAAGTATAAAATAATGGTTAAAGTGGTTAAAAACTAAAATGACACAGACGCTTTCCCGGTTTTAATGGGTTAAATGGGCACCACAAACTCTACGGCCAGCTGTTTCAGGCGTCTGTCATCTTGTTGTTCCCTTCCTTGTAGCTGGCCAGCCAACCCCCATGTGATGGGACTGCTCTCCAGCAGATCGATGAAGAGACTACTCTGGACAACAACCCATGAACGACGCAGCCATGGAAACCAGGCAGGACACCACAGCCTAGATGCACTCGCATTTATGATTCCAATAAAGCCCCCCCCCCCCTTCCTCGCTGATCATCATATTGATTCTTTTTACAGTGTGTGTGATTGTGAGAGGGTAAGCTCGACAAGGTTAGCAACGTTAATGTGTTTATATCTTAATAAGTATTACAAGTTGTACAAAGTATAAGGGATGTGCATGCACCAGAGAGTTTTTAGATGTTTAACCAGAAAACACTACTCAAGTGTTATATTGTCTTTAAAATTATTGAGGCAGATCATGACCGATTTTGATAAATATTATTAAAAGATATCTGAGACAGAAGATTAGATTGGGGGAAACCTGCACCTTCATCTCCTCTCATCTAGGCCTTATTTCTGCTGAGTCTTGCGCTATAAAAATGTTTTGTCAACTAAGCTGTGCTTACCATGTCTATGTGCCTTCATGTTCCTAACAAGGGAGAAGTAATAGAGGTGAAACTATTTCCAAATGTATTTAAACATTTTCACGGTTATTTGGAGAGCACTTATCATGAGTTTTCACTGTTGGAATTTACAATCGAGAAGTGTTTCATGAGAAAAAACATATTGTCTGGAATGATATTGGGCAAACTTTCTTCAGTAACGTTTGTAAATAAAATGACCAAATGCTCATCTTGTCTGACTGTGTATTCACTGAACTGCAGGATTGCTTTAATGTGGTTATATTTACTCTGTGATGCTTGGATCATCTTTCCATTCGCCTCTCTCTCTCTCTCTCTCTCTCTCTCTCTCTCTCTCTCTCTCTCTCTCTCTCTCTCTCTCTCTCTCTCTCTCTCTCTCTCTCTCTCTCTCTCTCTCTCTCTCTCTCTCTCTCTCTCTCTCTCTCTCTCTCTCTCTCTCTCTCTCTCTCTCTCTCTCTCTCTCTCTCTCTCTCTCTCTCTCTCTCTCTCTCTCTCTCTCTCTCTCTCTCTCTCTCTCTCTCTCTCTCTCTCTCTCTCTCTCTGCAGTGTTACTGAAAGGAATTTCAATGAGCCTTTGTGCAAGGACCTGCCTGCTCCATGTTCTCCAAAGCCAATTTGTCATGCATATTTCAGTCAGCGTGCATGCATTACCCTTGATTACTCTGTGATAAGCTGTTCTCCTAATATATTCTGCCATGCAGCTGTTTAGTGAAATGACATCTGCATAAAGATACGTTTCAATATGCATATGTGAATGAGTGGAAACTCCTCTGATTGCTCCATTCCGAGTTCATAAATGCATTTGAAAGCTACGGTAAGAATATGTCCTCATGTTCCCCCTATATGAAAATTAGCTCTTTTGAAGTGATGGATTGAAATAAGTCAAAGAGAGCATTGAAATGGCCTGTATACTTGAGAGGGAGCACCACCAGTCCCAGGAGGCAAGCATTCAAATTTATTTTTAAAGATATTTTTCTTGGCTTCTGTTGTGAGGTTATTTTAATTCTAACGCTTTGAAAAGATGCTGGGCCTGCTCGGCACAGAGAGTAGATAACTAGCCAAGACATATAAAAGTGTTATACTGTATGATAAGCTGCAGAACCCATCGCTGTTCAAAAGCCAAGGCCACAACCAGGACCTAAGATGAGGTTTTGACATGGAGAATCGAGTAGTCTGTATAGCATGCATCTTAAAGGCATCCACATTGTACAGAATGCTGATGCTAAGCTTTTAACTAAAGCCAGGAGAAGAGAACATACTCTGGAATGACCGGCCTGAGGAGCTCAGGCTTGCTAAATCAGTGTTGCCCAACCTTGTTTTGATAAGTACTTTATAGAGTTATAATATTATGACATTTTAAAAAAACACTCAAAAGAATGAAGTCTCTGATGTGATTCAACACAGATGGAAGAGCTCAGACAATACCGACCCATACAGCCAGGTCATCCACCAAACTCCTAACTAACTTTGTCAAACAACTCTGTTATAGTCTTACACAAATGCTGTATTGCTTAGAGAAAATATCACAGCTGTTCAGAAGGTCTATTCAGATGAGTTTGATCCCATTCAGACATACTACAGTGAGTGAGTTACAATGATGTTGTTGGTTCAACCTTTGACATACACGTATTTCAGTCTAGCCAGAGGGGGGCACTATGTTCTTAGATGACAGTATAAAATATTGAAATGACCAAAGCTGCACCTTTTAGCTAAATGACTGCTGTTATCTGCACAGCCCATGTCATGTATTGAGCCGTACTGTTCTATTTTAGCTATTAAGAAATTCTGTGTCAGTCAGTCATCTGTCATTTTGGATTCCTGCTGTGATGTTTGGTCGTGTATGTGCCTGTAATTTCTGTTACAACATAAATAACTAATAGCTGACAGTGTATTCATCTACAGCTACAATACTTGCTGATTGCAGGAGCACCTTTGACACCACACACTAATCCACCTGCGATCTGAATTGTTTCTATAATTAATCGTGTCATTACTATCTCACAAGACCGGTTGCTATATCAAATATCAATAATATAGTAAAAGCAATGTCAAATAACGTGCATGGTTAAAATGGTAATACATTGAGGCAGACTGTGCAGGTAGAGAAACAGCAGCAGATATACAGTATACAGAATAACAGTCACTTAGCAGCCGATATCAGATAGTAGTGTAGGCTATACATACAAGTGGCAGTGCAAGTGCCAGAGTGGAGTACAGTCACAGTGTCACCTACACACAACGATAATGCTTGTGTGATGGCCTGTGTTGTCAAGACAACATGGCGACAGGGCAAGGTCCACAAACCATCAAACTAGCCTGCACACGTTTATTGTATATGTGAGTCTTCCTTTTAAAACAAGACTTTCCCTTGATGGAAGACTGTTCCATAATACAATCGACCTACTGTATAGAATAGGTAAATTAGGCCCTCTTCATATAATTGGATTTAGGTAAAGTTATCTGTCTCGCTTCTCAAATGTGTCCCCTTGGTGTGAACAGATGTGGCTGGGGTGGTGAGTGTCCTTGATGATCTGCTCACTTTTGGCTTGGTTATACTATGTCGTCCAATGTAAAAAGCATAAAAAATGCCATGCTACACACACTAACACTATGTCGTCCAATGATTAAAAAAAATAAGTAAAATGTAAAAAATGCCATGCTACACTATGTCGTCCAATGTAAAAAACATGAAAAACTAGAAAAGTGTGCTCATCGGAGCACAGGTCTCCGCCAGGCCGAGTTGCTTATCCAGGGCCTGCAAATTTTGGAAGGCAGTCATAGCCAATTGGAATGGGATCTAATAATTCTGATGTTATATCTACGGTATATGTTGCGCCATGAGCCAAGGAATCCAGGTAAAGATATGTTGAAAGTACGACCTACGGTTCAAGAGTTGGTCACCCAGTAATCTGAGTTCCCAGAAGTTTTCGCCAGCTCTCGCATACAAACGGGAGCTGGTCGGCCAGCTGTCTGGACTGACCAGCAAACCCAAGAGGCAGGCAAAATGGAACAAATGTAGTTCCTCACCATCCTCTCAATTGAGGTGAGGGTGACAGGTCTCCTGTCGTTCAGACATGATACTTTGATGTGTTTGGGAAACCAGCACAATGGTGGTCCCCGAACACTGCTTGGGTGAGGTTGAAATTATTCCCGGACACTCCCACCAGCTGATCCGCACACAATTTGAGGACACTGCCTGGGATGCCGTCAGGACCAGTGGCCTTACGGGTGTTCACCCGTTGGAAGGCATTCAAAAAATCTGCATCCGAGATGGTTAATGAGCTGGCCTACTCAGGTGGTGCTGACTGGCTGGTTGGTACTGTTAAACTCAAACTAGTCTTGAACTAGGCGTTCAGCTCACTGGGAGGGAGGGGGGGGTTCTCTGCACATGCTCCTCCTCATGTTGCCACTGTTGACCTTGTAATCCCGTTTGGCCCTTCTGATAGTTCTTTGGAGTTCAGCTTGGGTGGTACCAGGTATCTTAAAAGTATATAAGATTTAGTATATGAACTGTATACTTATCTACTATATCTCGGCTGTTTTATTAGTCTTACTCTTTTGTCCATTTATTGTAGAACTGTCCAAGTTCCCTGTACAGACAGATTCTGATTAGATACTGATTTACAAATGTTCTACTCGTTCTGAATTACAGATGATATACAGTGTACAAAAAGAAACAAAGTTACCAATCTTTTTCATTTTTATTTGAGATCAATACCGCATTACAACATATCTGCAAAGAAATAGCTGCAGGTAATTAGTGATTAAATATGAGAAGACTGTTACTTGATATAAATTCCAACCTTGTTTGACAAGTATAACAAAATCTAAATTACACATATGGCCATAATGGATTACATTTTATTTTCTGCTACTGGAAGATTGTGGAAAATTATGGGAGCTATTTCCAAGTACCTTTTGTTATACACCTCAGTAATATAAAATTATGAATTCGATAAGAAGGTAATTTGGCATTGTTTACTGTCAAGGTCAAAGTGGCTTAGAATCATTAGACACATTCTATAAATGTACTTTTCATGCTTCATTGAACAGTCTCTTGTACTGTAGTGCTCAGTGGAATGTTCTTTTGCATGATGTAACCAGGGATGTAATGTAATCCATGTTCTCCCTCCCCAAAGTTGATCATTTTTACAATACTTAACTCAAGATTAATTAATGGAACTACAAGGTTTCAAATGTGAAATGGAGTCATCTTTTAGTTTGTCTTTCTTTATGGGCCCTACATTAGTAGGCAGAGCATGTGACAAATTGGCTATTACTGGAGTTGAGTCAAATCTTTTCTTTGATGTATGACCATGCCACTTGCTGAAAATAACATATTTTCTTTTAAAGAATATCTTTTGGCATGTTGCTTTACTTAGATTGGATGTTGTAGAGAGACGGAAAATTTAGGTCAGAGAGAGGAGACATGTGAGATGGATTCAAACTCGGGAGCATGGGGTCAGTGCACTAACTGGCTGTGCCAGGCTGTGCCAGTTAGTGCAGTGCCACCCCAATAACAGAATTCCATGTGGAAAACATAAATTAGACCACTTAACCATAATTCGTTGGCAGGGGTCCCCCAAGGTTCTGTACTTGGCACCTCCTTTTTCCCCTCTACCCCAAATCGATTTGTGGAAAAAAGCTGATCTACAAGATCTGCAATTTCTGATGAATGTTCGCCTATTATGACATGCCCAGAATAGTGACACTAGGACTCATATAATTAAGGTTTAATTTTGTCATGAGGGTGCCCATTTGATTTTAAAATGTCCGCTAGTGATGTCTGCCAGACCCAACCCGAAAAAAACAAACATTTGTAAATAACAACACGACCCGACCTGAACACAACCTGTTCCATTCATTTTATTGTGGCTGGGGCTGACCCACCCGACCCGCACCCGGGATAATTGCATCTGAAGCTTACCCGAACCCGCGGGTCAACCCTTGGGTCACGTGCATCTTGATTAGGTTTCTTTACACTCTGGTGGAACTCACTGCTCTGATAATCAACATGGATAAGAAACCATTTTGTCACTTTCAAAGAGATATTGGTCTGTGAATTTTTGTTCAATGAATGAAATAGCCAAAATCCCTATCCCTACATTTCCTCATTGTGAATGCTGACTCTTATCTCTGGCTTACAAAAGGGCAAAATGCATTCAGAAGAGATTGATCTGCACAGTCTGAATGGCACTGACAATGTTTATTCTCGGAGGATGTTTGTGGCCTACTGTATGTCTTTGTTTTTTAAGCATAGTGTAGAGTGACTGTGATGCAGTGAATCACATGACTCCCTAACACTATATTTTCTAGAAAGATCATGTCACCTTTCTGTGGACAATCATTATATCCGACTATTGCCGATCTACAAGCGCACAGCACATCGCAGATTCAATGCTTTCTTAGCTTACAGATCTGCTCTTTCCGTGTTCAGCCCAGGTTTAGGGTTAAACTAGGCAGTTACCCCCTCACAGATCTGGAATATGCAGATCCCATATGAAGGACCACCCCAAGTCTTTGGATTGGTTCTGTGAAGCTGTCAATAAGAATTCCTTCCTTGATGCCACCGGAATTGTGAGTTGCACTGAAATAAAAAAAAACAGACTTTGCCTCTCTTTTCTAGGTCTTGTATTTCTATGTTGTGTTCTCGTTCGAGTTTTCATGGTTGTTGTTCATGTCTTCCCCAGGTGTTTCTCATGTGTAATCATCCCTCATGTATATTAGTGTATATTAGTTCCCCAGTCAGTCCTTTTGGAGTCATTGTTTGGTGTCACGTGTTTAGTGTTAGTTTGTGATTGTGACGTTTTCTCTGTTTTCCTGTATTAAATTCCCAATCATGGGTTTTGAACTCTATTTCTGCCTGACTGTCTGCATTTGGGTCCTCACCACACCACCAGATTGTGCCAGAATGACTCGACCATACAGGACCCATCGGACAGCACCCTGACCCAGCCTGTCTACACCTGGTGAGGCCTTGAGTTGTCAAATGGACATCTGATGCTACGGCTAGTGGGGGGCAAGTCGTTTAATGCACCAGCTGGTGTGACTGTTGGAGGGATTACTAGTGAAGCACTGACTGGTTGATTGTGATGTCCTGGTCATGCAACTTCTGGTGTCACTCCTCGAAGTCCTGGTTGTGCTGCCTCCGATATCATTCCTCAGGGGTTCTGGTTGTGGAAGCGCTGACTGTCCGGCATCTCTTCAGCCCCAGGTTCTATGTCCCTTTACTGTCCGGCAGTGGAAGAAAGCTCAGAGGGGTTTCAGCCCCTTTCCCTGCCCTTTGGAAAATGTTTCAAATACCTTTTCCTGTCTGCAGTGGAAGAACACTCTGGGGGGTTTCAGCCACTTTCCCTGCCTTCTACAGTACCTTTACTCTCATCTCTCGGTGATCTAGCCCATTGTTGCATTTCCGTCGTGTCCCTCTTCATCATGGTGGACATGTGGGACGTCAGGTGCCGTCCCTAGAGGGGGGAGGGGGGAGGTTACTGTCACAGTCACAGACTTTGCCTCTCTTTTCTAGGTCTTGTATTTCTAGGTTATGTTCTTGTTCTAGCTTTCACGTCTTCCCCAGGTGTTTCTCATGTGTAATCAGCCCTCATGTGTACCAGTCAGTCCTTGTCCAGTCATTGTTTGGTGTCACATCATGTTTAGTGTTAGTTTGTGATTGTGAGGTTAATTCCCCGTTTTCCTGTTTTAAATACCCATTCATGGGTTTTGAACTCTATTTCTGCCTGTCTGTCTGCATTTGGGTCCTCACCACACCAACAGATCGTGACAGAATGTGTAACATTGCAGTGGGAATGATAAGGCTGCACAGCCACAGCTGGAGTGCCCTGATATGCTTGAAAAGTTATTATGCCTGAGGTGACAGGGGACACAAGTGTCCAGGTCCGGTATTAATTCATTCTGTCTCACTGTTGTGACTGAGCACAAACCAGAATACTGATTCCCACTTAATCCTCCAAGCCCCTCTACAACTCTGGACTTATTTTCAGCAATGAGCGTGTTTAGGAGGAGATGAGTAGAGTAAAGTGATGTTGGGACTTGATTGGAACCTACAGTACACATGCTGTACAGCATTGAGCATACATATGTATGCTCAATATGTGTATTGTGTATGTGGAAATTATTTATCCTCTCCCTTTCACATTAAAGGCAATCTTGAAACCTACAGTATAGCTCTGTCCAATCACCCATGATGACTGGAACAGCATTACAAGGTAACATGAATGTTCACTGTAATGTTAAGTGATCATCCAGCCAGGTAGACTTGTATGTGACAGACAGCATCTCATTTATATGAGATGCTGTCTGTCAGTGAGCTTGTTGTCAGTGAGCGTCTGTTTCTGTGTTCAATAATGCTGAATTTATCTTCAAGTCAAGGGAATGAGCTTCCCGGCTGAATCTTAAATGAGTTTCAACAGAATTCCACTGGGCAATCAGGCCAACACTGCAGTATCTCTCTTATAGAAATTGACTGGGGCCATCGTGTTTAAACGCATCACAGGCCATAATTCATCTTCCAGCACCAGCCCTTTTCTAGTGCCCACCCCTTGTCATTGCTTGTCACTCAGCGTTGAAGTTAATTAGAATTTTATCTGAGAAAAACCTAAAAAAAAAAAAAAGACTAAAAGGAAGGATAACAAGTTCTTAATCTGTTCTTCATTTCTGGTTAAAAAAAGAACAAATCAGTTTAACATTGACACAATACACATAACGGTACAAAGACAGAAATGGCATGCACCCCTCCTCCCCAATACACAAGATAAGAGACTTGATATACAAAACATTTGTTTAATATTTGCCCTTAAAATGTATTGTTTTCCCACTGTAAATTGCCAACCAGACTGTTTCATGAACAGCGAATGTGTCTGAGCCTGAAATTGTGCCTGGTCAGTCACTGTAGCTATTGTAGGTAATAGATTCATCAATAAATGATCAATTCTAATCTTGATTTAATATGTGATTAGGGTGTGTGGCAATGGACATGTTGGGCTCTCATTTTCATTTTGAGATAATATAGTCAATTCATCCAGTAATCGGAACCCAAATATAAAAATAGCTGCAGGCACTGATAATACGGGGCCAGGGATTGCAGAGAGAAGAAAGAAAGAAGCAATGATAAGTAATATGCACAATAAGCCATAGAAACATAGAATACTGAACAAATGAGCATTTTAAACCCTCACTAACCCTAACCTCGGTAAAACTATGCCTTCCCCTACCTCAAGAAATACTACGTGTAAGCCTACGAATGCCAAATCATGATCGCCTCAACACATCGTCGGGGACAGGGATCGAACCGGTGACCTCCGGACTCATAGGCTGCCTTTCTTCTCATTGAGCTAGATATATGGCTTCCCTGACAGTGTCTGTTGATAATTCTTTCTGTCCCTGATGGACCAAGCCTCTGTTTTGCTAACTACTCTAGATCACTGGTTCCCTAACCATCTACCGATGGAGAAATTGTACGTCTCCTCGGAACAGAAACCAGTGAAAGTAGACGATCTACAAGCTCACAAAACGTTGCTATCTGAAAAGTTGTAAGATTGTAGATCGGCTAAGTGAGCCTTGAACCGGCGACGTTGCAGTTGTCAGGCAGACGCTTAAGCGAGAAACCATTGGACCGATAGACCTCAACTGGTGAAAAAGCAGCTCACACAGATGATACAGTTTCACGCAAATAACTGAAAAATCCTGGGTTTAAGTGTTTTTCAAACTGCTCAAAATTGCGGACAATCTAAGGGCGAAGCTTACTGGTCAAAGCGATAGATGTGTTCCTCATGCGTCAAGGCATAAGTGTAAGCAAGTTTCACGACTTTCGGTCAAACGAGGCATGACTTATTTACGAAAATTATAGCAATTGAAAAATTGCTATAGCGCCCCCCTTTGGCCAATTGAGTGAGATTGGTTTCAGTGATATTTGGAATGACCCTCTACATTACTGCAACGTTTCAAAGAAATTTGAGTCTGCATGTGTGCGTTAGGGGCAGATGAATAATTTTCATAAAACTGCAATAGTTAAAAACTCTCTCCTCCTGATTTTTGGGTAATCTGCACAAATCTCTTTACACATGAACTTTGGACCTCTGCCGACAAAACGTTAGTAGCGGATTTTCCATAAGTGAAAGAATGCAGAAGTTATGAGCCAAAGTATGTTTTTCATATAATTAAAAATGGTGGGAGATCTAAAGGTCAGAGGTCAAAAGTCAGACCGCGAAAGGTGTCGGGCATGAAGAGCTGCATGTGTGTATCAAAGTTTCATGGCTGTAGGTGAGACAGGGCATGAGTTGTACCTGTTCAAAGTTGGCACTTTCAATTGAGTGCTATAGTGCCACCCTTTGACGAATGAGTGTGAGAATTATTTCTTGATAGTTTTTCATGACCATCTACCATATGGCCGAGTTTCATAAAAAGCGACAGCACGGTTCAGCCAGAACTGCGAAAAGTGGCATTTTATGAATGTTGTGTCGGAGCTGTTTTATTGTTTTATTATTTATTGTTTGTTTATGTTTGTTTTGAATGTTTGTATATAAAAAAGCAATCAACATATTTTGCAAAAATAATTATAATAATAATAATAATAAGGGACACAAGATAAGAAATTAGCAAAGTGAATACATAATATGGAGATACAATTTAAAATGAATAATATTACAACCCCTAATCTAAACACAAATTAAAACAAACAGAATAGCTTAAATATAATCCTCCTATAATTCTACAAAGCTCTGTGCGAAGCTCTGTGCGGTGAGCCCAAAATCTCTTCTGCCCGGTTCTCCTCAGTGGCTGGAGCAATTGCTCTGCGTTTGCACAGCCATTGACCATCACCATGTGCACGGAACACCAAAGCCCGTTTTTAGCTTTCCCCAAATGTCAGCCGTATATTAGCGTTTTTATGCATCAACTAGTGATCCGGGCCACTGATGATAGAGCCCAAAGAAGTGCCTCAGTAGGCACCAACTGTAACAATGTAACAATGTAACCAATCAACTATAGAGTGCATATAAACCATGGAAATGTAAATGCAACGCAAACCATGAGCAGGGCACCACAGGGATTTGAACCCCGTCTTAGTAAAACCAGGAGAACCAGACCAGTGCCTTTTGTTTTGGTTTGTTGTCTCCGCCAGGCCGAAGGCATGGCGAGTGTATGTTTTACCGTCCGTCCATGTCCGTGTGTCATTCGGTCATTATGTGTATGCAAAACATACTCTCTCTCCATGCCTTTCGGCCTGGCGGAGACAATAATTGCATACATAGTATTTCAGAATTCCACAAACTTACTTGAGTAAAAAATGTGAGTACTTCTTCCATCACTGCTGTCTGATTACAGAGCAGCTCTGAGAGACGAGTATGATTAATGACAAGTGGAAGTAAATGCGCTGACATGCAGTATGTCAGTGGTTCTCAACTTTGGGTTGGGACCCCTAGGGGGGTCCCCAAATGATTGGGGGGGATGATTAGCTTAATGTGCAACATTGTTTTCTCACTCAACAGTTATCAAACCAACATACAGTATAGGGCAGAGCAGTGGAGGACATGCGTCACAAACCCATTACATTTTCACATAATACAAATATTTACATCAATTATTCTAAGCCTGGAACCAAGCCATCCAGGCTCCTGGTGAATCATGACCATAAAACATTTGATTATAATATTATTATATTTAATTATACACTATATTTAATAAATACCCTTTTTTTGCGTTTTTCAAATATTTTCTGATCAAGACCAAACCTTAGGCTATTCACAGAGAACAGTTGACTAGACTGTGTATTTCATAGAGATAGAGAGAGAATATGTACATTTAAAATGTATATTAATCTGTAGTATTGGCAGCACACCTTAAGGTAAGAAATACTAGTAGTGGGCAAAGGTGGATTTAGCATATCTTTGACCTAACCAAATACAGTTTATCATGACATCATCATCAGCACTACAAAAACAAGACAGGGCTCCACATTAACTTTTCTATTTTCATTTGATTTTATTATTATTTTATTTTGTATTATTCATGCATGTAGAATTTCTTTTACTATTTATTGTGTAGCAATAAAAGACAATATGTCTCAAAACACTGGCTTACAGTTGAATTATTGGCAACACAATAAATAGGAATTCAAGAAAATAAGCCAAATACTGAACATGCCTCTGAACATTGGCTTGCAGTTATTGCATATAGCCAAAATGCAATAATAATATTAGGCTTGTCATTGAGGATGGAAACTAAAGTTGTCCTTTTGAGGAGAAGTGGAACTTAGAAGTCAATTTAAGTTTAGCATGAGGGAGAGGGTCTACCCTCTGCAGGGAATGACTCGACATCTAGGCTACAGAAAACATTCATTTTTTTCATTTGGTTTCATTTTACACTCTCAAGAGTTACAGATCTATAAGGGTCCATTTGGTTACCAACTGTCCATCATTTAGCTGGGGACCACCTGGAACCCCCTCAAGAACCACTGGTGGTCCCCGGACCACTGGTTGAGAACCACTGTCACTGGCCTACACACATACAAACAAGACAGACAAAACACAAGCGGTTACTGCTGCCATTAATTAGTTGCTGTTGATTGCCTATGCGGTCAAATCAGGGTCAAATGCACAGGCTCAACGAGCCATCGGTAACCTGCTTGTGTTACATAGCTGCAGTGGTGTAAAGTACATTTACTTAAGTACAATGTTGAGGTATTTTTACTTGTGGAGTATTTCCAATTTTCAATACTTTTACTTCTACTCCCTACATCTCAGAGGCAAATATTATACTTTTACTCCACTGCACGTATTTGAAAACTTTAGTTACTAGTTACTTTGTAGATTTTGATTATTACTACAAAACAGACATTATCCACTTCAGCCCTATATACATTTTGGCTAAACTCACAACGCGTCGCGACGCGACACGTAGTGAGTTTTCTGGTGGTGGAAGGAGGTGGTTTGAATTATATATAATTCAAACACACACACACACACACACACACACACACACACACACACACACACACACACACACACACACACACACACACACACACACACACACACACACACACACACACACACACACACACACACACACACACACACACACACACACACACACATACATATATATATATATACATATATATATACATATACATATACATATATACATATATATATACATATACATATATATATATACATATATATATACATATATATATACATATATACATACATACATACATACATATATATATATATATATATATATTAATAATTTTGATTATATATAATCAAAATGACACCGAAGCTCACAATGCGTATTGTGAGCTTGTAGATCGTCTATTTTCAAATGGCCGAAATGTATATAGGGCTGAAGTGGTTAATGTATGTTTCGTAATGATCGCAAAATCTACAAAGTAACAAGTATCTAAAGTTTTCAAATAATTGCAGTGGAGTAGAAATATAATATTTACATTTGAGATGTAGTGGAGTAGAAATAAAGGTTGTGAAAATTGTGCTCCAGTAAAAAATACCTAGATTTTACTTAAGTACAGTTCTTGAGTAAATGTACTTAAGTTACCTTACAACTGTGGTTTTAAATGGCCTGTCTTGGTTTAAAGCCCACTCACCACGACAAGGTGCAGGCCGAGAGTGGGGGGGGAGGGGGGGGGGGTTGTGGGAGGGGGGGGGGGGGGATTGGGACGAGACAACATGAAACATTTATTACAAACATAAGCAAACAGATATTACATAATACGAGACTTGGGCGTCTTCTTCTTTCGTGTATCATCATCAGATGTCCAGCTCAATGACGTGCAGCAACGCCCTCGTCTCAGGTCCCACATCAAAGAGACCGGCCTCCGATGGTGATCTGTACAGGACACAGAGAGGTGATTATGTGATCAGCAGTCTGCTCAAGCATACTGTGCTGTCTGCCAGGACCATTCTTCATGCATGTTTTTAAGTGTCGAACCCCAGTACGCAGTCGGTTCAGCTAGGTCAATTGCTGGCGTGGCAGAGCTTCCTCCTTTGATGCCGTCTCCTGGGTCCCAGATGTAGTGGTGACAACATGTGGGCCCATGCAGAAGACTCCCCACTCCTGCTTCCAGGATGCCTCCATCCATGCCTTTGTAGACAGGTCCTCAGGGATAGAACTGAGCAGCTCTTGTTGAATGGGCGGCGGGACTCGAGTCAGTTTGGAGGCAACGCTGTCATAGAGGTGTCATGCAGGATATGCCAATCATGTGTCTGGGCTTTCCTTTGTTGCTTAAAAGACAGTGTCCTATCCAGATACCTTGGGGCTTGCTGGAACTCAAGCTGGTTGTTGTCCATGAACACATCCGGTTCCCTTTCTGCTTCGCTGTTGTTGAGATGATATGCTGCCAACACCGTCTTGCCAATGCTGAGCTGCAGGCGCCACCTGCGAAAGTAGGCTGCCAAGATGTCCATGTGGACATGATGGAGGTCATTGGGGTAGAGCGGCTTAGTTGGATTTTACAGACCAGGAGTGTTAGTATAGGCCGAAGTCAAAACACAGTATATACCTCATTGTGATAGCTGTATGTCTGCAGTACACCTCACTGGTGGCAATTGCCTGGTTGTGATGCGTAGATGTGATCAATCAGGGTAAGCTCTTTGGCCGTTGCAGTGGATATAAGCTAATTTGTTGTTGCATTTTTTTTATCTGATTTAAATTTTTAGAGATATTTCACTTTGAATTTCCCCATTGAAAGGGATTTTCCACCCGTTCCATCCGTTTTTTGACGGCAAACTAGCCCTTAATTAGTTTAGCTCTCGAACCTTTAGAACCTTAAACCTTTAGAACCTTAAACCTTTCTTTAAAACCTTAAACCTTTCTTTAAAACCTTAAACCTTTCTTTAAAACCTTTAAAACCTTAAACCTTTCTTTAAAACCTTTAAAACCTTAAACCTTTCTTTAAAACCTTTAAAACCTTAAACCTTTCTTTAAAACCTTTAAAACCTTAAACCTTTCTTTAAAACCTTTAAAACCTTAAACCTTTCTTTAAAACCTTAAAAACCAAAAACCTTAAACCTTAAAAACCTTAAACCTTAAAAACCTTAAACCTTAAAAACCTTAAACCTTTCTTTAAAACCTTAAACCTTTCTTTAAAACCTTAAAAACCTTAAACCTTTCTTTAAAACCTTTAAAACCTTAAAAACCAAAACCTTTCTTTAAAACCTTTAAAACCTTAAACCTTAAAAACCTTAAACCTTAAAAACCTCTTAAACCTTAAAAACCTCTTAAACCTAAAACCTCTTAAACCTTAAACCTTTAAAACCTTACATTTTTAGTGCCGTTCTTAGAAATGTATTGTGACAGTTGAGATATTGTCGCGGCATTTGTGGTCTTTTAAAACAATTTTGAGGCATTTTGTGGCACTTGTGGTGATTTATTTGTGAACGACCAAAGAGCACACCCTGATTGATCACATCTACGCATCACAACCAGAATATTGCCACCAGTCAGGTGTACTGCAGACTTAGAGCTATCACAATGAGGGAAATACTGTGTTTTGACTTCGGCATCAGCAAGAAGTGAGTGAAGGGCAAAGCTCTTCGGCCATGCCTCTACCTATACCAACACTCCTGGTCTGTCAAATCCAACTCAGCCGCTCTACCCCAAATGACTTCTATCATGTCCACATGGACATCTTAGCAGCCCACCTTCGTAGGTGGCGCCTGCAGCTCAGCATTGGGAGGACAGTGTTGGCAGCATATCACCTCAACAACAGCGAAGCAAAACGGGAACTGGACGCGTTCATGGACCACAATCACCTGGAGTTCCAGCAAGCCCCAAGGTACCTGGATAGGACACCGTCTTCTAAGCAACACCCAGAGGCCAAAGTGTCATCAACGGTCTCGCCAATCTGCTGTCTCGCTGGTACGTCCTGAGATTCCTCTGCCAACGTACTACGAATCCCCACGCAAGCCCTGGTCTTTGCTGCAGCCAAACACGGTGCCTCAGCTTGGTGTAGAAGCCCACATGCCAAAAAGGTTGATGCTGCCATTAACAATGTTCTCCGGATTATAACTGGTTGCCTGAATCCCACCCCTATATTCTACTTCCCAATCCTAGCAGACCTCAACCGGCCTCCAACAAGAGGCTGCTACCCTCACATCCTCGCCCAAGGATAGCCCAGAAACATGACTGGCATATCCTGCATGACAACACTATGACAGCATTGCCTTCAAAACAGACTCAAGTCCCGCCACCCATACAACAAGAGATGATCAGTTCTATCCCTGAGGACCTGTCTACAAAGGCATGGATGGAGGCATCCTGGAAGCAGGAGTGGGAGTCTTCTGCATGGGCCAACACGTTGTCACCGCTACATCTGGGACCCAGGAGACGGCATCAAAGGAGGGAGATCTGCTATGCGGGAAATTGACCTAGCTGAACCGACTGCGTACTGGGGTTGGACACTTCAAAACATACATGAAGAAGTAGGGCCTGGTAGACAGCACAATATGCTTGAGCAGACTGCTGATCACTTTTATAGCTATTGAATTGTATAGCTACCTTGCAATGATGTAACTCCAAGGTGGGCGAGAAATCAAAAATGGTTGCTCCATTGGTTAGACATTTATCATTCAAAATGTACATCTCGTTGACTCAGTTCAGGTATGTTGGGACACATCGACATGATGTTCTTGATCTTGTTCTTCTTCGGACAAGAAATTAAACTTTTAAATGGAAAAACGTAGATCATCTTGATTAAAATGTAGCAGCTTCATGTGATTCTTGTTCTTCTTCGGGCAAGAAATTACACAGTTCCCCCCACCCCGACTTAACACCCCAAAAAAGTCACCTTTGGGACCTACCAAAAAGTGACTTTTCAAATGACCAGGTAGGGGCCCGGATTTACAGAGGCCTATGGCTAAAAACCTGGGAAAAAAGCAGCAGGTTAGGGTTAGGAGGTTCCTACCTTGAGGCGTCTTCAGAAGAAACCCCCGATGGGCCAAGGTCCTCGACGGCGGAAACCAACCAGCGTTGAGCATCGAGGTGGATACACCGGGCCTCGGTGCGGAGGAATCCCCCCCAAGCAGACAAATCCATGGATAGAGAGAGGCGGAGGCAGGCTGAGACGAGTCACAGGAGGGTACAGGCTGGGTAGGTTCACAGGAGGGGTAGACTCCTCTTTACAAGACTTTGTAGACAGAGGCTCTTCGAAAGACTTTGTAGACAGTGGCTCCTCTTCTATATATATGTAGTGTTTCCCCGAAAAGGGAGGGGGGAGGGGGGGGGGTGAAAATCTGATACGGCATTTTTCTTATCTTAGTTTGAAAAAAAAAATGAAAAAGAAATATGGGGGGGGGGGGGGGGCACCGGAAAATGAAATGGGGGGGAGGGCACCAAAAAAAAACAAAATGGGCGGGGGGCACCAGAAAATGAAATGGGGGGGGGGGCACCGGCAAATGAAATGGGGGGGAGGGCACCAAAAAAAAATGAAATGGGGGGGGGGGGGGCTACCAGAAAATGAAATAATAAAGAGATGTTCCAATTGAGCAAAATTCTTTTTCATTTTTTTTGGGGGGGGGTTCAACGACACAAATCAAATGTAATGAAGGTTTATCCGCATGTGTTGTGAAATGACAACACATACATCACATCAATCCACATCACATACTACACTACACTACACTACACTACTTATGTGATGTGGGCTGACGTGATGAAGACTTACCTGCACGGATGTGACGTGAAATCCTGAGACGCGACGCAAATCAAATTACTTAACTTGACGCGAAATGAAATGGGGGGGGGGAGAGCACCAAAAAAAATTAAAAGGGGGGGCACCAGCAAATGAAATGGGGGGGGGGGGGCTACCAGAAAATGAAATAATAAAGAGATGTTCCAATTGAGCAAAATTCTTTGTCATTTTTTTTTGGGGGGGGGGGGGGGGGGGCGGTGGTGGTGGGGGGGTGAAAATCTGATACGCCATTTTTCTTCTTGGGGGGGGCACCGGAAAATGAAATGGGAAAGGGAGGGACCGGAAAATGAAATGGGAGGGGAGGGCACCGGCAAATGAAATGGGGGGGAGGGGTGGCACCAAAAAAAATGAAATGGGGGGGCACCAGAAAATGAAATGGGGGAGGGCACCGGCAAATGAAATGGGGGGAGGGCACCAAAAAAAATGAATTGGGGGGGCACCAGAAAATGAAATGGAGGGGGCACTGGCAAATGAAATGGGAGGGGAGGGCACCAAAAAAAATGAAATGGGGGGGGGCACCAGAAAATGAAATGGGGGGGGGTGCACCGGCAAATGAAATGGGGAGGGGGAGGGCAACAAAAAAAATGAAATGGAGGGGGCACCAGAAAATGAAATGGGGGGGCTACCAGAAAATGAAATGACAAAGAGATGTTCCAATTGAGCAAAATTCTTTATGTCATTTTTTTGGGTGGTGGTGGGTGGGGGGGGGGGGGGGTAACAGAAAATGAAATGATACGGAACTGTTTCAGTTGAATGACGCAAATCAAATGTAATGAAGGTTTATCCGCATGTGTTGTGAAATGACAACACATACATCACATCAATCCACATCACATACTACACTACACTACACTACACCATGCATTTATGTGATGTGGGCTGACGTGATGAAGACTTACCTGCACGGATGTGACGTGAAATCCTGAGACGCGACGCAAATCAAATTACTTAACTTGACGCGAAATGCTACGAAACATAAATCACACAAACGCTGGCCGTGACTCAATAATAAAAAAAACCACTGGTCCAGTCCCTTCTGGGGGGGGGGGGGGGGGGGGGGGGGGGGGGCGGTGAAAATCTGATACGGCATTTTTCTTACCCAAGTTTGAAAAAATTAAAAATAAAAATATGGGGGGGCACCGGAAAATGAAATGGAAGGGGGGGGCACCGGCAAATGAAATGGGGGGGGGGAGAGCACCAAAAAAAATGAAAAGGGGGGGCACCAGCAAATGAAATGGGGGGGGGGGGGCTACCAGAAAATGAAATAATAAAGAGATGTTCCAATTGAGCAAAATTCTTTGTCATTTTTTTTTGGGGGGGGGGGGGGGGCGGTGGTGGTGGGGGGGTGAAAATCTGATACGCCATTTTTCTTCTTGGGGGGGGCACCGGAAAATGAAATGGGAAAGGGAGGGACCGGAAAATGAAATGGGAGGGGAGGGCACCGGCAAATGAAATGGGGGGGGGGGGCACCAAAAAAAATGAAATGGGGGGGCACCAGAAAATGAAATGGGGGAGGGCACCGGCAAATGAAATGGGGGGAGGGCACCAAAAAAAATGAAATGGGGGGGCACCAGAAAATGAAATGGAGGGGGCACCGGCAAATGAAATGGGAGGGCAGGGCACCAAAAAAAATGAAATGGGGGGGGGCACCAGAAAATGAAATGGGGGGGGGTGCACCGGCAAATGAAATGGGGAGGGGGAGGGCAACAAAAAAAATGAAATGGAGGGGGCACCAGAAAATGAAATGGGGGGGCTACCAGAAAATGAAATGACAAAGAGATGTTCCAATTGAGCAAAATTCTTTATGTCATTTTTTTGGGTGGTGGTGGGTGGGGGGGGGGGGGGGGGGTAACAGAAAATGAAATGATACGGAACTGTTTCAGTTCAATGACGCAAATCAAATGTAATGAAGGTTTATGCGCATGTGTTGTGAAATGACAACACATACATCACATCAATCCACATCACATACTACACTACACTACGGACTTATGTGATGTGGGCTGACGTGATGAAGACTTACCTGCACGGATGTGACGTGAAATCCTGAGACGCGACGCAAATCAAATTACTTTTTTTGAGGGGGGGGGGGGGGTGGTGGTGGGGGGGGGGTGAAAATCTGATATAGCATTTTTCTCATCCAAGTTTGAAGAAAAGAAAAAAAGGAAAAAAAATATGGGGGGGGGCACCGGACAATGAAATGGGAAGGGGGGGCACCGGCAAATGAAATGGGGGGGGGGGGGAACCAAAAAAAAAAAATGGGGGGGGCACCAGAAAATGAAATGATATGGAACTGTTTCAGTTCAACAAAATTCTGTGTGGCATTTTCTAATCTGAAAAGGGAGGAGGGGGGGTGATGGGGGGGGTTACAGTGCTAACTACTGAAATACAATCACATCATTTTAAATTCGAATTCGGGAAAAAAAAGGGGGGGGCACCAGAAAATGAAATGATACAGAGAAGTTTCAGTGACAGCGGCTCTTCTTCGAAAGACTTTGTAGACAGCGGCTCTTCTTCGAAAGACTTTGTAGACAGCGACTCTTCGAAAGACTTTGTAGACAGCGGCTCTTCAAAAGACTTACCTTAGTGTAGACAGTGGCGGAGGCAGGCTTAGACGACTCACTGGAGGGTGCAGGCTGGATTGTTCCACAGGAGGGTGAAGAACCTCTGCCAGGATGTATTCTTGAGTATCTGAAAGAAACAAACAAAGAAACAAAGATTTATTCAAGTGACCGAGAGCCACATATAGGATACGTATACTGCATCCTCATACACAGCCTAGTATACTGTATCCTCATACACAGCCTAGTATACGTATACTATATCCTCATACACAGCCTAGTATACGTATACTGATAATACTGTATCCTCATACACAGTGTGCCTGAAAGGCATTGTATTATGTTCCAATGTTTTATGCCAAAAACACAATTAATGGTTAATCACAATTATGTGTATTATTTAAGTTTTGTAACTGTGACACAGCCCTAGACACAGCATAGCAGTGGCAATAGCAGGCAGCACATTAATCCATTAAAGGGATAGTTCACGCAAAAACAATTTTTTCTATCAATTAGTCACCCCATGGAGACTTGAATTCATGGATATTTTTTTTTTGTCAAATTCCTAAGACAATAATTTGATAACCAGCGGACCCGTAGGCAGCGGTTCCGGTAGGAGAAACAAAGGAGACTCTTTGTGTCTCCTACCGGAACCGCTACCGGCCATCAAATTATTGGCTTAGGAATGAGACAAAACAACAAAATATCCACAAATTCAAGACTTCAGGGGTGACTAATCGTTAGAAAATAAGTTATTTTTGGGTGAACTATCCCTTTAAGACCGGCTTAGGCTATGCCTAGGGCTGTGACAATTAAAACATTTAAGTTGACACCTGTCATACAAATACATGTGATTAACCATTTAGTTGTGTTTTTGGCATTGGAAGATATGGACAGTCGTTAAAGTAACTAAGTACATTTACTCAAGTACTGTACTTAAGTACAGTTGTGAGGTATTTTTACTTTACTGGAGTATTTCCAATTTTCAGTCCTTTTACTATTTCTTTATTGCAGTATTGATACTTTTACATAAGTAAAACATTTTAACATTTTTTCCACCACTGCATATGGATTCAAATGTAATTTCTGTTTGGCTTCCAGGCTTTGTAATAAAACAAATTGCAAATGACAAATAACCGTGAAGGGATATTTCACTTACAAACTTGTTTGAGCTCATTTTAACGTCCACTCTGCTTTTGTGATTCACCCCAGACACTTTAAATTGCTTGATTGAGTATTTAGAAGATATACATTGTATCAGACACGCCCCCTTCCTATACAAACCCATTGTAAACTTCAAACTCCATTTTAACCATGTTACATTCATTGAAAACACCTGTCCTCGGTTCTGGTGACTGATGTGGACCTTCTAATGTGTGGGACCGTGTTTTTTTCACCCCTAGGGGGTTCTCAGAGTTACTACAGGAGGTCCGCCAAATCTTTGTGATAGGATTTTTGTTTTTACATTAACCACTTGAACCCTAGCATCCCTATCCTGAGGGGAACATTAACCGAAAATAGCCGATCTACAAGCTCACAACGCCTCGCAGTGCGAGGCGTTGTGAGCTTGTAGATCGGCTATTTTTGGCAAAGAGAGTGGGGAAAAGAGCAGACTAAGTACAGAGTTAAAGTTTACTTAGTGTTGATGGTTTAAGTGGTTAAATGTCTGAAAATACACATTAACATGAAACCAACATCTATGAAAAGCTTTAATCTGCAACACAAGTTTATGCAATACATAATGGGGGTCCCTGCTCCATCTCTCTCTCAGAGAGGGGGTCCTTGGCCTGAAAACATTGAAGACCCCTGCAATAGAGGATGCAGTGACATTAAAAGCCAAAGAGAATAGGTGGGTTTTAACCCATTAAGACCGGGAAAGCATCTGTGTCATTTTAGATTTCTTTGGCTATTTAAAAATAGCAGATATACAAGCTCATAGCGTAGCACCGAGTGCGGCCACCCGTGGTCTTTTTGCTCGTTTTTGTAGTACCAGTAACGACTGATCGGCAGACCTCAGAGCCCTGGCTAAGGGTGTATGGTTCCAGGAGCTCAGCGAGGTACAGAGGAGCTATACTAGCCCGTTTAAAGATTTAAAAGCAAATACAAAGGACCTTATAATCAATTCTAAATTTGACAGGGAGCCAGTGAAGTGAGGCAATAAATTAAATGTCTCTATTACTGTAAATTATGCCATACTGCTGCCATAACAGTAGAACAGCAGTTACAAAATACAAAGATAATGCCTAGATTGAGCAATAGAACAATGGTTCCCAATCTGAGGGCCAGGACCCCTTGGGGGGGTCCCCCAAATTATGTTGGGAGTCCCCAGACGATTAGCTTAATGTTGCAACATTATTTTCTCACCCAACAGTAAACAAACCAACATACAGTATAAGTGTACAGGGTATCTGCACATTTATAAAGTTACAATTTAAGGACTTTTAAGACATTTTAATACCTCTAAAATGACAAATAAAAACGAATAAGACCATTACTGCGTCAAAAGTAACCAACTATACTATTAAAAAAAACTGTCCAACATTGGCACGACAAACATTTTGAAAATAGCCGATCTACAAGCTAGTAGATCGGCTATTTTCACAATATTTATATGTGGAACCGAGTCAAACTAAACTTAATGCCTCAACTGCCTCCTACAATTCCAAGTGCTTGTCAAGGTGAAGGTCACCTGTTCAAATAGGATTATTTTGGGGGGTTACGGCCTGAAAAGTTTGGGAACCCTTGATATAGACCAGTGGTGTACTCACTTTTTTACTTAAGTAAAAGTATCAATATTGCAATATAGAAATACTGTTACAAGTAAAAGTACGGAATTCTACATTTACTTGAGTAAAAGTACAAAAGTAATGGCATCAAAAGTAAAAAAGTGAAAGTACTCATGCAGAATGTCCCAGAACAATGGGTTTGTATAGGAGGGGGGCGTGTCTGATTAAATGCATATCAAATGTCTAAATACTGAATCAAGCAACTTAAAAACTATCTGGGGTGAAACACAAGTAGACGTTAAAATGACCCCAAACATGTTTGAAAGTGAAATATCCCTTATGTTAACACTTCACTCAAGTCACTCCAAACCAAATATGTCTGACCTACCATTTAAATTGGTTCACTGTCAACTCAATGTACATAGCTTGACATAGTAGTCACCCGCCACTATGAAGACCTTTTTAAAGCCAACTTTGCTGTGCTTCTAAAAAAAAAAAACAAGCAGACTTTGAACACTGGTCTCCATTACCTCTATCCCTTTCGGGGCGTATAATATAAACTCCATAAAAATGAACTTGCTCCCAAAATGCATTCACTTATTCCAGTCTATTCCAGTTTGCATACCAAAATCCTATTTCAATATGCTAGATCAATGTAGCCTATTACTTATTTTATGTGGAACAAAAAAAGATCACCACGTCTATGTAAAGCATTTTTACAGACCAAAGAACCTTGGCGGGCTTGCACAACCAAATATACAACTATACTATTGGTCTGCAAACATTAGAAACATGACATACTGGTAACCTCTTATCTACATATCTTTTTGTAAATTAATGCTGTACTTCGGCATTCTAGTATGTCACACAAAAGTAGCAAAAATAACTGATCTACAAGCTCAAAACGTGTCGCATCGTGATACGTTTTGAGCTTGTGGATCTGCTATTTCCTGAAATTTGTTTGGGTATTTTGTAATTGGAATCCTGAAAAGTAACTTTTATTTAATTTCAAATGCATTTAGTTATACTTATGTTAACTTTATGAACTTAAATACAAATACATTGGACAAAAACAAAGTCAATAAGCTACTAATATAGACTGAAGTAATTAAAGCGGGTCATGTTTGGAATTGTAACAGCTGAAATCAATAATATATCAGTATTCCGATATTAATGTATGTTGTAGATCATAGTTGGGGAACTGGCGGCCCGGGGGCCACATGCAGTCCTCACCTTCACTTAATGCGGCCCACAGGTTAATATCAGAATACTGATATATTATTGATTTCAGCTGTTACAATTCCAAACACGCAAACATGAGCCGCTTTAATTACTTCAGTCTATATTTATAGCTTAATGACTAGTATTAAAATTCTATGTTCTTTTTTATGTCCAATATATTTGTATTTAAGTTCATACAGTTAACATAAGTATAACTAAATGCATTGGAAATTAAATAAAAAAAATACTTTTCAGGATTCCAATTAAAAAATAGCACAAAATCAAATCAGGATTCCAATTCAAAAATAGCAGATCTACAAGTTCAAAACGCATCGCACTGCGGCGCGTTTTGAGCTTGTAGATCGGCTGTTTTTGCTACTTTTGTGTGACAATGGCACAGTATATGCAAAGTGGCCCTCTGGAGTGAGTGTGGAAATACAGAGGCCCTCTACATCATTAAAGTTGCATCACCCCTGATCTACAACTAAACAGACAGACATACACACAGACACCAACTTTCAGTGATGGAAAAAGTACTCACATGTTTTAAGTAAAAGTATCAATACCACAATGCAGAAGTAAAAGTACTGTATTAAAAACATACTTGAGTCCAAGTACAAAAGTATTGGCATCGAAAATATACTCAAAGTACCAAAGTAAGTACTCATTATGCAGAAATGTCTCTTTTTAAGTTTTCAAAATGTATAAAAATATTTTAAAAATAGCAGTGGAGTGGAGTAAAAGTACAATATTTCTCTGAGATTTAGTGGAGTAGAAGTAAAAGTATTGAAAATTGGAACTCCTTAAGTAAAAGTTCCTCAAAATTGTACTCAAGTACAGTACTTTGGTACATGTACTTTGTTACTTTACACCACTGACTAGGCCTGCATAGCGTCAGCATCACGACCGTCATGGATTAACTTCAACCTGGTGTTTGCACTTTCTCCATTTACGGTCCGTACATCTACATAAACGTTCACATTTCAAATATAAAGTTTTTACCTCATGGCCACAGATGTTACAATTCTATACGGGCCCTTAGAAGTACCCGTATTTTCCGTATTGTTCAATAAAAAGCATTTTAATCCGATTGGCGGCCATTTTCCTCATAGAGTTATAATATATCAGAGTGCAATACACCTCCCAACCGATAGGGCAGCGTAGATTAAGGCACATGGCGAAGAGACGGAGAAAATGGCCACCGATCGGATTACAATGCTTTTAATTGAAAAATACGGAATATACAGCTACATCTGAGGACCCGTACATAATGATAATAACCGCAGCCATAAAGTAAGCAATTTATATTTAGAATCTGAACGTTTATATAGATGTAGGGGCCGTAAATTGAGAAAGCTCAAACACCAGGTTGAAGTTTATCCATTCATGTTTCAGGACTAAAACAAACACGGTTCATGTTCACTTCACACAACAATGCTTCATCCTCATTAGTTGTTGCTTTTTTACCAAATCAAATAAAAGTGAAATTACACACAATTTCATCAATTCCTTAATGCTAAGCAGTTAATTAGCTACGCTAAGTAGCAAACACACCTGTAGAAAACACACCTGTTTCATTTGGATGGAGATAATGTTTCCACAGTCTGGTCACAATGTGTTTTAACAGCTTGTTGTTGTTAGCAGAGCAACACTACAGCGATCTGCATGTGTACCACAATACTGCAGTGAAATAATATAGACGGAGGAATAAGGAGGACAAGGAGACATCAGGCATCATCTCAACCCATTCACTTTGAACTGGGTGTGTTTATTAAGTCAGCCATTTTATACATGTCAGGCTAACAAGCACTTCCGGTTGAGCACTTCAAAATAAGAGTACAAACAATGGAGAGCATATGTCAACAGTTGTGAACACTGATAACTCTACTCAATGTCAATGTGGAGTAATGTTACATAATGAGTTGTTTATTTCACTATAAGAGTCTTTCTCCTTCCAACACATTGGGTCACAAACATTTGTTTGCTGGTAGGTGTGTGTGAGAGGGGGAGGGGCCAACAATTAAAGGACTCAAATAGCCCGCGCCTCCCTGCTTCTTAGGGCAGTGGTTCTCAACCTGTGGGTCGGGACCCCCAGGGCCAGGGGCAAGTGCTGCAGAATACTTGGAATTCATCAGTATCACTTCAGTTTTAACCACTTCACCTCACTGCGTTATTTTTCCATCTACTGTGCACAAAAAATGTCCGATCTAAAAGCTCACACCGCGTCGCCCCTGCTATAAAGTAACACTGTTATTCAGGTGGTGCCATGTGGATGAAAAGGAGAAAGAGAGAGCAAGAGAGCCATGGAAACGGAATAGATTGAAGAGAGAGAGAGAGACATGGAAACGGAATAGATTGATGAGAGAGAGAGATGGAAACAGAATGGTTTGATTGGACATCTCAACCTATTGCCATTAACAGGATTCGAACTCTGAACCTTTGTAGGCTACTAATAGGCTGCAACACTAGTGCTATAGCTTTGTCCAGGCTGATTTTGTCTGTTGAAGATCATAAACTCTTGCCTTCTGTCATGAACCAAGCCCCTGTTTCACTAACACTAAGATCAGTCGTTCACAAACCATTTACCAATGAAGAAATTGTACATCTCCTCAGAACCAAAACTAGTGAAAGTAGCCGATCTACAAGCTCACAAAACATGAAAAGTTGTGAGATTGTAGATCGGCTATTTTCACAATGAAGTATGTTATACATTGAAAAAACATACTCTCGTTGCTATCTGAAAAGTTGTGAGATTGTAGATCAGCTATTTTCACAATGAAGTATGTCATACATTGAAAACACACTATCAAATAAGCATTTCATGTTATCTTTAACAATTGCACATGTATTCATTGATACAGTCTTGTTGTTTGCAATGCACTTTAAATGAAGTCTGCACCAAGTGAGGCTTGAACCGGCGACTTTGAGGTTGTGAGACATACACTTAAGCGGGAAGCCATTGGACGAGAACCTCTGAAAAAAGAGATCGCACAAATGATACAGTTTCACGCAAATAGCTGGAAAATCCTGGGTTTAAGTGTTTTTCAAACTGCTCAAAATTGCATTACAAGTGTAAGCAAGTTTCACGACTTTCGGCCAAACGAGGCATGACTTATGCCTGTTTAAAGTTTGCATTTTCAAAAAATTGCTATAGCGCCCCCCTTTGGCCAATTGGAGTAAGATTGGTTTCAGTGATATTTGGAATGACCCTCAACATTTCTGTAAAGTTTCAAAGAAATGTGAGTCTGCATGTATGTGTTAGGGGCAGATGAATAATTTTCATAAAACTGTAATAGTTAAATATCTCCTCCTGGGATTTTTGAGTAATCTGCACGAAACTCTTTACACATGAACTTTGAACCTCTGCCGACAAAACGTTAGAAGCGGATTTTCCATAAGTGAAAAAATGCGGAAGTTAAGAGCCAATGACTGTTTTTCATATAATTCAAAATGGTGGGAGATCTAAAGGTCAGAGGTCAAAAGTCAGAGGGTGAAAGTTGTTCAGCATGAGGAGACGCATATGTGTATCCAAGTTTCATGGCTCTAGGTCAAACAAGGCATGAGTTGTACCTGGTCAAAGTTGCCATTTTCAATTGAGTGCTATAGCGCCACCTTTGGACGAAAGATTGTGAGAATTATTTATTGATAGTTTTTCATGACCATCTACCATATGGCCGAGTTTCGTAAAAAGCGACAGCACGGTTCAGGCAGAACTGTGAAAATTGGCAGAAGAAACAGAATAAAGCGAATAATAAAACAGGTCCAGAGCTGAGCTCTGGCCCCGTAACTAGATTTGAGCACTCAGTCTCATCAAAATACTCCCTAATTAAATGGTCTGCATTTTTATAGCGCTTTTCTCCAAAGCAATTTACCATGTACTTCACATTCACCCATTCATGGCGTAGGAAACCATGCAAGGCACCAACCTGCTCATCGGGAGCAGTTAGGGGTTCAGTGTCTTGCTCAACGACATTCGACACGTAGCCAGGAGAAGCCGGGAACCAAACCTGGAATCTTCAGATTCCAAGACTGCCACTCCACCACCTGAGCCACTGACGCCCCTACGACCTGAGCCACTGCCGCCCCACTTAAAACCATCAACACTATAACACGGGGTAATTTCTCCATTCCGACATCTCGCCAGTCGCCACTCCGACTAGTGGCTTCCGCGTGCGGTTAGGGTTAGGGTTCGTTAACGTCGGAAAGGCGACATGTCGGAAAGGCGACATGCACCCTAACACTATCAATAAGTAACACTGCCAACATTCTAACTACTAGATACTGGCTTCCAACACAGCGAGCCCACGTTTCTTCAGGAACAGTATTTTCTTGTTACTATATTTGAAATTTGAGCATGACTTTAATAACTCCTTACAAAATGTGTACCATTGTGGTTTAGCGTTGTGCTACTGTTACGCTACGCTGCTTCCTCCTGGGGCGAACAGATTCCTCTCGCTGACATGAAACTGTTTATGTTCTATTTGTGTGGGAAATCTGATCACAGAAACTGGCAAAGCACAAATAACATGGAAAATTGCATTCTGGTAAATGGTACTTAGGATGTGCTGTGTTTATCCTCATTGCCTTTGTGCAGGCTGAACAAGGCTGTTCAAAGTTCACAGTAACTTGCATAAATCATTGGATGTCACGCTCACAGTCACATATGGGATTTAGTCATTACTGACCCTGTGACTTTGCACAACCCAAAAGACAGAGAAACGGATGTTTTGTGAAAATCGTTCATTTTAGACTATATGATAATAGATGAGTTTTGAACAATGATGGATTGAGATTAACATGTATAGGCCTAAATAAACCAATGGTCCTGTCCTCATTCCTCTGTCAGCAGCTGTGAATATAGTCATTTATATATTGCTTATGTTCGCCTCATTTTCCCTAAATAACAATTATTGGTCCAAATGAATATTGAGTTGTATTGATAGACTGCAAGGCTTCCTGAGCAGCCACGTGACAGTCAAGATGGGGTTTTCTTGTTGCAACTACAGTAAGCAGGGTAAAATGCTATCATAAATGTGCCACTAGAACATGAAATTGTCATCGCAATCTTTTTTTTGTGGTCCATTCAATATAATTGTTTCCATAGCAGTGCAGTAATTACTGTAGTTTCTCAAAACCCACGATCCTCTGAACTGTAGAGTAAGTGCCTTGTTTTGTCCTCCTTCAGCAGAGGAGCTGAGCCATTGTTATTGTATTGACATTCACAATTGTAAGCTCATGCCAATAACTTGCCAATTACCATTGACACATTCACAAAGAAGACAAGTGAAAAGATTCTGACAAGAGAAATCCACAAGAACATTGGGGTAGAAAGGTTCCCGACTATATTGTCTACATACTGTAGTAAAGATTCAACTTCATGTGCACTTAGTGATAAGCAAGATTTAATACAAAAACTAGAAAAAGTGCTCCTCGGAGCACAGGTCTCCACCAAGTCAGGTAGGTTATTGTGGCCTCCTGGTGGCGCTATAATAAGCCAATGTGAAAAGGGGCGGCATTTCTTCTTAGGCCTTGCACGGTAATCGGACACTGCATTCATGATTTGAGGCATTTTGTTCCAAAAATGTGTTTTGCTAAATTAGACCTGCTGGTGGCGCTATAACAGGCCAATGTGAAAAGGGTGGCATTTTTTTCTCGGCCTAGTGGGAATATGTGTGCAAAATTTCACAGAAATCGCACGTTGCGTTCATGATTTGAGCCATTTTGTTCAACGGACCTATCCAGCAAACTTTGGAAGCCAATGTTAGCCAATTTGATGGGATATGAAATATCGGACACTTCCATCTTGATCACATGACTATAGAGATACTGTGTACCGATTTGTGTGATTTTTGGACAGATTATGAAGGAGTAATAGCAAAACATTTGTTTTACAAAAGTCAGCCTCCTGGTGGCGCTCTAAAAGGCAGATGTGAAAAATGCTTGGCAAAGGTTTTTCCTTGGCCTCTAGGGAGAGTGCGTGCAAAGTTTCACGCAGATCGGTGCAGTTATAGGTAAAAACGCAAATCGGCCTGTTATAGCGTCACCATGAGGCTGATTTGAACATTTTCAAGTGGCATTTCTTCCTCAGTCTAGTGGGAATGTGTGTGCACAATTCACGGAAATCGCATGCTGCGTAGATGATTTCAGGCATTTTGTTCAAATCGGGCCAATCCTGCAAACTTTGGAGGGCAACTTTAGCCAATCAAGATGGAATATGGAAAATCAGACAGATCTGTGTTGATCACTTGACTATAGAGATACTGTGTACTGCTTTGCGTTATGTTTGGATAAAATCGGTAGGAGTAATATAAAGAAATGGGTTTTGCACAAATCGGCCTCCTGGTGGCGCTATAACAGGCCCATGTCAAAAACTTGGGCCAGAGGTTCTGAATTGGCATCCAGGGAGTGTGTGTGCACAGTTTCGCAGCGACCGGGCCAACAGTGCCGGAGATTAGCTGCTCACAGACAGATGGACACACGGACACTCACACACACGGACACACACACACACACGGACGGACGAGGTGCAAAACATACTCTCTCGCCATGCCTTCGGCCTGACGGAGACAATAAATACAAATATAAATAAAAACCATCATGAAATCAACCTTATGCTGTACATCTGTTATGGTTTTGTTAAAACAAAAATTATAATGTAATTTGACTTAATAAGTGACACTATAGGTTCACATACCGACAGAGTAAACAAAATTTGGAGTTTAAGGTTGCAAATGAGTCAGCTCAGACAACTCTGGGGTTTCTGCCCCTGAGTCCCAAGCGTATGGGAGTTTGATACGCCAGCTGCTCTGCTATCTTCTTCATACTTGACTGCAGGCCCAGTGGGAATGGAGATGAATCTGGTACTGGAATAGGACCCTCCTCGGGGGAATACTCCGAAGCCCTCGCTCCTCTATCACTATTCAACAACTTGTTTGTTTCGGATGAATGATCATCATTCATATTCAAACTGTCAGGCACTGCTCACAGATATTAAACAAAAGATTATAATAATATACCCTCCCTTGTCATATCCATGTAAATGCAATATAAATACACGAAGATCCTCGCTGTGCACTTTGTTGGCCCATTATTGGTAACTGTGCATGTATGCTGTACTGTTCCGCTTCAACAATACCCACTGCCAGGCATGTCTTTTTCCTACTGTATATGTAAAACTAATTAAACTTTTGTGTTGACAACAGAACTGACTAAGGATTCCACAGTTGGCAGCTCGTCAGAACAGATGATAGACACTGAGATCAACTAACCCTCAGTTGCCCTGGGCTGGCTGCCTCCTCCTTTTATTGTCTGTTTGCAGTCCATCCATTACTCCTGCTCATCATTAAGCCCAGTAAGTGCTCAGGGCTCCTTGCACAGAGAAATGCTGAGCTTATTAGAATGTTTGGCTTGTTAACTTGCTAATGGTCCGGGTGTTTGCTCGAGGTGACCATAAAACCATCACTTACGTCCGTTTGTTTCTAAACTCAATTTCATGCTCTCCTGAGCTGATGCTTTTGTCCTGGGGAGAAGGAGATAAGCAGACTGAGCATGCAGGATCACATGTGCCCTGACAGGGTGGCATGGGTATGTTATGGAGTCAGTTATTTTTGTAACCTTCAAATCCATAAGCAGTTTTAATGTGCTCTATCTATACTATAGCCAAAAGTTGGTTGAAAGGAAACAAACCAGGCCAGTGGCTATCACAGGGCTGAGGGAAACTTGCCCAGGTTGATCCAGTACTTTGAGAGATGTTCCTGCACACCCACATAATTAAATCATTTGTAATGGGTCATTTCAAGAGCATTTCAGTTCTGTTACTTTATTTGTTGAATGAGTAGAACTATTTATAGACAATGATAAAGTTTAAAAAATCACAGAGGGACTTCCATTCTCAGTCCAATGGCCACTGTATCTTCGTCACGGGACAATTTTGAAAAAGGCTAGGGGAGGCTCATTATTTAGCAGCTTGTACATTTATTAACACTCACTATAATAGCAATAACATAACCTATTTAAACATTTATGGGAATGGGAACCTATTTAATCCTTTTCCTTAATAGACAATGCTGCTAAGCCAGACAGTCTGAGATTTTGGTAAATAGCTGCATCTCATTGTAATGCAATCTGCTTGACTCTGCCAGACTCTATGTTTCTCTGAGCCATTGATTGATTTCCAAGGGCTTACCCCATTTATATCTCTACATCATAGTGGCTATTTCAAGCGCTCAATTCTCAGTGGTGACAGCAGTAACATTACATTTAACTTTATCCATCATTTATTGAAGCGATTAGAAGTTGTGCGAGATGTCAATAGTATTTCTCAGTCAGTTTGAACGTTCTCCCAGTACACATACTACACCGGTTTTATGTGTGGAGGAAATTAGAAGTAGCCTAGTACAGTAGCTGCCGTGCAACTATTGGCTCATCTCACATCTTTCCTAGTTATAGGCTAAATCTCCCTGATGTCCTTTCGATGTCCCACATCTGTCTTTCCTGAATGAGGAATGGCAGCTGTTGACCTCAAGTTCATCTTTGGGTTGTTTGAGAGGTTGAGAGGTTCGTTCGTTGGTTTTAAATCTGTGAGCTTTATGTATGGTATGAGACTGTCTGCTGATTCACCAGCTGGAGCAGCTGCTGTAGCCTTCAGGTCCTTCAGATCACCACACAGGGACCTCAAATTGTTCTTAGATTTATGATTAATGTTTCAAAGACCACCAATGACATTCCTAGGGTTATCTGTGCGCACTTTCACTTCTCATGCTTTTGCACTGACCGAATGGACACTTTTTTGATTGGCATTGCACTGATAACAATAATAATAATACATCAAACTTATATAGTGCTTTTCATAGTACCCAAAGTCGCTTTACAAAACAAATAATAAAATAAAATAAACTTCACTAGGAGAGAAATAGTTAAAAGGCTAAGAATTGAGCAAAGAGAAAAACATTGAGCTAAGACTTAAAGGCAGAAAGGGGGATTTGAAATTAGTTAGGCGGGGAAAGCAAGTCTGAAAAGGAGGGTTTTGAGGGAGGCCTTCAACACGGCAAGGGTGTTGGCGGCTTTGATGTGAGGTGGAAGTGGGTTCCAAAGGGAGGGGGCTGCAACTGAAAAAGCCTTGTTCCCCCAGGTGCGTTTGTTTGTTTTGGGGGGGATTTCCAGGAGGTTGACATTACCAGACCTGAGGGAGCGGGAGGGGACGTGGCGTTGGAGGAGGTCAGAGAGGTAGCGGGGAGCCTGCTCGTTGAGAGCCTTGTAGGTGGTGATCAGTATTTTGAAATCCATTCTGTGTTTTACTGGGAGCCAGTGAAGGTCGTGGAGGACTGGGGTGATGTGGTCTCTGGATCGGGTTCTGGTGAGGAGGCGGGCAGCAAAGTTTTGCACATATTGAAGTTTCTTGAGAGGTTGAGAGGAGGCTAGTGGTTTCAGGTTTTGGAGGGGAGGTAGACCTGTGTGTCATCGGCGTAGCAGTGAAAACGGCCATGGCGGTGAAGGATCTGACCGAGGGGGAGAATGTAAAGAATAAAGGAAAGGGTCAAGTACCGAGCCCTGGGGGACACCATGGGTGACAGAGGTTGTGATGGATTTGCAGTTGTTTATGGATATTAATTGATGTCTATCGGAAAGGTAGGATGTGAACCAGGAGAGGGCAGTGCCAGTGATTCCGAGGGTGGATTTGAGGCCTGAGAGGAGAATGGGGTGGTTGATGTCAAATGCAGCACGGTTGTCGAGGAGGATGAGGATGTTGAGTGAGCTGGTGTCGCAGGAGAGCAGGAGGTCATTGGTGACTTTGATGAGGGCAGTCTCTGATAACTATTATTATTTGTTTCATGACGAGATACAGTGAGACACTGAAGCACTGACTGTAATGGACACTTTATTTGTTTTTACCTCCGTTTACCGTTGCTCTGTATTGTTGATGCTTCTTGTTTTGTTTTGTTTCTGCCTTGTATTGCTGTACATAACAGTACTTTTTCTTTTTCTTACTCTTTACCTGGCTGTAACTCTTAACCTTAACCTAACCTTAACACACACACACGCACGCACGCACGCACGCACGCACGCACGCACGCACACACACACACACACACACACACACACACACACACACACACACACACACACACACACACACACACACACACACACACACACACACACACACACACACAGGGCAAAAACGTAAAACCTGCCCAGGCCATTCAGGACTGGGCAGTTTTTAGACCACCTGTAATTATGCCATGGACCACTAATGGAAGAAACAGTGCCTCAGAGGATCTCTCCATCGGCTGCTCCCCACCTTTGTCTTCATCTTGCTACCACTGCACGTATCTGCTGTCAAGGCGGTTCAGGTGATGTAACATTGCTTCTCTGCTTTTGAATGATTTGGGGGAACCTTTTTAATCCTTTTCCTTAATCGGCAATGCTGCTAAGCCAGGCAGCCTGAGATTTTGGTAAATTGCGTCTCATTGTAATGCAATCCGCTTGACTCTGTCAGACTCAACGTGTTTCTCTGAGCCATTGATTGATTTCCAAGGGCTTATCCCCTTTATATATCTACAAAGTGCTCCATTAGTGGTGAAAAAGCAGTAACTTTAACAACTTTACCCATAATTTATTGAAGAGTTGTGTGTGTCAATAGTATTTCTTCTGGCTGTTTGATTGTAGTTGAAATAGGTGCACCAGTAGTACAGGTCCTAGATGGAACTTTCTCCCAGTACAAATCCACGACCACTCTTTGTACAGTATGTTGGGGTTGTAGAATTAGTCACGTCCTTCCTAGTTACATAGGTTATGTCCTTCGGCAGTCTCCCACAGCTGTCTTTGCTGACCGAGAAATTGCAGCTGTTGACCTCAAGTTCATCGATGGGTTTCTGGTTTGAGAGCTTTGTTTTGTTTTTAAACCTGTAAGCTGTACGTTCTGTGCGAGACTGTCTGCTGATTCACCAGCTGGAGGAGCACAGTTGCTAGCCTTCAAGTCACCACCCAGGTTTTCAATCAATACATAATCAATTTCCCATATATGCTACCCATGCAGGCATTCCTCTGGCATGATCATACTGCAGCTTGCACACCCCTCTCCAGTCTAGGGGAGATAAGCCTGTTAAGTGAGCAGGAAGAGGCAGACAACCCACCCTGGGTGCAGGAGGCTGGCATTCGATCTGAAGGGGCTGATTAGCGCCTTACTCCCTTCTAGGCGGGTAAGCTGAGAAACTGTTACCATGCACCGCTTCTTCCGTTGAACATCGATCAGGGCGCAGCAGGGGTACTGGGGCCCTGGTACACCTGCTCTCTGGCACAGTCCATTTAGAATTAAATAATATGATGAACACGATACGTATGCTTGTAACACACAGTGGACATCATAGGGCCTTTTTCCCTTTAGGTGGAAGTCTTTTACTTTTGCCATGTTAAAAGAAAATTAAAGCCTAATTCACAGTACTAGACTGGCGCACTGGCCTACTCAGGAACAATGACAGTTGGAAATGCGCATGCCCTGCACGCTTATGCAATACCCGTTGTACTGTACCTGTCAGTCTGTCTGTGTCCCTTTTAGGCCCATATATGGAGATTTCTGTTTCTGTCTGTCTGTGTCTCTTTTCTGCCCATAGTGGAGTTCCGCGTCAGGCTTGCCCATATATCAGTAGTCCATAGATGGATCTCCATGTACGCCTATCACTATCACTCAGATAGGCGGTTCTGTACAATTGACTGCCCACGGCACTCTCTCGGGTCGTCCGCAAAGCACGCGCCAATTTTAAGTCGGCTGGTCGGACGGGAGACACCAGTTGATTAAGTATATAGGGTTTGAGTGCTTATGGGTTCTTTATAGAATAAACCTTCAAAGAACCTTGGTCTGAAAGGTTCTTTCTGGAACCATAAATAGTTCTTCTATGACATCACTCTGAAGAACCAGTTTCGGTTCCAGGTGACACCTTTTATTTGTATGAGAAGCAATGGCTGCACCACTGTGCCCAAGACTAATTTCCCCTCAGGAACAATAAAGATTAACCTTTAACCTTTATTTGTAATGATCACAACATTCTAGGTTAAAGTCAGCAAACCTGAATACGGTCATTTGACAAAAGAATGTAAAATAGCAGGATCCTTAGCAACTCTCTGACAACCGAGCTGTGTAAGGAAACAGAGGCCGGTAATTGGGTCCTGGCAAATTGAATTGACTTCCTCAGGGGGACAAACAAACATTAGTTTGTGAGACACAAGCTGCAGAGCTCATAAATCAGGCACTTAAAATGGATATTAATTTGAGATGAATTATTAACCGTCTCTTCCAGCCCTCACCATGAAGAGTGGAGCTCTTGTCGACATTTATAAAGCACCAACACTCTCGATCGCAGGCTCAGAGAGGAAAAGCAAAGCTACACTCAAGCTACTTTCAGGTAGAGAGGGAGAGAGACAGCGGAGCACTGTTCCTCTTGGACACAGATCCACGTTTCTGTGCCAGACAAGCAACAACAAGTGAGCGCTCAGCATCAAAGCAGTTTGTGTTGGCAGGTCTTACATCCCCACTGGGCGTACACACACACGCACGCACGCACGCACGCACGCACGCACGCACGCACGCACGCACGCACGCACGCACGCACGCACGCACACACACACACACACACACACACACACACACACACACACACACACACACACACACACACACACACACACACACACACACACACACACACACACACACACACACACACACACACACACACACACACACGAAGACCTGAAAGGTCGAAACATTGCGCCAGTAATAAAGTACGTTTTTGGAGCTTCAAACAGTTTGCGGATGTTTTATCTTCTCCTTGATTCAACACACACACACACACACACACACACACACACACACACACACACACACACACACACACACACACACACACACACACACACACACACACACACATACACGCAACATCCTGCACCTAATAGCATACGTAAATGGGTGAGTGATATTGAGTGTCGTAGAAAGACGTGTGCATCATGCATTAAGTCATGGCTGACTTGAAGATAAAGATGCAAATAAAGCGTACACTACACGTACACTCAAACTAAGCTTGGCCACAGAATTGCAATGATTCACATTTCTGTCTTCCTACCACCAAATACCTCATCTTATTCCACAAGCATCAGTCAATGCATCGTATCTAAATGTAAATAACTCTTAGTACACCGACATGGCTGCTCTGTATTGGATATACGTACCATATTTTCATATCATATAGGCAATGAGTGTTGACTCCACTGTGTGCTGTGTTTTTTTCTCCTTTATAGGAGCTGTTTCCTATAAGGCCCTGGCCATCGCTCCAAGCGTCCTAGACTCTCCTCCTGGCTCCCAGGCTGTGAAATGTCAACCCCCACTCAGTCAGGACTGCAGACTCTCCCCATTTTCCACTGCAGTCTGAATACTCACCTCTTCAAACTTTACCCCCCCCCCCCCAACACTCATCATAACTTCCTGTTGCCTAAATTGTAGATGTTTGTTGGTTACTTCACATTATTTTATGTTATTTAGATTTACTGTTTGCTTATCTAAATAACTAAACGTTATTTAGATATCATGTTGTTTAAACCAATGATAGTTTTTTTTTGTTTTACCTGGTATCCCACTGCACTGTAATTACTTTTAACTATACATACAGTACTTGTTTTCTGACTTGACTAAGTCAGAAAACTTGACTAGGGTTCTTTCCATTTACTCTGATCTCGCACTTTGTAAGTCGCTCTGCATAAGAGTCTGCTAAATGCCTAAATTGTAATTGTAATCGTTTTAATAGCCAGACACTGCTGTTCCCAATGGGTTGTCAGGATGAATCAGTCAGTAAACCCTCTGACAGTCAGTCAGGCAGACAGACAGAAGATGAGATCATAGAAGACTACTATTAGAATTTAAGTGCCAAAAGAACAGGACCTGGCCAGTCAGTTCACCCAATGTAAGTGCTAGAGAACAGCATGTACAGTAATCATGAGGGTTTTGTGCTCCAATGGTCATTGATTACTTGGTGGAGAATAGAAAGAGTGCATAGTTCAATGGCACAGCAAGACAGTTATGGAACTAATGGACCTGACAACAATGGCAGCTGAGAGACAGAATTGATTCCCAATAGCAGTCATGGAAGGAGCCCAGAGGAAACGGTATGTCTTGGACACCATCTAGAAAATATTCTGGAAACTCTGCATTGCCTGTGTGTAATGCAGCATGAAGAGGTGTCATGCATAATCAAAGTGTTGACAATTTTATGTCTATCTTACATGGAATGGTTCTTTGGCAGGTCCATTTATATTGCCATGAAGATTTGATGTCACCAGATTATATAATTTCAATTTAAACATGAAAAAAGACACCACAAAATATACATCTTGTGAGCTTTACATTTCCAAGTAATACATTTTCTTTCCAAAACGTTTTCCCTTAAAGGATCACTACACCCATTTTTCAACCCATCTTCATATAATTGGTCCTCACTAATGCTCATTATAATATGGTTCACAGAGGAGGATGCACACCTTGTACTAATTAGGCCAGGTGCTGGACATCAAGGCAAGAATCAAGGAGAAGAAGGTAAAACATCCGCACACTGGTTTAAAGCTCCCAAAACGTATTTTATTTAATGGCGCAACGTTTCGACCTTATAGGTCTTCATGAGGGAAATAAAATGCAATGCGTATCGAAGAGTTGATACACATTGGTTAGTTCCACTGAGCAAGAGCGCTTGTTACGTGAGCCATTAGATCCACACAGTGTATATAATACTTGATATATTTTACGGTTCCGTTTCCAAAGTAACACTACAAACATATCCTTTCAGTGTTCTCAAAGCTTATCCTTCCTTCCACAACAGCTTGCTGAGTAATGAAGTGGTCATGTAAAAATAGTATCAAGCAAATAGCTGCCACACTGAGACGGCACCACATCTCCTCTACACACCATCACTAGCAGACCATGCAAGCAGAATCTGCAGGGTCTTATCCAAATTCATTCATTCTTACACACTTCATTAGTAAAACAGCGGTATTTCAACTTCACATATCATGTCAACATGTCACTTGACAAAATGTATTTTCATCTGAAAACAGTGTTAATTACACTGAGAGTGTACAAATAGAACCAACTAGAACCTAACAGGTCTGAGTTACAAACCCGCAAGGGTCATTGTCGGTCCTAACAATCAATTGTTTAGCTGGGGACTCCCTGGGACAGCCTCAAGGACCCCTGGTCAAGAACCAGTGGTCTAAACCACATTACATCTGACAAAAAAAAAGGCTTGTGGCCCTGAAAACAATTAAGGAGTGAGACACTGTGGAGGTATCACAGGAAATTCAGACACATAATGAATGCATTCACATGTGCCTTTGTGCCTTTGTGGCAGCAGCAAAATGGTAGACATGCCAACGCATCCGAAACAAATTTTAAAAGTTTTTATTTTATGCAATTTCTTTCTAGTGTCAAAATAACTCCAACCAGAATAATGCAAAGTAAGATTGGCCTCAGGGTAGTCGCTTGTGTGGAGCAGCTTTATACAATTTATTTAACAAAATTATATACTATAATTATTTTTTAAAACAACATGGCTGTGATGAAATTTCAGGTAGCCCAAGTCAAATATTTATCTAGAGTAGTGTTTCTACCCCCAGGCGTACAGAGAAGTTTGGGGGGAGCTGGAAGCAATATTTTTAAAAGGGGGGCACTTATTTCATCCTAGACTTCTTTTTCATTAATTCTGTAGTAAAATGAGGCGCAGTTTCTGAATTGTGTGTAGTTGCACGTTTTTTATTGGGATGATGATGGAAGATTGGCACAATTTCTAAGTGTTGCATGGGGTTTGTACAGGTGGAAGTATGTCTGGAAAGGCCCTAATGTATTTATACTCTGTTGTACGACGGTGTTGCTTGCCGTAAATAACACATCTGCAAGCCAACAACTTGTGACGATGAAATGTGTTGTTGGCATAGATGTGACCTTGTCAGAGGGTCGTTATGGTAACATGTTATCATGTTACCATTATATGTCAGTATCATGGTCAGTATTATGTCAGTATCATGGTCAGTGTCATGGTCAGTTAGCCTGGCATTGGCCAGACTGATGACATGGATTCACTCTCACGTTCCGCCCCGGTATCAGTCTGGCCTTCGGCCCATAGGGAGCGATTATGAGAAATAAGAAAAATATTTTGATGCTTTTCACTGTTGTACGGACAGCAGTTGAAACGCAGTCACTGATTGGCCCGATCATTTTCTGATTTCTCATACTTGCTCCCTATGGGCTGAAGTCCAGACTGATACCGGGGAGGAACGTGAGAGTGAATCCACATTATATTTTGGGGGGTCCCCAGATGATTAGCTTAATGTGCAACATTGTTTTCTCACTCAACAGTAAACAAACCAACATACAGTATAAGTGGATACAGGGTATCTGCACATTTCTTAAGTTACAATTTAATAAAGAGAAAGAGGTAAACATTGTGAAAATAGCCGATCTAGTGAGGCGTTGTGAGCTTGTAGATCGGCTATTTTCCCAATATTTATCTGTGGAACTAAATCAAAAACTACAATTCCAAGTGCTTGTCAGGGTGGGGGTCCCTTGTTCAAATATGATTATTTTGGGGGTCACGGCCTGAAAAGTTTGGGAACCCTTGATCTAGAGCATGTCCTTGATGACCGACATACGCCACAGTGTCCAGATATTATGCCATACCTTTAATTGCAAGACTAGCAGAGTATATCTGCAAGCATGTTTAAGTAAGAACATGAAAAGCTGTGTCTTGCCGTATCTCTTTGTCCTAGTTATCTAATCAAGCTGTAACCTGTAAACAATGGCTGCTGAGGAGTAGGAGTACATCTGTCTGTTCGAAATAGCCAAGCAGATGTTAACTAATCTCCCTATGGCCCTGCACAGAACAGTGCCTCGATATGTTTGTTCCGAAGCAAGGGAGCAGTTATAGCTGTGGTCAGTGGTCACACACCCATTCTTGAGAATTGGGACAAATCATGTCCTACCAAAACATTTCAAATTATTATTTATTATCACATAATTTAATGTTTTGGTCTGGTTTCCTTCTTCTTCTTTTTTTTACATCTAAACTTGCGCTCAAAAAACACCTTAGTCTCAGACAAGGATGTGTTTTTTTGTAAATGTTTTTGCCCTTTAAAGTTGTGTCCAAGATCAATGTCACCTCCATCAGATTTGTACAAAAACATAATTTAATCAGGCTTTTTAAAACTATATCTATAAGGTCCCCTGTTTCACTTCCTGGTTTAAAAAAAAAAGGTGGGAAAGTGGTGGAAGCTCTGGTAAGCTTTTTATTTTTTGATAAATGCACTAAATAATATTACTATCTGGTGTCCCAACCATAATGTCAACTCCGTCAGTCCTTCTAAATCCAAACTAAGAATGTGTAATTCTATTAGCATTAATAGAACTCTAAGCAACTTTGAAAAATAAATTGTCTACTCACTATGACTGTGCTGTTTAATTAAAAAAACATAACATTTTGTCAGCTCCGTCAGATATCAACTCTGTCAGATATGCCATCTTATGGAGTTGACATCTAAAAAAAAACTGCGGGAGGTTGGCCCATTACATGGTTTAATAGGCAACACTTTGATCTTTTAAAAATTTACCGGCATAATTGAAGAAAAATAAAGGTTTTGTCCCAATTCTCAAGAATGGGTGATATCATATTTGATCCTTTGCTAGTTGAAAATGGCTGATCCACAAGATCATTGAAAATGTAATGAAAATTGTGAAAATGTTATACTTTATAATGACATGCCCAAAATAGTGATGCCAGGGTTAATGTGGCATGGTTCAGTGTCTAGTTTGCTGGTATAAACAAGTCCCTTCTTTTCTCTCAGCAGGGAACAAAATGTCTCCCGCTTGTCTCCCTCCCCAAAGCACACTCAACTGAAAAGAATAGATATTTCAGACGAAGAACTAATATTCCTCTAATTATGCATATCACAACTGTGAAAGCGAAATTATTTTTAACAACCATATAAAGGAAAATTGGGAGAAAAAGACTCGCTTGCTGCATAATAACAACCCAATTTGATACCCAAAGAGACTCACGCTTTCCAGAAGGAGCATACTATATGGTGCTCTGTGTGCTTCTGACTGTGAGCCAATAAACCATATATACTTATGTAGTTGACCGGGGTCCCCCAGGACTATCCTCTAATATTTCTCTCTAATCTCGAAAATCTACAAGCTCACAATGCTCACAACACGATGCATTGTGAGCTTGTAGATCTGCTATTATATCGCCTAATATAATATGTTCACACCAGAATAGGGACACTAGGGTTCAAGTGGTCTCTTTTCTTCTTCCCCTTTTCCATTGCTTACAAAAGAATGACTCTTAAAAAGCTAATTCCAAGAAATAAATACAATTAAAAGCACAGGATGAATTCACCTGAGCTATTTGCATTGTGTCTTCCTCTTTTTTTTTTTTACATTCTTTGAATGTAACATTATAATATCATACGGATATGGAAATGTTTTTTCTTTTTATTCAAGTATAACTGCTTTCTCATAGACCTGTATAAACTCTTGAGAGTATTTTAGATGTGATGATGTCTGTCTTTGCACCTTGCCTAACACATTGTATTTAAAGAAAGGAACTTGAAAATGAAAGACGGGACACATTTTTGAAGAGAGATACCACCCAGTGGTATGATGTAATAGCAAAATGGCCATCATTGTGAATATGGTGAATATGTGATGTGTAATTTGACAGAATTTGATTTAACCAAAGAACGTAAAGAAAAAAGGGTAAATAAATATTTTAAGCTGAAACATCAAAGATCTGTATTCTTCTGACTGTAAGGGACGAACATATGACAGTATGGTTGTTTTCTTCTTTGCTCTTTAAGGTAATCCAGATGTGTCTTCACAATTTCCACCTTACACATACAGTAACTAGACAGTGGCTGTAATAAGAAATCATCAGAGGGACATTGGGTCAACATTACAGCAGAAGATCAAAAACGAAGCTACAGTACAGATTAAAATTATATAACAGCTCCATGTCTAAAACTAGAATATGGGTTTTCTCATTGGGGACATAAAGTAAAAGAATGAAAGGATACAGAACGGAAGTCTGTTTTATAAGGGTATAAATAATATCTGTATAAATAAAGTCAGGTCAGCATGGCTTTTTTGTTTCAGAAATGTATTTGTTTAAAAGCGTCCACTGCAGATGCTGACGTATTTTCCAGGAACATTTCAGTTGGCACTTTTATTGCCTTTTAGGGACAACTCAGACATTCTGTCCTCCAAAGCTGAGTAAACTCAAACTAAACAGGGACATGTTTGTTCATTATATTATAACAATACACTCTAAGTGTTTTCTTTTTTCCAGGGATCCAATTTCAGAACCTTTTTTGGCTCTCAGTCCAAACCTCACTGTGAAGGCTACTTTGCAAAGGCTGGCGAAGGCCGTGGCCACATAACGTGGTCAAAACATTCAATATTATAATCTTAAGAATAGTTTGGTACACCATTGGGGCCCAGCTCAAACGTTGAAAAAGTAACTGAGGGTATAGTAATGTCCTTACAGGATTTGTAGCACCAGATGCTCCCAGTTATAGACTGACTCAAGCATGAGAGCCTATACTGTAAGTTGTCATTTGATGGTTAGTCCACCTCACAACCGTACCATACTTCAATCGGGAGTTGATGTGATGAACCAATATATTAATTCCAATAACATATAGAGCTGATAACAGTTATATAAATAAGTACCATTAACAGTTGTACAACTGTATATGGATGAAAATCATAGCAATACAGTAGAAGAACCTCTCCTAGATCAATGAACCACTGGAGGAATCACTACTGTATATCTCACACCAACTACAATTTCTTTTGGCATTTGGCATGTTGCAATAGCACAGATTCATATTGAGCAGCCTATTACCTACTATAAGAAAAATATATGAATCCAGCATGCAGGACTTTGATATCTGTTGTACACTGGGCACTTCTTAACAAGCTATCTTGAGATGTTTGCTGCCAGATGGTGATAAAATAGACTAATCTAAAAAGAAAACTAATGAAAAACAAAAGCTTACTGGTTCATGCTGTTATCCAGGTATCTGCCTTTTATATTACTATTCAGGGTATTACAGGAGCAAGTATACTGTTGCTATTCCTTGATAGGACCATAAGTACTTATGCATGCTCCTTTGAGTGAGCTAGAAAAGGATAATGATCAGTGGTGCGCTTTTCTGGGGTCAGGAAAATGCTGTTAAGAATTAATTGCCTTTTCCACAGTAGCAAATTAATGACTCTGAATTTTATATGAAGCTGCTGCTGCATAGCAGCCATACCTCAGGCAAAAACTGGTTCCACTTTATACTCCCATTCAAAGGAATCTCTGCTCATAGCTTTTTCTTGACTCCGAAAAAGGAACTCCAACCTGAATCTTTACATTTGTACTGCTCCAGCCTCCAGCCTGTATATAACAGTGCTGTTCTACCAAAAAAGACAACCGAGATGTATAGAAAGCCTGAAACTAGAGCAATGTACGCAATAATCTTCTCCTGAAACCTTGTGATTACTGCTGGAAATGAAACCACAGTGTACAGGGCTGAACCCTGATCAGGTTCACTGCCACTGCGAGTAACTTAGACAGTATGTGGAAAACCTCAGTAGGAAATGAGAAGAGGAGCAGTGCAACAATATACACTCTGTCAGCACAATCCTAGAGGCTTGGAAGGAATGTTCTTAAAGGAAAGTAAAAAATATGGGTAAGCCTAATTGTTGTTATCCCCCAACCACCATCACCACCACCAAGATAGTATCCACAAACCACATCATGCAATGTGATTCAGAAAAGGCGAGACTGTGAATAGGCCTGTCACAATTATTAAATAATCATCTAATCACAATTATTTGAGATAATGGCAATTATTTTGTATAATCGTCATAATAGTTTCCATGTGGAAAAAAATACATACATTTTCCAGAAATAGCAGAAATAGCAGATCTACAAGTTTACAACACGTCACAAAGTAGGCTTGTAGATCAGCTATTTCTGCAATTTTTTTAAACATTTTTTTAAAGTATTAAATGTGTCAGTAATTTCTTTGTATATCTAAGTTATCTGTCATATCTGCATGTGCAATATGTTCCCAGGTTCAATACCAAAAACACAATCAAATCGTTAATCGCAATTATTTGTGTGACAATTAATCATCAACTTGAATTTGTAATCGTGACAGCCCTTACTGTGAATGCACAGGAAGGGGGAGTTTTCTTTGTGGAAACTGGGCCGTGTACAGAAGAAAAGGGTTTAACTTCCAGAGCAGGGATCACTGTTTGATGTGGGAATGAAAGAGAAACAGCACAGGGGTTACTTGCCAGCGAGCAGGGCTACAGCGGAATTGAACGTTTTGACTTTTGGACAGCATGAAGCAGAGAATAAACAGGTTTGCTAAAAGGTGCCGTTTGATTGGCAGCAAAGAACTCGCTGGGTTTAAAAGGTAGGAGGTAAAATGTTTCCACAGAATGCAGCATCATTTAAAGCCAGGGAATCATTCAGAAGCCATTACATTAGTCAGGCGGTTGCTGATTGCAAATGATGGCATAGTTAGAAGGGTGGCCTAAAAATAAAAACACCTTGTGAGCTCAGCATCAACGGAGGCATTTAAATTACACTTACATTTTCCAACATGGTATCTGCTTAGTCTGATGTTGTTGGAGTAATAACAATTAGCACAGGAGTTTTAGTGCATGGCAATGGCACTAAGGACTGATAACCCTATCTAATCCTTTCTTCCCCCTACCCTGAGGTACGTTGTGGGTGTTTTAGGATCGATTCTACAGGGTTTTAATGGTCAAAGAATACATTTTCCTTTTCAACTTTCATTATCTCAAATTCCTTTTTAATTTCACAATGGAAGTACACCCTCAAACCATGGTGTCTGCAGTTTCTTTTATTTTAGTTTTAGCTATTAGTATAAGTATTTTTTTCATCAATGTCATTATGAATCAGGCAGACAAGTATGTAACATAATGATAGAACAGGTAATAGAAAAAACTTGTACTTAGGCAAGCCATCAGTGGATGGTAGCAAGAACTTCACTTCGCTATTACACATAGGATGTCTAGACGACTTCCTGCCGTACCCCTAATGGACCTGTACAATGCAGATGACATCTGCCCGCTACAGTATCTGACCATGTGAAGCAGGCATAGGCGCTCTTTACCAGAGTGGACACAGAGTATGCCTAGGTTGGTCTTGCGCTAAATCCTAAGAAAACTCAGGTTATGATACCTATCCTCCAAGGCCATCCACCTCTGATGACAACAGGGGGCATTGCCCTGAAAGAATACCTGGACTTGGGTCAACTCGACAGAACAAGACCTTGAAGTGAGTAAAGCGCTTCGATGGAGGGCTCTGAATGGTATGGCCAGTTTGTGGAAGACTAATAAGAATGCCCAAACCTCCCTGGTCCAACAGCTAATGTAATTTATGCAACTTCAGTCATAGTTTCTTTTTATTCCATTGAAATGTATAACAAAGAAAAAAGGAAAAACGTGCAAAGGACATTTTACTGGTAGCATCTGCATCAAATAATGAACTTGGGTGCTATACAAATTTTCATTTTACTTTCATGATGTTTTTATAGATAGACGTTAGACATAATTTTCCCACAAGGGGGAATTCCTTTCCACAGCACTGTACTTGACAGACAATAGTACACATGAGCACACAGTAACAGCAGTACAACATAAATAAAAGAGCAGTGCTCAGGGCTGTTCAGCGAGGCCTGTTGTTTAAGGTGGCTATGACTGCAGGTATCAGGCGTTTCACAAAGCGAGCCCTTTTGCACCATAATGTTCTGTTCCAGCGCCCGGAGCGGGGCATTAGGCTATATAAGGTTGTGATTGAGTGGGTGTGTGTGTGTGTGATGATGCTATTGAGATTGCAATGCCTGCAATAGCTTTGTTGTTTAGTTCTGTGAGGCTGAGTGTAAGAAGACCTATTATCCTGGCAGCAGTGTTGGTTATGCATGTGAGTTTTGGTTAAGTGGAAATCAAGTTAGCCGGAAATGGAAATGGAAAAGAAATGTTCCTTGGGAGGGAGTGTGTATGCAGAGTTTGACGCTGATTGGTCCACACACACACACACACACACACACACACACACACACACACACACACACACACACACACACACACACACACACACACACACACACACACACACTGTGGAGTGTCGCTATTTAATCGTACAAGCAAGCACTTCCACCGGGTTGGCCAGAGGTCTGAGGAAAGAGTTCAGCGCCGGGCCCTTGGCCAGCCCACTGAGGGCAGGTGTGTGCCAATTTCTGTTAATCAGCTTTATATGATATTTTGCGTTCTGACAAGCAAGTGCTGACAGCTGCGCTGTGTTGGTTCTGATAAGTTTGAATTATGAATAGTGCTGAGATTTCCTCAGATCTCTGCTGGCTCTCCACGGTGGAAGGACACAGTCCTTGGGCGGTGAGCGACACACTCCACTTATTCGATTGCTTGAAAGCTGAATTGATACAGAACTGACGTTTCTCTTATCTCTTGTGTTGTAGGCAATATAGGACCTAAACTGTTGACCTTGCTCTTGCTTAATGGACAGATACCCCAGACCGGGAAGATTCTTTGTTGAAGTTATTGCTTATTGAATTTGTTCCCCCCACCCTGCTGTTGTAACCTCCCCCCCAAATGAACTGTCACATTGTGCACTTGAACTGACTTTGCCTCTGTTGTTGGTTCGATCAGTCTTCACAACACGCACGCACGCACGCACGCACACACACGCACACACACACACGCAAAGAAACTGATATGCGGGTACAGGCCTACACTATATAGAATTTATTTTAGACATGTTCCCTCTGAATGTCATACTCTGCCCACCCATTCACAAGTTATCATGCTAACAAACAAACAATTCACCAGCATGCATACCTCCATCAACAACTGTTGAGATATTCCATTCACATCTGAGATATTAGTTGTTACCTTGACCTTTGACCATTTTAGACATGTTCCCTCTGAATGTCATACGCTGCCCACCCATTCACAAGTTATCATGCTAACAAACAAACAATTCACCAGCATGCATACCTCCATCAACAACTGTTGAGATATTCCATTCACATCTGAGATATTAGTTGTTACCTTGACCTTTGACCTTTTCAACCCAGAATTTAATCATATCTTTGGGGCAGCATACTGATCATGCCCACCAAATTTCATTAAAATCCGCCCAGCAATTCCAGATGGTGATAGACCGTGACTGGGACCATGAGTGTGCATATCTTTTGACCCAAAAGTTAATTGTATCTTCTCGACAGCCTACTGGTCATTCCCTCCATGTTTGATGAAATTCTATTTCTATTCTATTTTTCAAACAAACTGGCAAACATACAAACAGAACAGGGTGAAAACATAACCTCTGTCCAACCTCCGTCCAACAAGGTAACAAATAGGAATGGATACTACCATACATTGTTGTGGGCACGCCACGGTGCTAAAATGGACAACTAGAACAAAACTGGAGTAAAGAATAGCTAGTGGTAGTTCCTGGTTAAGTCGTTTTCAGACCTTTTGTGCCCAAGGCGCACCGAAGGCCAAGTCCAAATGTCAAGACTGTTCTGTGCAAAATATCCCCAGTAACTTATATCAACTTATATCTCTTATTTAATTCTGTAAACTTTTATTTAATACAGTCACATAAAAGGTTTAACCACTTAATAACTATTTCATAAGGTGTGTTGTGAGCTTTAGATTGCCTATTTTCTCTCTGTTTTCAAATTAAAAAGTAAATTATATTTAAAATGTTTGCCTATAATGACATATTATGAACATGAAATATGGACGCCAGATTGAAAGGGGTTAAAATATGTTTTTAGGTTATATAATTTGCCTCTGTAATGAGTGATGAGTGTGCACAAAGTACTTCCTTACACTCAACCTCACTGCCCTAGGTATACTGCATTGCTGTTCACAAGAATGTTACTTGTGATCTAAAGTAATAAGCAACACAGATATATATACCGTATCTAATCCTAGGGTATTCTCAGTCATTCTGGGCCCCATGAAAATATCGGGCCCCTTAGAACATACTGATGATGACATTAATAGTAATACCGTAGCCTCAGGTGCCATTCATCATTATCACCTTTCACCACTTTATGACAACCGATGTTGGAGAAGGCCAAAAGGTCAATAAAAAAAAGAGAACTGCAACATAAAAAAATAATATATATATAATTCCACTCTATGATCAGCATCTCAGTAAAAGAAAATTGATATTTTTTTCATTAACACTATGTAGCCTCGGGCTATATTAATTCATTACCATATTTCACTGATTCATGTCAACCCTGATACTGATTTGAGTGCCAAATGGGACTGTATGAGAGTGTGTTGTAGCAGATTGTTGAATGACGATTGAGACACACATATACTGAGTAATATGCTATGAGGCCCTTAGTATTTTACAGTTTCTCTATGAAGTTGGTTTAATTGTCAACCTGCAGAGATCACATCTGCAGTTAGGCCTGTCTAAACAATTTGGTTACTAGATTGCATCGATGATGGGGTGTCTTTGAAACAAGTGTAGCCTACCTCAATCGATTCTACCAGTAAGTCTCATTGACATTAAAATCTCCTTTCCAAGGGCGCTGATATCCAAGTGGTTAAGGCGTGTACCACGTAGGCTCTAATAACGGACCTGTCTCCCAGTTTGATCCCAGCTGGGTGGAACTTTGCTGCATGTCACTCCCTGACTCTCTCTCCCGGTTTCATGTCTCTCTTCACTGTAACTATCAATACAGGCAAGAAAAGCCTGAAAAATTATGTCAAAGAAAAAAAGAGTGACCAAGCCAAGAGAGTAGCATGAACATTGTTTCAACAATACACAAACAATACTAACTGAAATGTAACTGTCCCACACTACAACCAAGTGAACACGATATCCAGTTAGTTTATCATTCATAATAGAAAACATGACTGGAAACAAGTAAAAGTTCAAGTTTTAATGAGGGGGAAGTATGTTGAAATGGCAGCCAGTCATTCAAAAGCAGAACTAAAGATCAGTCTTGTGTTACACTTGACAGCACTGCTGAGTGACATTAGGCTACTAATCTTTAACATATATGACTCAACAGAGAAGCACTACATAAGTACATATAATATTGTATATTGCCTGACATTCATCAATGGCAAATTGACTACATGGTTTAAATGGGATGTAACTGATGTTTTTAAGTTAAAATAAGTGTTAAATAACCTTATTCTGATAGTAATCATTGCTATAGGGTAGGTTATTTGTTCAGTAACAGGAGACTCTCCCTCTAGCTCTTTACAAAAAGAAAATATATTTTCAGGTTGGGATATAAATTTCATCCAATTAGGAGAGAGAACTCATACATGATATAGGATAAACAAGTGAAATTGGAAGCGATTCAAAAATTAGCAGACAAAATTGGAATTGGGATCAAATTAAGGCTGTATGGGTTCTCTTTCCTGATTGGATGAAATTGGGACCCACCTGAAAATTTATTTTTTTGTTTACTAAAGCTTTGGAGAGATGGGGTATGTTACCTGAAATACCTGCCTTAAAGTTATTCATCAATGGACTAACTCGACTTAGTAGCATATTTGGTATCCACAATAATAACTTAGAGAGACATTTAGCCTTTTTAATTCTTGACAAAAGTACACAACACAGGCTGTACAGTACATAGCCACTCATAAACAAGAACACTTTACTGTCATTCATGATCTCTGGCAGACGGAGCCCTCCTATTCCTGTGCAGCTGGACCCTTTCATTATTTACACTTGAAATGGTAATGACATCATAATGTGCATGTGCACAGCTGTGCTTTTTGCATCTAGAAATCATGCATTTGAATATGTGACAAAAAGGGTGGGAGGAATTGGAAACTGATAGGTGTAACTGCATTCAGATGTTGATTTCTTTGGTCGTACAATTTAATAACAGGTTGGAGTTGATACATCCTGGGATATGACTAAAGTGCAAATTTTAAACAATAAAGTAAACCAAGACAGGTCATGACCACAGATCACAACACAGGGTATGCAATATTTTCCTTCAAATGTTGTTATAATGAGGGCTTAAGTGTCAATCATGACCTGTGATATAAAGGTAAGTCTTAGAATTCTTAGAAGAATTGTGTTAACATTGGTGCATCTTTTATAGTCATATCAGCTGATGTTCAGTTCACTATAGTGCATTTGTTATCTTTGATTCACCATGCATGGAATACAATTCTAAAAGGAGAGAGGGCTTTGGAATGAGATATTCACCAAACATATTCTCTATAAATCACACCTGTAGTTAAAAAGTGATTTTTGTTTTAAGATATTTTATCCTTTGTTGAAGATGACAATACACTCCTATATAGACTCGTATATACTATACTTTACACAGATATTGTGTGAACTGGAATAGCATTTTGGATTTGGAAACCTTTTATCCTTATCATGTATGTCTAGTAAACCTGAACTGGTGAGCAAGTTGGAATGATTAAAGGCTCAGAAGACAGTAGAATACTTTATTTCATATGAACAGGTTAACAAATACAACTCTACAAAGCAAATGTACACAGTTGCAATCATATCATTGAGAAACTGCTAGGAGTAACCTATTAGAAAATACAAAACTTGACCAAACTATTTTCAAGCAAGTTTAGAATAACACTGAATAGTAATTGCAAGGTTCTTTCTGTGCTTGAATAGTGCCCACTACATCTATCACTCACTCAGTCATATTGAACTGAAACATGATATTGATATGCAGTTAACTAAGATGTAAATTACACATTTCATAGCTGATGACGGCTATTTTGTCACTTATGAAAAGGATTTGTGCTAATTGGTGGACCACTGTGCTATACGTACGTATAACAGGCTACTATCTGCCTATATATTTTGATAGAAGAGCATACTAATGTCTATTTACATCTTTAAGTTCAACACAAATCAACGTTTATTTGTGTTGGCCAGTTGACATTATGATCAGAGAAGTTAGTCTCGACAGAAGACATATTCAGTGTAGCTCGTCCAGATCTTGTCCTCGTTCGGATCGTTGCTGGTGTAGGCGCACGTCCCTGTGGAGCTGCACGCAACCATGTGGAAGCCCACCTCGGTGAGCTTATCGAAAGCCTGCTCTAGGAAATTGTACTTGAGGTAATACCGGGACGTGTACCTCTCTGGGGGCCGGTCGGGGTCCCTGCTCTCGTTCAACGTGTCTCCGAACACCTCTTTGGCCAGGCACGTCTTCCCGCACACCGTGATGCGAGCGACCCTCCTGAACTTGGCGTCGGTCTGGATGTCTCTTCCGATGGTGTAGGAGCCTCGGTATCCGATCGTGATGTAGCCGGACTTTCTGGAGTCCAGCGAGGGAGAACGGGCGCTGCTGGCAACCGCGGACACCATGCGTAAAGTGTCCATCTGAAGCGCTCCTTCCTCGGTATCACTTTGGCCGATCTCCTCTGTGATGGAGTTCTCTTTGCTCATGCTGGGGCCGCTCAGGCGCTTGGAGAGCTCTCGCAGCTGGAAGAACTCAGCCTCCCTCTGCAGCCGGCTCTTCTCGGGGAAGTAATCTGGAAGGACCAGGTTCAGATCCCTGAGGTAATCTAGAACGTAACGGAACAAGAAGCCATCTCTGTCCAGGAAGAAGCGCCCTTTGCCGTCTCTGGCCAACTCCTTCGGGGACTTCTTGCTGAACATGGTCCATAGTAGCGAGTCTGGAACGGCGACCAAAGTAGTGTGTCTCGTGACATAGACCTGTCCGCCAACGTTCAGTTCAATGATGTCAGAGAATGGAGAGCCTGACTCTGTGCCGTTAGATGATACTCCGCGCTCTGTGTCCGCCAGTGCCATCTCTTCCAGCAGCCACGGTCTGCGCTGCTGCGTTTGCACTGATGCTCACATAGAGACTCTGGAGCGGAGGATGTCAGTGGGTTGTTTATGTAGCCTATCCTATTCCCAAGCAAGTGGGTGTAGGAGGGGATGTTGACCGCTGTACCATTTAACCATTTAGCTGCCAGGTGGGCTACAACAGACCCCCCCCCCCCCCCCCCCACAGTGGTGGAAAAAGTACTCACATTGTTTACTTAAGTAAAAGTAATTCAACATTGATTTACTTGAGTACCAAAATGTAAATGTAGAACCAAAATGTAGAAAGTACTCTTTATGCAGAATGTCCCATTCCACAAGTTTTAAAATGTATACATTGTATACAAATATTTTGAAAATAGCAGATCTACAAGCTCATTGTGAGAAATTGTGAGCTTAGATCGGCTATTTTCAAATGGCCGAAATGTAGGCTATATAGGGTTGAAGTGGTTAATGTATGTTTTGTAATAATAATCCAAATCTACAAAGTAACTAGTAACTAAAGTTTTCAAATCATTGTAGTTGAGTAAAAAGTACATTTGCCTCTGAGATGTAGCCTAGTAGAAGTAAAAGTGCTGAAATTTGGAAATACCCCACTTAAGTAAAAATCAAGTACAGTACTTGAGTAAATGTACTTAGTTACTTTACACCACTGCAGGTACAACACAGCCCCGCCCCGGCTCTCTCCCCCGCATGATCGTGTGCCGCGCGTATAGGTTATTCCCCCAAATCACCGCAACACTAGCCTCGGAAACCCATGGCTTTTTTGTCCCGCTGCACAACAAAGATACACGCTCGCACATTTCCCAAGTATCTCTACAGTGTTTCCCAAGTTCAGCCGTGGATGTTTAAGTGTGGTATGGAAAATAGAAGAAAGTAGAAAAAAGAAACATGGTGAAATGATAAATTTGTCAAGTCCTTTTTACTCAACAGTAAACAGTTTATTCATTTATTATTATTGTTTTATTTTATTTTTATCCATCTTTGTTTTGTTTGTACATATAGTGTTATTTTCTCTGTATTTTGTGTTGATATTTGAACTGTTTGGTTGCTACTATATATGTCTATGAACTGAATACCAAGGACCTCAATGGAAACAAGACCGCAAGGACCTTTTTGGACGGACCTTTTAGACAAAGTATTATGAATCTAATTGTGATGTTTACATTTTTTGCCTAATAAAATATTCAATCAATCAAAACACCACCAAAACCTTTTACCAACCGACTTTGAGTTGCAAGTTTTGAATCAAAGTAGATAAAATATGGACAGGGCGACACCTAGTGAGTTTTCTGTCGTCTGAATTATTATTAGTTCAGAGTTCCATCAAGGTGTTCGTTGTCATTGATTGATTGATTGAATACTTTATTAACAGTTTGCAAAAAAAGAAAAGCACAGAAGTCCATACAGAAAAGGATGGTAAAAGGATGACCCAAGAAAGTATATATATATATATATATATATACACATACATACATACATACATACATACATACATACACACACACACACACACACACACACACACACACACACACACACACACACACACACACACACACACACACACACACACACACACACACACACACACACACACACACACACACACACACACACACACACACACACACACACACACACACACACACACACACACACACACACACACACACACACACATATATATATATATATATATACACACACATACAATTATTATTATTATGAAAACATAATAGGAAAAATAATAATAACTAAATTCACACAAAAGCATATAAGCCTGCAGAGACAAAGGCAAGGACAAGCTTTTCAGCATCTTTAGGATGGAGTTTGACAATGTTCCTGAGGTGGTAAAAGGAGTTTACACATGCAGGCTTCAAAGTTCAAGTGATGGTACATTTTTTCACCCAGGTTGGAGACTATATAGCATAGTGGCTCAGAGCCTCTGTCTGCCTGAAGACCAAAAGCCTATATCTGAAGACATAATGAACATTATTTTGTAGGAGTAGGCCTATTAGTAAACGCAAGTACCATTCGTGTTTTACCTGACATTGAACAAGCAACGCAAGGATTTCCAACTGTTTGAAATCTGGGGAAATTCAAGAAAATAAAAAAGTTGTCACATGCTTGCCTTTGGTTAAGGTGTCTCATTTCCCTATTCAAAAACTCCCTAATGGCCAACTTTTCTGTTCCACCCAAAACAGATTCCTCTTTTCATCAAGATCCTTTTTATGGAGATGGGGTTTTGGATTGATCACTGCATTATGTATTATTTAATTATACAGTACCTTTCCAGTTATCCATGATTTTATCACCTCCCCGTTGGACTTCTGTAACCCCCTGTATTTGGGGTTGGTTGACTCAGTCCACCGTTTCCCATTTATGGTTCAAAATGCAGCTGCTAACTGCAACAAAGAAAAGGGAACACATGACCTCTGTTTTGGCCCAACTTTGGTTACCAGTGAAATACACTGTACAGTAGAATAGATTTTAAAATTGTGCTTCTTTTTTTCACGTCCTAAATGGCCTAGCTCCACAATTACATCCACAATGATACACAAAATACAAAATATGATACACAAAAAATCCCTGATTCACCAAGTCACTTGTCAATCAAGCTCATAGTGAAACTTCCTACTTCTCAACATGCCTGGATTTGGTCATTCTGGAAAGTTTGTACACCAAACAAAGTGTATAAAAGCGATTCTTAATTGTCAGTCGTTACAAGATACTTGTAACAACGAGAGAACAATGCTACGAAAGGTATTTATCATCCCATTATTAGTGGCATACTTTTATCAGCACGGACCATAGAAAAAAAAATTACAACTTGGCAATATAAAATATGATACAAATTCACACCTATAAAATATAAAGTGGGTCTTTAGTGAATGCAGACAAAGAATTATGTAAATTGTGTTATGTTAACTGTGTTTGCTGTGTCACAGAGTGTCACAGAAAGCTTCGGAGCAGCCATCTCCAGTCTGAATGCATCTCAGCTGACAGATGGGGTGATTTCTAGGAGCAAAAGAATGATGCTGGACACTCTGGGTGTGGGGGTACTTGGAACTAGGACATCTGTCTTCAACAAGACTCTTCACTACAGCCAGGTAATGTATACAGTGTGTGTGTGTGTGTGTGTGTGTGTGTGTGTGTGTGTGTGTGTGTGTGTGTGTGTGTGTGTGTGTGTGTGTGTGTGTGTGTCCATAATTTACACCGTTTTACATTGTGTAGCATCGTTGTCAAATATTTTCTCCTGTCTAATTACAGCTGTATAAGTCTGAAAGAAACAGCAGTGTCTGGGGAAAACCAGGAGTGTCTCTTCCTCCTCACTTTGCTGCCTTTGTCAATGGTGTAGCGGTAAGGAAGATTGTCTATTATAATACCTATAGAATAGATTTGAGGAAATCGTCAACATGTTGCACCAGTTTGATCTCTGATAGCCACTAACATCATCCTTATGGAACAATATTTACAACCTTTAAATACAACATTGTTATACCGTTCAATTAAACGCCGAGGATTTTATTGTGTGTAGGTGCATTCTATGGATTTTGACGACACTTGGTACCCTGCCACACACCCATCAGGAGCAGTGCTCCCTGCCCTGTTGGCCTTGGCAGAGACCCTGCCACACCAGCCCTCTGGACTAGACTTGCTGCTGGCCTTCAATGTTGGTATTGATGTGCAGGGCAGACTCCTGAGATTCTCCAAGGAAGCCTACAACATCCCCAAAAGGTGAGGCCTGGTAGCAATATATTCCCACTCACTTGAGTTGAAGTAGCAATACTCCACTGTTTGCTATAATCAGGTTCTTGTACATTTGCATCTTAAGCAATGCATCATTCACTATAGATTAGAATCGCATTCTAATGTGGACATCTCTCACTCTCAGATTCCACCCTCCTGCTGTTGTGGGGGTGATGGGAAGCGCTGCCGCCTCAGCTAAGCTCATGGGCCTGTCCCCAACCCAGTGTACCCATGCCCTGGCTATTGCAGCCTCTTCCGCTGGGGCTCCATTGGCCAATGCTGCCACCCAGACCAAACCTCTTCACATTGGGAATGCTGCACGGAGAGGCCTGGAGGCAGCCCAGCTGGCATGGAGGGGACTGGAGGGGAATCCAGGTATCCTAGATCTGGAGTCTGGTTTCGGGGTTTTTTATGCAGACTATTGTCCATCAGAGCTGGTTAGCTCTGTCGCTGGTGGGTTCAAATGGACTTTGGAAGAGCAGAACGTCGCCACCAAACGCTTCCCTGCCCATTTGGGAATGCACTGGGTTGTGGATGCGGTGTTGGCAGCCAAAGATAAGCTTAAAAGCAAAGCTGGAATATTTGAGCCCAGTCAAATCAATAGGGTGGTCCTTAGAGTACCTCCCTCCAACTATATCAATTGTCCTTTCCCAGCCACAGAACATCAGGCCAGGCACTCGTTCCAATTCAATGCCTGTTCAGCTCTGCTGGACAACCAAGTGACAGTAGAGTCTTTCACTAGAGCTCAGAGGGAAAGGCCAGCTCTGAACGAGCTCCTCTCCAGAGTGGAGTTGGAGAATCCTGCAGATAACCACCCTAACTTCAACGAGATGTACTGTGAGGTTGAGATAGAAACAGAACAGGGGCAGAGTTGTACAGCCAAATGTGATACTTTTTATGGCCACTGGAGGAAGCCACTGAGCCAAGAGGATCTTGTAGGGAAGTTCAAGGCTAATGCCTCTGTAGTGTTGTCCATGGAGGGGGTGGAAGGAGTAGTTGATATGATAGGAAACATAGAGAGAAAAAAAGATAACTCAGAACTGTTTTCATATCTGAAAATGGTGGGAAATCAAAAGGGAAACTATGTAAGAAATCTGGGCCATGTGTGTACTACAAACACACTCCCCCCTCCCCTCTCTGACAGACAGGTGTCACAGGTAGCTAGCTGTGTTTGATGCTTGAATTGATTATAGAGAGCACCAACAAAGACAGAGTTTGACACTTTCATTAAGTGTCAAACTCTGTCCAGTTGAAGTTTTTTCGCCTTTATCATAAAGGTTGCTGGACAATATATAGAGGAAATGCATAATTTATTAAACAATAAAGATAATATCAAATACATTGTAAAAAATCACACCCAGTGTGAAGTGGGCGGTGTGTGGTCATCACAACATGACTCACTTTAAAAAAAGGATAAATGACTTTTTTTGAAGTCCATACTGCTATTCATAGGGCTGCACATGTGTCATGTGTTTCGCTAGCCAATCACAGTCCTGAATTTGCAAAGTCAGCCAATCACATTACAGTTAGTGGTGATGACACTAGCTGTAATGTGATTGGCTGATATGAAAAAAGTATCGATTTGCATTAACAATGGAAGGGTTAGGGGGTACACACATTTTTTGGTCGGTGTCCAAAACTCACTTATAGGGGGCGGCTACACCGCCCCAAAAATAATAAAAATCACACCCAGTGTGAAGTGGGCGGTGTGTGGTCATCACAACATGACTCACTTAAAAAAAAAGGATAAATGACTTTTTTTTTAAGTCCATACTGCTATTCATAGGGCTGCACATGTGTCATGTGTTTCGCTAGCCAATCACAGTCCTGAATTTGCAGTCAGCCAATCACATTACAGTTAGTGGTGATGACACTAGCTGTAATGTGATTGGCTGACTTTGCAAAAGTATCGATTTGCATTAACAATGGAAGGGTTAGGGGTGTAGACTGCGTTGTAGACTATTGGCCAATCACGGTGCAGGATTGGTCAGTGTCCAAAACTCACTTATAGGGGGCAAATGAGACATGACGCTTTATTAGCATGAAAGACAGTCTTTTATTACACTATTCCTCATTTTACTGGTTTCCCCTGAAACCCCTTTACTGTTACAGAGTAGAACTGCCAGGTAATGTATACAGTGTGTGTGTATACATTGGGGTTTGATGATGTAGCCATAGCTGAATGGTTAGAGAGCCTGCCTGTCAAGCCATGAGTTCCATGCAATATGCCAAAGTGTCCCTGAACAAGACAATTAAAAGAATAGTTCACCCAAAAATACTTATTTTCTATCAATTACACACTCCATGAAGCCATTCACGGAGATTTTTTTGTTTTTGACACATTCCTGAGCAGACTCAGACATATTGGTTGGATGCATGCATGGCGCATATAATAGGCTAACCATTGTAGATTAGTAGGCGATAATTCCAATATTCACTATACACTCCTCATGTTTAAGCCTAACTGAATTATATATTTATGGACATTGCCACGCTTTCTCCCTGGATCCATTCATTGCGACCGTGTTTCCTTTCTTGCTTATTATACATTTTACTTCCTCGTATGATTCCGGGGAGACATCAAATTTCTCTTTTGGGTCTTGAGTCAAGACCCCGGCTCCCGGGTTGACATAAAATTTGCAAAATGGACCCTTTAACATATATCATGAATATGAAAACTTTTTTATAGCAAATTTAAGTTGTTTGCAAAAGTTTTTTTTGTGAGCAATGTATACATTTTGTAAATGTTTTAATGTCTCAGCCTTCTGTAAAAAAGGCTGGTAGAACAGTTTTCAAAAGCCAAATATCTTGATCATTATTGTTCTGTGTGATCTGAATACATTTCTGTTAGATTCATTTTACGGTTAATTTGTTTTCTTGGTCATATAACTATTTATGCAAAGTTCAATGAAGTGAAACGCACACCAGTCCTATTGAGGTTCAGGCCAACGGTCACATATAACTATTTATACCTGTAGCGGACCCAGCTGGACAGTAAGGTTTGGAGTCTTGACTGATGAGTTTAATAATTTTATTCGGAACCCAACGTAGAAACTAAAGAAGAAAAACATAAAATACATAACATCAATCAATAATTCCATAAAGCAAATTGTACCATGACATTTCACATTAAACCCATAACTAGATCAATACATAATCACCTTATTATAAGACATGAACCATAACATCCAACAATAAGATCACTAATAACAATAAAACAAATATCCCTCAACAGTGACAGTACAAGATGACAAGCAATAAAATGATCACCTTTTTCCCCTTCCAGCTAGGTGCTATTAAAGTGGCAAGTGCCTCGCATCATTTTGGTCCAAGGTTTGGTTTGACCAGCCGTCCGTCCGTCCTTCCTTCCTTTTGTCTGTCCTTCTTTCCTTGACCATCCTGGCAAACATGTCCTGTGCAGTCCTTTCTGGCTCTTCTACCACAAGCCCACTTTATATTTGCTGCCAAGCACCTTCAGCCCTAGACTGAGAATCAGCACCAGGTGAACTCCATTACCTTAATCATGGCACAATTGAGGCTGACACGTTCCTGTAGGCAGGAAGCCCTTCAAAATATGTCTCAAAGGACCTGACAATTGGGCAGGAAACTTCCAAAATAAAAGCCTAGAAAAAATACCACTACGGGTCCGTTACAATACCTTCATGTGACATCACTGCAGCATACATTCCAACAGCCCAGGTTTTCCTGAAACACACATATATATACGCTGTATATCTTGATACAGACAGCAGTAAAACCTGCAAGGAGGGTTTATGGGAATGCCCACTTCTGGTCAGACGAAGGAGGAGCCAGGCCCGGAGTCAACCCACTGTGCCTAGAGCTTCCTATAGTGTCGCCAACACTTGCTGTTAACATCTCACCTGCCACCCTAAACCCTAACCCCCTAATTAGCACTGTCTCTTACTACCCTCAAGAGACAGTGGGGGCTGTAGCATGCCACTTGGACACAGGCCAGGGTCTGATCAGCCTCGGTCGGGTCGCCTGGAGGAGGGTGTCTGTTGCAAGACCCGAAACACACACTCCAGGAAACAACGCTGATGATGTGTCCAAGTTTGTGCATCAGTAGATGTTTTTATTTACTGATGCATTACAGGGGTGAGGTGTACGAGCATTATTACACAAGGAGACCACGGTGAACCAAAATTAGACCCCTAGCCTGCTATTAGACCCATGTTGTTGTACATTAGACACATCTGTTGTACATTAATCCACCATGGATGAGGTAATAAGGTATTGCATTATATTGCATTTTATTGGGAGTGCTTCTTGCAATACCAAAAATATATTTAAGGATCGTTTTGGGGAATTACAATACATAAAATGAACAGTTGTCAGGAAACAGCTGCCTGAAAAACTAATTAAATTGTGGTCAGAATTCAAGGTATATTACAACATAAATAAACCTCTGAGAGCACAGCAGTGGTAGTATACACATTAAATAATACCTGGTGCCTTACATTTGATTTGACATCTGCTCAGTCAAACTGGCTTAGTAAATCTACGTGCTAAACAAAATGACTGGAAGTGTGGTATCTGAGTGAGTGTTTTCCAAGGGTTTCCTGATATGGTATATGTCATTAACACCTCTACAGTTCATTAGAAATCTATATCACATGAAACTTTAGTAGTGAAAAAAGAGAGGCTACATTTCTCTTTTTCTCTCTTTCTAACCATTGAGTCACAAGATCATCAGGCAAGTCTCAGCACATCCAGCACCATCGATCCAATTCCATCGAAGATCTCGTGGAGGGGAGCGTTGCATATAAAGGCACAAGTAGTGACCAGCTTGTTCTTCTCATCCACGTGGCTCTCGCTGACGCTCTTGCTCACATGCTTGCAGCCCAGCTGGTTGATGGCCGCTGCAGTGTCAGTAGTTCCTGGATACCTGTGAACGGTGAATCACAACAATGCATATCTGGATGGTGCTTGCCGAAAATAACTGATTTTTGGCAAGCGACACTATTGTGCAATGACACATAAATTAAGCTTAAGTGTGTGACTCACTTCTCATCATTCTCAAGCCCCACAGTGACCTCACAGCCGGGGAACACCTTGGCAGCCAGAACAGGGGAGATGCAGCAGAGACCTATAGGTTTGCCCTTACTGTGGAATGCCTGTAGGGTCGCCTTCACCTCCTCATTTACAGAGCAATCCTTCCCCTGCACTGCCCAGGTGCACAGGTTCTTAGCTACCCCAAAACCGCCTGTTTAACACAGAAGCATAATGTAGGAGAGAGGCAAGACATAATAAGTAATGATGTCAGCAAGTAAGTTCCATTTATGCAGGGCATTACATTTGCGGGAGGAAATTAAATGTGCTTTACATTTTAACAGCTAGTAACCACTTAAACGGGGATGAAACACTAGGCTGATGTTGTAGTTTGTTTTCCAATTCTGGTTAAAAACTACAGCGAGGTAAAACAAAACTAGCTGTCACAAAAATGTCTAAACTGAGTTTGGATCAGAGTGCATTTTGATCAAAGCTTAGTAACAACCCACGAAAATGTGGATGATCCTGGGTTTAGAGTAGATGTGTGTGTTCCTCCTGACAGGTGACCCTCAGCCTGAATCAAACCTGGGAATATGATGGCATCATGGTCTTCGACACTGAGCTTAGAAAGATCCTGGATTTCCCCACGTGCCAGCCTTGCACTCTCTACCAACACATTCCTCTTCTCCTCAGTGGGGCTGCCTTTCAAGTGATCCACCACATGCATCTGATCGATGTTGGGTGCAAACATCTTTACCTGCAATTAATATAGAAGTTTCAAGTGTGAGATTGAGAATTCTTGCTGCAAACGCTAATATTGCTTACAAGTGCATATTTCTGGTGTGTGTTTTGCACATCATTAATTGCAGGCATGATTGTGTACAAGTCATGGTGCCCCCCACTTGCACAACCTCACCACAGTACAGTTAATACTTAAACCCCCTTTAATACTCAAAACCAGTAGTTGACTGTAGTACAGTGGTTCTGTTTCCCCATAACTCTGAAAGTGTACAAATGGAACCAAATAAGGGTCCATTTGGTGTGAAGAGTTACAGACCTGGCTGTAAGTGTAAGGGTCCATTTTGCAACCCCCTAAGCCTAAAGGAAGCCAGGAACACTGATGGTGCTTTTCTTGGATCCCACTTGAAACATTGCTTTAGTGGCAAATCAATGCATGTTGCATGATGCAACATGATGCATGCCCAACTGAAATAGAAATAGGGCAATTGTGCTACACTTGGGATCATGCAACTTGCATGATCCCAAGTGTAGCACATTGACATTGACACTGTGTGAACTGATGTCATGCACCATGCAGACATACACACTACCAACGGGTGCAGCAATAGCCAGGCTGTGAATCAGACAGTGTGAATGTGTGAATACAAATGTTAATAAAGTGTAAAACTTACACTCGCTCCTCCTCTGCTTAGATGGACCAGAACAGCGGAGGCCTCGTGGATTTCACTGCCATCGAACACTCCGCAGCCTGCCAGCACCACAGCGACCCGCTTAGCCATGATAATGATACAGTCACTTTTAGTTGTATTCACCTTGCGAGAGGCAGAAAGTCACTACCATAGAGCTTTAGGGACGGACGGTCATATGTTGCTGACTGTCACTGTAGCAGAGAGGTGATCACGGCCCATATGCGCCGTCAAAATGTCCCAGTCGCCCTCTGCTGTCGCGGAAGCTGCACAGCCACTCTACGCAGTGTTTGTGGCACGCACGCGTGCGCGCAGAAGGAGCCGAGGAAAATCAATGTAGAAGATGAAATCCATAATTACTTTACTGGGAATTTATCATCATGCATTTCTTATTAATTCAGTGGTGTAAAGTAACTAAGTACATGTACTCAAGTACTGTACTTAAGTGTCACTTTGAGGTACTTTTACTTTACTGGAGTATTTCAAATGTTCTATACTTTCATTTTATTATTATTATTACAAAACATACTGTATATTAACCACTTCCACTTTAGCCCTATAGGCTATTTTCAAAGCATTTTTATACATTTGGAAACTAAGTACTTTTACTTTCAGTACTTATATGTTAATGCGAATACTTTTGTACTTTTACTCATGTACATTTTGAATACCAGACTTTTATTTGTAACAGAGTATTTCTACATTGTGGTATTGGTACTTTTGCTCAACTACAACATTTTAGAACGTCTTCCGCCACTGTATTAATTAAAGAATATCGGCAGCAGACGATCATGTGATATCTAATTATATCAACAAAACCACGTGACCACACGTCACGTGCGACCAAGGAAGTGTTTCGCGAAAAACAACATGACTTCCTGAGTTGTGCAAACTAAAGCTTCGTTGAGTTGTGCTGTTGTAAAGTTGTGTGCAAGAGGAGAGGAGGCTCTACGATGAGACATCTGGAGGCTGTTGTGTTTTTAATGCACCTCGTCTTCGCTCATCATATTGTCGCACATGTCAGGAGTAATGTACATCAACAGCAAGAGTGGCCCGTTCCGTACAGGTACGATCAGTGGTGGAAAAAGTACTCACACTTTACTTAAGTAAAAGTATCAATACTGTAATGTAGAAACACGCTGTTACTGTAATTAAAAAATGACTTGAATACATTATTGGCATCAAAATGTACTTAAAGTAACAAAAGTAAAAGTACTCATTGCAGCTACACTAGTAGCAATACACGTATATGTACAGTAAACAGTGGGGGCCTGGGGTGACAGGTGCTCTTTTATGGTGGTTTTGAAGGAGGGTAAGGAGTCACACCTTTTGATGTTTGTTGGAAGGGCATTCCACATTTTGGTGGCCTAGCAGTAGAACAAATGTGTCCCCATGTTTGTGCTGAATCTGGGTTGAGTGAGATCAGTGGAGCTCCCGCCTGTGTGTGTCTTTAACGTTATTGAAGTAGTCTGACAGGTTCTCTTGAATGCAAAACATACTCCCACCATACTCTGAGAGTGTACAAATCCAACCAAATTTGGTTCCATTTGTACACTGCCAGAGTTAAATGAATACCATCATCCTTTCAATCATGTGACAAGAGCCTGCCATTGTGACTGTTGAACCTTTTAACTCGTGGTGCTTTTTGTCTGTCCAACACCGCCCCCCTTGTGTAATACTACTGACATAACATGGCTGGCTTCATGACTTTATAATGTGTGGCATTTCTTGGACAGGCGGTTTGATCGTCGCCCCAATGTGGACTCCTACTGCGAGGCTCTGTACCCCTTCTGCCCAACTGGTGACAGAGATGGACGCATACCCTATGTGAGGGACTCTGATGTAATTTCAGTGTATCGACTGCAAGCACCAGTTTGGGAATTTAAGTATGGAGATGTGTTGGGGAAACTTGTGAGTAGAATAAAAGTGGAAGCGGCTATCTCTCTTTCTCTCTCCCCATATGATTCACCAATACCAAAGTCAAATTTGTATCTTTTTCATTAACAGCATATAATGCATGATGCTGTTGGCTTCAGCAGTGCTGAGACAGGGACCAACTATACCATGGAGTGGTATGAGCTATTTCAGTTGGGCAACTGCACCTTCCCCCACTTAAGACCCAGGATCAACCCACCTTTCTGGTGCAACCAGGGAGCTGCATGCTTCTTTGAGGGAATTGATGACATACATTGGTCACAGAATGGCACTTTGGAGAAAATAGGAGAAATCACTGGTAAGAATGTGCCTTCTGCAGAATTTTACAGTTACTTCCATAGAGGCACTATTTAGTACCTATTTACTTGCTACTGTGCATATTGGCTTCTGAACTCTTGAGGGTCACATTAAAGTATGCTGTTCTCGTGCGTTGTCAAATTAATTCTATTCTGTTTAAAGAACCATACATTCCTTTGATGTCTCTTTCATGACATTGGGGAAGGCGAATTTGGGAAGAGTAGACGCGAAAACCCATGTCGATTTGCTGTCTTAGCATCTATAAATGTATCCCTCAAACAGTGCCATTTCGGTATCTTTGAGGTGAACAGCAGCTATGTGTGAGTTCAGGGACAGCTATGGGGCTATCTTTGGCTGATGGCGTTATCCTCGGCATTTAATAGAGCAGAGGATGGGAAGCTTCGACCAATGTACAGTGGGTCTTCGGCTGAGATGACCATGAATCAATAGTCTTTGTTCCATTTATACAATTCAATCAGTATAAAGCCATTCATTTTCCTTTCCCAGGGAACCAGTTCAGTGACATGGCCCAGTGGGTGCAGGACGACAACGAGACTGGGATCTACTATGAGACCTGGACAGTGAGATCTGAGCCCAGTCCTAATGCCACAGTGTGGTTTGATTCATATGACTGTTCCCAGTTTGTCCATCGCACATATAGGAAACTGACTGAGCTGGGGGCCAAACTCTCAAGTCGATCCCAGACCAACTACACAAAGATCTACCTATACAGTGGAGAACCCGTCTACCTGGGCAATGATAGCACCATATTTGAACAGCCTGCCATGAAGAATCTGGCGACAGACATCCGTAAATTTTACCACACCTTCCGACCGCACCAGTCCTACATAGACTTTCCCATCAGTTTAATGGAGGCCTATGAAAAGATTGTATTGGAAAAGAGTTTCTACCTTTACTACAACTTTGAGTACTGGCTTCTGCCAATGAAACCTCCCTATGTGCAAATCACATTTGAGGAAGTGCCTTTACCCTAATGTACATTACAATATTTTCTTTACATGCGTGATCATGAACAACGAAAAAGCAGGAAAACAATAATCTCACAATAGAAATCCTTAAAGCTTAAAAAACCTTAAAAACTTAAAGCTGCACTATGTAACTTTCCTTCTCTACCCTGGATTTGAACCCGTTTCCCTGCGCTGCAAGTGCTGAAATTTGACCACCATATTGTACAATATGTCATGTGTTGACAAGTTTGGTTTGAGTCAACTATTAATGGACAGAATACATTTAAAGTCTAAACTGAGATGCCAGGTCTATACAATTTTTTAAATCTAATTATGCAGACTTTTTCTAATTATGCAGGTACTTTTTTTGAACATTTTTGGAAATCTTTTGATAAAATATAGGAAATGTACATTTTGTTTTGGATATTTATTTGTTAGGTGACCACTGCCATAAAGGCTCATTCAAATTACAGAAAAGTATTTCTTGTTGGAACACACTCACTCCTATTAGCGTTGTTTACACAAATCCTTTCTATGTCTGAACTGTTATGTGACATGAATTATTTACTTTGTAAAATGTTGATGGAGACCTGATTTCAATAGATTTGAAAGTATGAATCTCCATTGTTCCATACATGAGTCAATGTTTTCTTAATAGTAATTTTAAAACATGTCTGGAATGTATTCTTGTAAAACATTTTTCATATTGTATGCTCTTTACTTATTACCCAACATTTATTGATTGCAGTGATTAGACGATAACAAACTACAATCACATTTTTATGTCCAAAGCAATATTCTGATTTCAAGACAGGTGAACAATAAAGCAAAGTAGACAAAGCATTTGCCATAATTAAGCAGAACTAAGAACAGCATTGTCAATACCAGTTCACTCCTTATTTACTTTCTGCAAGAAAGTGAAAGTAACAAAGCATGGATTGTAATTTATTGATATCTGACAAGGACCATTTTAGTGATTAAAGGCAAATCATTTTCCGTCTTAATGACTATTCCATAAACAAAAGAAACCAAGATAGTTATGTTAAGCTGCTGTAAAATGTTTATTCACTGCGAAATAAAGTAATTTGGAAATATGTCCATACTAGAGTTAAAAAGAATCAGCTAGGTTAATATCTACTGAAGTGATAAATGAGACCACTCTGAAGTCCCGATGGCATAAAACAAATGAGTAATTTAAAATCCACATTTTCTGCATATCCTAATGACATGTCCAAAACATGCTGATCAAGGGAGAAGCATTTAGAAAGTATTTTGTTAGTTTTCATACCGAACACACAACACAACTGAATACCACCATTTAATAACAAAAGCAGAATCAAATAGAACAGGTTTGATAACAATCAGACCTACGGTTTAGGAGGAAATGTCAAAAATGCATTTTTCAAAAGAAAATTGTAAATGGCAGAAAATATAGTTCTGAGGCAAATTTGTAGAGTGAGGATAGATGCTGTAGCAAGTTCAGTTTAAATCTGACTCGCAGCATACAATAAATGACTTCAAAGTTCCAAATGCATCATGTGCAAGTAATGCAGCAACTTCCAATCCTTGTTAAAAATGTAATTATCATTTCACAGGAATTTTCTAAACCATTTGGGCTTGAACCCCTAATAAATTACATGGCAAAATCATCTCTAGTGATTAGGTTAAAAAAAAGATCCATCTAGCAAAGGATAACTCGCACTCCGGCATATAAAATACATTAGCAATCAGTTAAAGGACAAGTCCGGACTAAAATAACAACTTATACGATCCCAAATGACTGGCCATGGGGTCTATTTGCAGAATTGCCCCGGTCGTCCAGTTTCTCCAGCAGCCACCCCCTCCCCCATAGCATAGAGCAGAGCCCATAAGCATATTGCTACTTATGCTATTTGATACGGTCAAACGTGAATTTAATGAACCTGTTATTAATTGTCATTACACACACATCCATGCCTTGGTTGTCCCACACGAGCCGTCACAGTCTCGTAAATCATGTTTTGGGGTGAGCGTTTGGCGCAACTGCTAATCAAAGTGACTACTGGCCAATCACAGCGCGTCTTTTCCTGGCCAAGTCCCGGAAAAGACAACAGGGGCAATTCTGCAAATGGACCCCATGGCCAGTCATTTGGGATCAATACAAGTAGGGGGAGAAAAAAAGGCTATGTGTTATTTTAGTCTGAACTTGTCCTTTAAGTAAACTTAAAACCCTGACAGAGGGCATGATAGAGAAATAAGTAAATTTCTATTCATATAATAAAACACACAGCGTTTTATATACAGATGTATTGAACTTCCTTCTTAAGGAAAAGTTTGTTTCACCTCATTCAACTTGCCAAATCTCTTTGCACTGAAACTTAATGGATGTTATTGTTGGGATTGAACAGCGATGTCTGCAATGTAATTTCCTCTCCTATATATGATGCAAATGTGGGCGAATAGGAGGGTGGATATTTACGACATTCGAGGTTCAGAGTTCAACAGGCAAATAGCAGAAGACAAAAATGAAACCTAGTTTATATATACCGGTAAGCTTCGACACACCTGAATGGCAGAATTTGAAATCCCAGCCCGGAGCAAATTGCAACATTATAGCAAAGTAGGCAGTTACTATTGTTATTAAATGAAAACAAAGCAATCTGTCCACAGTTGTCAGAGACTTCCTGACATCTACCACCACATTCTGCCATTACGTAGCATCTGTATTTACACATCATGATTTATGCAATTCATGATTATTGCTCGATTTAGTTATTGTTTACATGTGTCCTGGCCTGGGTATTCATATTATAATGCAAATCCCAAATAATAGAACCAAGGTCCAAATGAGACATAGGACAGAAAGAGATTACCCTTTTGCTTTCATCTGGGCATTAGATCCTATTGCACAAACAAGTTACTGTAAGTTGCTTGCAATAGCTGTCATTTGGTATTCACCGAAGGTGCTTAGTAAAACGTTCTGTACAGGACCCATCTTTAAAGCTGGGGAATTTATCGCATAAGCCACTTAAGTGCAGTAAGTGATATTGCTTTTGTTCAAATAAATGTTAAATAGCTCTATATTCTGAAATCCCCATCTCTAAACAGTAAACAGAAGATTTTTAGGCCTGGACACCAATTTTACCCAAACAAAAAATATCACTTAAACCAACTACCTTTAAGTAAAAACAAATCTGCTTAACAGGGAGAGAGGGCGAGGGGGAAATAATCTCTGTACACCTTCATTTCACAAATATATTAGCTTATATACTGTACACATGCTTTCTACTCGGAACCTAACTTAACCTACCATCATGTTTCCACTACTAAAACAATACAGTATGTCTACGGTCCAGTTTAGTTACATGATTGAGCTTGGCTGAGGAAAGAATTATAATATATAATTATAATTTTTAACTAATTTGAATAAGGAGTAGGAAATAACCAAATCGCCAAGCCAACAGCTTCTGTATGTATTTTACAAAACACTGCCAGCTACATACAAATAACATTGTAGCCGTTCACAGTCTTCAGACTTTTGGCTGCAGAGAGTGCAGAGCTGCAGCCGTTATCAGACTGAATTTAAGTCAACTGAGTGGTAGTGTCTTCACAAGCAACTTGTCCAACCCCCCAAATGACTTCACCATGTATGAAAAAAGGAGATTCAAATATATTTACATGTACATAAACTGATATCTCGCATAATACATATTATCATTAACTGGACTTTGTAGTCCATATAATTCAATTTACAAACTTATAAAAACTTTTACAGATGTTTTCCCCCCCACCTGCTACTGTGTGTAATAATTGTCCAAAATGAGCCAGTCTAACTAGTTCTCTCAGGAGGAGCCAACAGGCAGAGGCGTGTTGAATGTTTGTATTTCTTAACAATACTAAGATGTTGTCAGTTGTTTAAGTAAAATAGGGCATTTCTTCCCTATCGGACTCCTGAGATAGAGAGAATCAGTGACAACCTTTGCCCTACATGGAGTTCAGCAAGTGTGTGACCTCCATGTTGGCACCAACAAATCCACTACCTTTGATCAGTCAGTGGACCTTTAGTGCAAACATGTGGACCATGTGAGTTTGCCGAACTATGTGTGCCCCTGTGGCTTTGCTTTTACCACGTGGGCATCATATCTGGGAACCAGACCCGGCCCAAGTGCTTAGACACCTCCCAGTGGATTTCGTCTAGGGAGTATTTGTGATCAGGGATGAGCACTTCTTCCATGATGGACAGCTGGGACAGCCTGCGGCCGCACGTCTTGACAAACTCAACGAATGCGCTGCAGGACACCTCGCACTCGCCCAGGCCAATGGCTGACAATTGTGTGCAGCGCTTAGCAATGCGGATCAGCTCATCGTCCAGTGGGCGCAGCCCGTTGGCACAGACCACCAGCTCCACCAGACGGGGGCAATGCAAGCCCACGCGTCCCAAGACGTCCTTGCTGACTGAGCGGCCAAAGTAGAGGTGCGTGACGGGCATCTCCTCACAGAAGAAAGGGCCGAACTCATCCTCATAGAGGAAGAAGTACATGACCAGGTTGAACTTGGGCGAGTGGCGTACCATGGCGTCCCAGCTGCTCTTCTTGATGGTGTGAAAGTGCTGGCCAGGGTTCTCACTCACCACGTCGATGCGCAGGTGTTCTAAGTGAACATGCTTCTCTGAGGAGAGGGCCAACAGGAGCTCGTCACTCAGGAGGTGGTAGTTCAACGCCAGCTCTCTCAGTCCGTGACACTGGTCAGCTACGCACAGAATGCCTACAAACACCAGAGAGCAATCATTTGTACGAGTAGGACCACCAATCATCAAATCCAAATTCTTAAACAAAAGGATCATAGATTCCTGGAGACACCGCATATATATTACAGAAGTGGAGGAAAATGAAATGTTCTACTTTGCACTATGCCTCCTAGAGGACAGCGCACAGTTAAGGAGGAGAAACTAGAATCCACATACAACTCATTCTTAAATGCTGTGTGATGTCTGACAATCTGCTAGATGAAACAAAACGTGTCCTCTCGGCACACAAGATAATTAAAGGCCACAAATGATCCACTGGATAGAAAAAGAAAACAATGCCTTGAGGCTCAATAGTTAAAATGCGACAATAGCATGGTTTTGAATTATGCTGACAAAATGGAATACCTATCCATTACCACTGTGGAAACTATAGTGTTTCAGTAATCCCAGTGTACCTGCTGGAGACACGTGAGGGCAGCTGCTCATTTTCAGCAATTTCAGAGTGTCACTGTTGTTGGCCACCAGTACTTTCAGAGATGGGTCATCCACTGGTGTGTCATCAATCTTCAACGATGACAGTGATTTGGAGTTGACAAACACCACCGTCAGGGCTGAGATGAAATGGGACTGTAGGACACAAAAAAATTAAATACACAATTGATGATGCATGCCACTCAAAAGGTAATCAAAGTTAATAGTATGTAACGAGGGTTCCCAAACATTTTAAGCTCAAGACCCAAAAGAGAAATATGGTGTCTCAAACCCAAACTTACAAAAACACATTATTAATCACTTAAGACTTATTTTAAAAATAAATAGTTGATCTAGAAGCTCACAATGTGATGCGGTTTGAGCTTATAGATTGGCTGATATATAAGATGTAAACCAACATGTTAATAAGCCTGTACCTTGAAATAATACAACATTTGAGGTGCGGCTATGACTGGGTTCTAGCCACACCTGCATAGCACAGGGCACACAACTCTAGGAAACATGAGTCTAAAAGTTCCGGCACATTTTATGTACTGCTTCACCAGCAGACACTAATGTTAACTCTATACTGGTCACATTACTTGCTGCAGTCACCATGCTTATTTCATTTTGTAGTAGTTTAATGTGGATGTAGACAAGAGAGAAAAAGGAGACACTGGAGACAAGACGCCCGGAGTCTGATTCACTGTTCACAAAGAGCACACTAACTGGTTGAGTCGCCAGGCAGCCCCACTCCTTGACAGTACATGAGGAAAGTTATTATTTATTTTTCATACAAGTTCTGCCCTTTCAGTTACATCCTCCTTCCCAATGTAATAAAAACGTCTAATTAATTAGAAACTATCCAGTTAGCCAACACATTTGCTGAGTCACAGTTTTGACTTATGTACTGTGATAGGTCAAGATAGATAGAGGACTAAATAATGGTCAATACTCCCAATACTCAGGATTGAGAAGTAAACGTAAAAACTAGAGTTGTTAATGACTTAGTTAGAGTTGACTTAGTTAGAGCTGTTAATTACTTGTTAAGTGCACATGCCTCCCGGCATGTGCACTTAAGGCTGTCCAAATGATCCAGAATGCCACACTTGGTCTGCAACCAGCCAAAATGTTCACATGTCTCCCTCCTTCTCCGCTCCCTCCATTGGCTCCCAGTTACTGCCCGCACAGAGTACAAAACACTGATGTTGGCCTACAAAACAACTTAAATTATGGCACCCCCATATCTTCAAAGCCTGATCCAACACCCTACAACCCCTCCCGCTGTCTCAGATCAGCTAATACAGGGAAGCCGTCAGAACCTTCGCTAAAACATGCTCCACACGTCCCAGACTCTTCTCCCTTCTGGCTGCCAAAATATGAAATGAACTCCCCATTGCAATTGGAACTGCAAACTCAATCCCACTCTTCAGCCGTAATCTGAAGACTCACCTCTTCAGACTCCACCTTAGCCCGTAGCACTTGCCCTAGCCTTGACGACCTTGCAGGCTTATGCAAAGGCTAAAATGTAACTTAGATAGCATGTTATGTAGACAGGTCATTGTTGACCTGGCATCCTATAGTGTGTATAGTTTCAACGTACAGATTATAGATTTTTTTGGATATTCTACGGTTAGACTGATTCTTGGTTTACTTATGTATTGTAGATTAAGATTTCTATAAACTTGATGTATTACCTTGTGTTGTCCTTGCTAAATACCTAAATTGTTAATTGACTTCCTTGTCGCTATCCTATCCAGACATAGGTACAGTTTTTACGTTATAAGTATACCTTTGGCAGCTCCATGAAACTGGGTCTGGCTGTAGAGATGAGCCCCAGCGTTTTCAGTGAACAATTCACCAGCTGTGACAGAATATCGCAGGCTGCTTCTGCAGACTCTGTGCTACTGTCAACCTGGGGAATACAGAAACAAATGCAGCTTTAAAAGCATCTTTATCACAAATCACTAGCCACTTAATTTTAAAACCATAATGGTGATGAATGATCAAATACAAAATTTGTATTTGATCATTCATCACCATTATTGATTTGAAAAGGAAATATTTAATATTTCCAATTCAAACCAACAAATATACAGTACACTGATACATATCATGCATATACATTTTCACAACTTTTAATGCATTATACAGGACCAGCTTTCGTCTCACCTTAAAGCTGACATACTGTAAGTGCTTGGAGTGCCTCTTTATGATCTGCTTGATGAGGTCGGGATGTGTGGCCTTCAGGTATGAGCTTGCCGGCTGGTTGAGTTCAAATTCAAAGCATCTCCACAGCTCTGGCATGTGGAAGGCCTGGTTCCAGGCCCGACACACCTGAGAGGCATAAGCTCTGTCCAAAAGTGGAAGGTTCTGGAAGATGTGGAGCAGCATCTCCTGTGGTAGCAGTGCCCAGTTGCTGTTAAAGTCATCATCCACCTCTTCTTCTGTCTCTACACTGGGCTCGTTCCGCATCTTCTTAGAAGCCTCTATTGGGCTCTCACTGGAGGAGCTGTCACCATCCTCCTCGTCCCCCTTCACCCGTTTCATTCTACATACAGTACAGGAAACAAACATGGCTGTGATATTCTGGTAATAAACACAGTGGCAGCTTTCTGCCGACTGCAAGTGATAGCCAGCTTTTGGTAACAAATATCTATGGCAATATATATATAAGTAATGTTAAGCTAGCTCATGGGATGGGGTAGCCCTAGGCCTAGAATGTCTGTGATATTGCATACATTTCATGGAATGTATGTAATATCACAGACATTCTAGGGCTAGGGATGGGGCCCAGCATAAATAAATTAGATGCTATAGCATCTATCTATAGCCATCAGCTCTGAGAGCTTGATGACCGAACCATTTGAGTGAACACAGCAACCAGAGTAAACATGCTAGTTTCACAGTGTTAACCAAAGTAAACATGTTAGTTTCACAGTGCTAACCAGTGTAAACATGCTAGTTTAACAGGGTTAACCAGTGTAAACATGCTAGTTTCACAGTGCTAACCAGTGTAAACATGTTAGTTTCACAGGGTTAACCAGAGTAAACATGCTAGTTTAACAGGGTTAACCAGTGTAAACATGCTAGTTTCACAGTGCTAACCAGTGTAAACATGTTAGTTTCACAGTGCTAACCAGTGTAAACATGCTAGTTTAACAGGGTTAACCAGTGTAAACATGCTAGTTTCACAGTGCTAACCAGTGTAAACATGTTCGTTTCACAGTGCTAACCAGTGTAAACATGCTAGTTTAACAGGGTTAACCAGTGTAAACATGCTAGTTTCACAGTGCTAATCAGTGTAAACATGCTAGTTTCACAGTGCTAACCAGTGTACATGCTAAGTTCACAGTGCTAACCAGTGTAAACATGCTAGTTTCACAGTGCTAACCAGAGTAAACATGCTAGTTTCACAGTGTTAACATGCTATATCACAGTGTTGAACCAGTGTGTAAGTATAGTGCATGCTAGCTAGTTTCACAGAGTGTTAACCAGAACGTTTGGAGATCCATCCTACTGTACCTGAAGTGTTTACACTCCGCTACTCGGCTAGCTGACTTAGCTGTTATATCACCCAACGACACTTATTCAACCCGGACTCGCGCTACTAAAGCTCAAACGCACGAGACGCGCGTCGGGCATAAAATTCATAAAAAATACCCGCGCAATTGAAAAGAAATTGTAATAATAATGCGTTCTGGTGCTGCAGGTCGGTTGGCCTGATTCCTTAGCGGGAGTTTAATGTCCCCCTCTATCACTGAAATGGCGAAGAGTTGTTGTGGTGACAGCAGCCAAGCATCATGGGAAAGAAATGCAATCTGAATTCTGAAATGGCTGTGTCGCACTAACCTCGCTTTTCCATTTACTGTTCAGTGCTCAGATCCGGACTAGAGCCCGCCTACTATATTAGGTTTGATTGATTGATGTACTTTATTTAGTAAGACATGAGAACAACAGTACATGGAAGTACAAATTCACAATACAAGGTCTACTAAACTGGAAGACTCATAAAAGCACAGAGCTTGTTTCAAATGAGTTCCCCATGCACACAAATCATGATGACATATAAGAGACAGACAGATATACACAACTGCTATAGAATGTCATACAATCAGTTTACAGGTTACTGGTATGAAGGGTGAGAAATATGTACAAAAGGAGAAGGAGAGAGGGGGGGGGGGTAGGGGGGTAGGTTAGGTTAGGACTTAGACAGGGGCCATTTTCCAATTGCAGCCTCCTGAAGGTGTATCTTTAGGGCTGTTTTGAAAGAGAGTAGGGTTTTACACTCCTTTACTCCTTTTGGTAGGGCGTTCCACATTTTTGATGAATAGCATGAGAACGAGTTACTTCCCTTTGTTGAGCCAAAAAAGGGTTGGACAAGGTTTGTGGAGCTGCCTCTGGTATTGTGATTGTGGACATCATTAACATTTTGGAAGTATTTTGACAAATACAGGGGGATCCCAATGTTGTGATATATCTTGAAGACCAGGCCCATAGCAAGTTGCTGTACTCTGTCCGCAACCCTAAGCCATCCAATCTTATCAAAATGATCAGGGGTTAGATGGATTTTGTAGTTGAGGCCAAGAAGTAGCCTTACTAGTTTGTTTTGGGATGTTTGGAGCCTTGTTTTTAAGGCCTTGGTGGTGTTGTGATACCATGAAGTACATGCATAATCGTAATGACCTTGTATGAGGGCCACTGCAAGAGTCTTCAGAGTCTTCTTACTGACTTTACGATCAATACTCCGCAAAAAGCGTGTTTTTTTGTGGACCGTTTTGATCGTTTTTTCAGCATTTTTGTCACCAGAGAGGTCAGCCTCCAAGATAGAGCCCAGGTAGGTAATTTCGTTTTTTCTTTTGATGATATCATCACCCGCTTTGATCGTGAAGCTCTCTGCCTTTCTGAGGTTAGGAGTGGACCCAAAGAGGATGCATTCCGTTTTGCCCAGGTGTAATGAGAGCTTGTTGTCGGAGAGCCAGATGCAGATCTTGTTGAGTTCAGAGCTGAGAGTTTTCTCAACCTGCAGCCTGTCCCTGTCCGAGACTAGCAGGGCCGAGTCATCTGCGAACAGGAACAGGTTGCAGTCGCAGGCTGACGACATGTCATTCACATATATCAGGAACAGTAAGGGTCCTAGTATACTTCCTTGGGGAACACCACAAGTCACTGGGAGGGGGGGGGACTGGGTGCCGTTTACTTCCACCACTTGCTCCCTCCCTTCCAGGTAGGATCTCATCCAGTTCACTGACGTGTCATCAAAACCTATTGCTCTGAGCTTATTGATCATAATCGGGTGATTAACGGTGTCAAAAGCCTTCTGGAGGTCCAGCATGACCATGCCGCAATATTTGCCCTTTTCAATCTCTTGTTTGATAGAGTCGTTCAAATAGAGAAGGCATGTGTCAGTGGAGTGGTTTGTTCTGAAGCCAGATTGGAATTTGTAGATTAGATTTTTCTCGGCAAGATACTTGTCGACCTGTTCATAGACTATTTTTTCCATGACTTTCGAGATGGAGCTTAGAATAGAAATAGGGCGGTAGTTGCCAGGGTCTAATTGGTTTCCTTTTTTGAACAGAGGGGTCACCCTTGCTTTTTTGAAGTCAATGGGGACCTGTCCCTGTGTGGTGGAGAGGTTGAATATGTGGGTAATGATTGGAGCAATGGAGGCGGCTGAGTCTTTTAGAAATTTGGGGGGGATATTGTCGAGGCCTGTGGCTCTGTGTTGATGAAGAGCACTCAATTTTTTAAACACCTCTTCTGTTTTCACAGGGGAGAGTTTAAAGTCATCTTTGCAAACACCCTGTTTTTCGTAAAATGAGACAACATACTCCTCACCATATCTCCCAGAGTGTGGAGGAAGTTTTTCAACCAAATCTGAGGCTACGGTCGTGAAGAATATGTTGAGGATTTTACTCACTTCGTGTTTGGATGAAATGAGAGTGTCATTCACCTTGAGGCTTAAGTTTGAAAGCCTGGTTTTCAATTTTTTGCTGCAGCCTAGGAGGTTCTTGAGTAGCCTCCAAAGCTCTCGTGGTTTTTTTTGATTTTCCTCAATCTTGTCATCGAGGTAGCTTTTTTCTGCTAACAGGAGCATGCTATTTACCTTGTTTCTTAGCTTGTTTTTTTCCTTTTCAAGTTTAGCTACGTGGGATTCGAGACCTTTGTTAAAACATTTGGCTAGTTTGATCCTACTTTTATGAAGCTCAGAACACTTTTTGTCTCTGACTTTCATGGCAGTAAGGATGTCCGAATTCATCCATGGTACCGAGCGGGTTTTGACCCTGATGGTTTTCATGGGAGCCACACTGTCCAAAATTTGATTTAGACGCATACATATGCAAGCACACCCATCGTTTCCGTATCCGCTCCAAACCGGATCTGCAACCTTCAAAGTGAATTGAGCCTAATCTATCCTTGCGTCACCAGACTTTCCACCTCAAACCTCATCTAGTCGCACTAGTTTTGGACGAAATCCACAAAAGAAATGTGCATTATATTCTAACTTTAATGAATGATTAAGACTTAATTAATGGTTGAGTAAGGTAACCCCTGCACTATATAAAACGCCACAGATTGTAAATATTATCTAAGGTGTTTTGTACAATTAAGATGTGGATAATGTATTACCTTGGCCATTATACAAAGCCTGGATATTCAATTTGCCAAAGTAATCTCAATCTTGAATCATATTTGTATATTTAAGGTTATATAAAAATAAATAAAAATAACTATCTGCAGCCCTAAGACAGCCCAGTCTCAAATGTTTTGTTTTGTTTTATTAAACTTAAACCCTACATTTACAATTGTGGTATGTCTCAGAATCAAGCAGTGTGAATTAATTTAGTGTTCTCAAATTATTACATAATATTAACAGTTAAGCCTAATTTATATTTCATCATAAGACTGACACAAGTGAAAAAACTCAACACCCTGTCTTTCACTTGAACATAGGGTTCATAGTAACGTAGTAATTATTGGCAAGCTTGAAGCAATACAGTTGTGACTAAGGTAGGCAGGCTTTAGGGTCTTTTTGTGGAAATGTCAAACCATAAAAAAGTGACAGTGTGTACTTTGCGAAACAGAGAACCTGGTTTATTACCATTCAACTCCATCCACCACAGATATTACAGAGCAGATTCACAAGTATAAGCTTTTTTATATAACAGCAGCTGTTTTTGTCACACTCCTTTCCCAAGACCCCCCCACTCCCCCTGCCTCCTAATAGGGAAAAAGCATTACAGATTCACAATGATATCAATATTTGGTGTGAACACTAGCCCTCAAAACCTTCAGTAGTCACTCCTTGAAATATTATTAGTGAGTAGTTTCTTTTTTTTCTTCTTTTTTTTTTACATCTAGAATGGTTTGGTACCACTATCTTTTTTTATATGGAGATTTAAATGGGGTTCATAGCCACCATCATTCACTGCAGGTGCTGGGCTCTTTAATATTTCCAAAGAGAAGTGATCTGACTGACATTTTGGAGGGGGGAACACAACTGTGTCTACTGTATAAAAATGTACAGTGGCATTTATTGACATACATTCCATAGGTTAAACAGCTGCAAGATAGGAGGCACACCCAGTATTGCACTTCATTAAAAGTTCTGGCTCAAAACATAACCCAGAATATCAAACAAAACTGAAGTGGAGAGTAGCAACTTCGGAATACAGCTATTTTGGATACTATCATTATATACAAGATTAGATAAATCGTACACTATTTTCCTCCCAAACGTGACATTCTTAACAGTCTTATTAACCAACTCCTCTTTTAATTGTTTTGTCCGTCAACCCATGATGCACTTGACAGTGGAGAATACTGTACAGGATTACGAAAAAGTCAGTTTACATACAACAATATTTTAAATTTATAGTTAGGAAGCTGGAAATACGGCCTGTCTTGTTTTTTCTATCCACGTTCATCCACAGTTGCCTTTAAGCAAATTTATTTCAATGTTTAATCTTCAATATATTGTTACACTTCAGTGATCAGGAGGAGTGCAACGTCTATGGAAGCCGAGGGGATACAACGGCCGCATGCAAACACGTCACAAGTTTTTTTCCTTTTTTAATATTTTTTTCTTTATTCATTCAGTTTCTTCTTTATCCAAAAGAGCCGTGGCTCTTTCATGTTTATGGTAGATCCTGGACACTCGCGTTGGTAGAGGAGTGGATCTGAGGGCTTGTGGCTACGGTAGAAACCTGGTCCTGCGTCCAGGGCATTCTGACAACACAGGAGCCGAGCCCTGAGGCTGAGCTTCAGCAGCAGCCCAAAATCACAGTAGTTGAACAAGCTTTCAGTAAGGGTCTCTGGATGTCTAGAAGGTGTGGGCATTCCGGCATACTCCACAGCCCAAAGCAAACTCCTCCCCAGTGGGTGGGTGCACAACGTGCAGAGGGCACTCGGTACCCTCCAACTGCTTGCCTTTGGGACCTGTGATGGAAAGTACGATCATGAGAAAATAAATCTGTCTGTGCATCTTTGAATGCCTGTGAGCAACTGGTGGAGTTCCATGACAATATTTGAAAAGATTGGACCAGTGCGATTGCCAGGCCTGTCAATTATTACATAATCGCCTAATCACAATTATTTGAGATAATTGCCATTATTTCACACAACTGTCATAATCGTTTCCATGTTTAAAAATGTACATACATTTTGAAACGCTATTTCTTCCAAAAACTGTGGAAATAACAGATTTACAAGCTCACAACGCACTGCGATGCGATGCATTGTGAGTTTGTAGATCAGCTATTTCCAAGTATAAAGTTATAAAATATGCCTGTCATTTCTTTGTTATTTGTCCTATCTGTCCTAATCTTGGCAAACAGAAATGTAATTTTGATTTAGATGTTGCAATGTTCAATGCCAAAAACACAATTAAAAAGTGAATTGTAAAAACAATTGATCGTCAAGTAAAGTTTCATGATCGTAACAGCCATCATTGTTACACATACCTGCAGGGCAATGGGGTAATTCCTCCTTGGGGACACTGGTCATCCTTTGGAAGTCATCATGGCAGGCGTTGCAAAAGTGTGTGGTACCAAAGCAGAAGAAAACAGCCACCGAGCAGCAGTATCTGCATTTATACTCGAGGAAGTCTGTGCCATGCTTGGAGCACATCTAGCAAAGAACAAACAAATTGGAAAATTAAGAAAACATGGAATAATTTGAATTACTCCAAGTCCAAAAAAGCCACATGACGTTATAGTTGAGGTTTAACCAGGCTTCCTTTAACCCACCTGAGCCCTGGAGACATCAGAGCATGCTCCACATATCAGTTCACTGGGGTCATAGTCATCTCCTTGTCCTGCCTCTGCATCACAGCGTGCCTCTCCTCCAAAGTACGCCTGCAGATGAGGAAAGCGCCATCAGTCAACACCACATTTAATGGACTGCATATATATTGCGAATTTTCTAGGCTTTTCTCACCACTCAAAAGCCCTTTAAAATGTACATCATATTCCCCCTCCACACACTGCCATGGTGGAACACCATTACACATTCAGTGGTACACGTTCATACACCAACAGCAGGGGTAACCATGCATGGCACCAACCTGCTCATCGGCAGCAGTTAGGGGTTCAGTATCTTGCTCAAGGACACTTCGGCACGCACCCAGGAGGAGCCGGGATCGAACCGGGAATCTTCCAACTCCCAGGCGACCGCACTACCTTCTGAGCCGCTGCTGCCCCTTCACAGCCTTTGTCATTGTACATGTCATAGTACATGATTGTTCATACGGTACCTTTTTGCACTTGTAGCAGACATAGTATGCATATCTGTTCATAGCAAAGCCTGCAGGGTCATTGTGGAACCGTGCTCCTGGAGTGGTGATTGCTTCACTCTTATGGAGGCCCTCATACTCCAGCCTCATCAAAGCCTTTCTCCTTACATCTTCATAAAGCTCCTTAATGGGGTCTAGCAGGTCCTTAATAACCGAGTGATTGATTTTGTTCTGGAGGAAATGAATGAGGGAAAAAGTGCTATTGTTCAGCATCCCAGAGGCATACTGGATATTTTCACATGCTGAACACAAACAGTGACAATCAATGACATTTCACTGAATAATCAATATGGTACAATGAGAGACTACACAGGTTTTCTTTTTTAACAAAGCTTAACAAAATAAGGCTAAACCAATTTCAAGGCATGGTGAATACAGTGTCAAGCCCTTTATTCCCTGGTTAAAGGAGCACGTCACCTATTTTCAACATTATCTTCATATAATTGGTCCTCACTAATGCTCATTATAAGATACCATAACCATGTCTGTCTACTCCCTTGAGATGGGCTGAGGACAATTCAGAAACCTGCCAACCAATGACATCATTGGTGGGGATTCCAAGATAATATATAGAAAGTATTGTTCTTGCATCAATAAAAAGTAAAATGAAATAAAGTCTGAAATTACTAAACCTGCCTACCAATGATGTCACTGGATGGATATGAGATACGGTTGAAAATGGGTGAAGTGCTCCTTTAAGCTAATACTCCCACTAGGTACATTACCTTGCAAATAGGACATTAATCCCACTAGGTTCATGGTAGCACATTACCTTGCAAATAGGACATGACATGAATCCAAATGTGATCCGGGGTCCAAGCCAGCGGTTGTCGAGGACACGGCGAGTGCACTGAAGGTGGAACACGTGACTGCAGTCCAACTGGGAAACAAAGCAATGGAGTTGAATGCATGAGAACACTGGGCTGTGTCGCCAAGCTCTTAGAATGTACGGATAACACAGTAAAGTCCCGAGTGTTCATTTAACTCTGAGAGTGTAAAAATATACTCTTGTGTGTAGGACCACATTTACCTGCACTGCAGGAGCAGCAGAGAGCGCCTCCGTGAAGCATATCATGCACATGTCATCTGCATCTTGTTTTAGACAGCCAGTGCTCTTGTCGCAGCCATGCAGACATGGCAGGCAGCTCTCCTCATTCTTAACTCCACCACACGGGTGTCCACAGGGATGGGTCTTGCTGCATGCCAGCTTGGCATACTCCTAAAATAAGACAACATGACAGGATTGGAGATGCTTACAAAATACCACAGAGTTGAACTTTTGAGCGTGGTTTGCTGTGTTGACCAGACTACAGACAAGAATTAAGTGCGTATTACTATTGTGCAGACTACTGTACATGTCTGCACAATAGTACAAGGGGCAATGTTTGGTACCTGGCAGTCCGGGTCTGAACAGACACTACCCACGGCAGAGAGTTCTGTTCCATTCCTCGTTCCACAGAACCTGCAGGCATCCGAGCTACTGGAGGCTGGTTTACCTACACAAATATATGGGTTTGTTATAAAAAAGATAGTACAACATACATGCAAAACTAAAAGTTAACTCCTTTGTTCGCATGTAATTAAGCTGATGGATCCGCAATAGAGTCCACCCCATGTGCAACAGCTAGGGAAGTGCAACCAGACCATGCAATAATAAAAACAGCATGCTTTGTGTGGTTATGTATATATACAGTATATGTACATAATGTAGGCGAATAATGTGGCAAATGGGAAGCTGTTTTGGACGCAAAACAATGTTCTGCAGACAAAGTATTAACTCAACACAAGGGAAACTGAGTGAGGGAGTTGACAGGAAGAAGACCACTGTGAAAACATCTAGGCAGCAAAGTCTGGACTCTGGAGCTGAAGAGACAAAGACATTGAGGTCTAGCCATTTCAAAACTATAGTCTCATAGAGAGGGGTTCAACAGGAGTCTCTGTTACCTGTGTGCTCTCTGAACTCCACCATCGCCTTCATGGTCTTGGAGTCAGCCAACGCCATGAGCCAGAAGAGCTTGGTCCTCCCACATCCCTCATGGAGGTCCACTTTGATCGCCTCCTCTTCCTCTTTGAACACCTGAACCAATCGAGAAGAAGAAATTTAAACACGACAATGTACTTCAACATTTATATGATACGTAAGGGAGAGTGCCCTTTTCAGGTAGATGCTGATCACGAACCTGTCTCTGGTGAGAGCGTGTGCGTCGGTGCAGATGTAGGAAGCGGTCACAGTCAGTACAAAGGTTACCGCACATGTTACACAGAATAATGGCTGCTGTCTCGCCATCATCGTGGTTGTCGCACATGGGCTGTTTATGGAAAAAGAACACAACGGTGTGTTATTTGTCTGATGGTCTGCCAGCATCCCAATATTATGCCTATAATTATTATTCCTCTACAGCGTAGCTGTTATAGAGGTGTTCTGCTTCTGCGGTTTTTACCATCTGTTTCTGCTGGCCGTCTTTGCCCATCCAGCGTCCGGAGGACAGCCTGTCTACATGGTCCTGGTCCAGCACGCACAGCGAGGCCAGGGCAAGCCACAGCTGAGACAGAGAAAAGTAAAGGCCAAGTGATTAACATAGACACACTCAAACACAAGCAGACATATGTCTGTGTACTATGTGAACTGAGGTCATACCCTGGTGGTGGCTATACAGCGCACAGGAGAGCGATGTTCCTCCTCCATTTTAGTCAGTGCAATGATGGTCTCTGCAATGGCATTCTTTGTGACTCTGGACCACGCATCTGAGAGGTGTCCCTAAAAACAAAACAATAAAAAAGGTTATTAAACCCACTCTAGCAATATTTATATATTAAATGGAAAACATTAATGGTGAAGATGATTGCATGTTAATTTATTAACTTTGAAGTGACAATGCAATGTTCAAACCAGGTGTTGCTAACTCACCGCTGCCATGTCTTTCACCAGCTTTATGATAATCTCAGCAATCTGTGGAGGTGTAGAGCCCTTCATCCACCAATGGCTCTCCCCTCTGCGGATGTAACTGGACATGGTAGACAGCAGAGACCAGGTTAAAAACATACTATATATATTTAACAGATCAGTCAAATATCTATAATTGATTTGATCTTATAGGATATCTGAATTCTCAAAGAAATGTAGCAGAAATACACCAACCTGGAGTTGAAGATCATGGGCAGGGTGACAGTGGTGACTCCCTTGCCCGCAGCCATACCAGCTGTACCCACAATGGTGGTCCCTTTGGCTTTCAGCTGCACAGTGAGGGCCTTAGCGATGCAGCCCAGGAACATGTCAAGGATGCCAAGCTTGTTCCAGTCGCCCTTCTCCGTGGAGTGGATGATGTCGCTGATGTCTGCTGGCGGCAGGGACTTCACGCCAATGATGCTGGCAAGGCGCACGGGTGTCACCTCTGGAAGGACTCGCCTGAGCAGTGATGTCACCTAAGCATGGGATAAAATGGTGTCAGGCTGAGATGTTTACCCAAGACATGGAATAAAACTTTACAATTAGTCAAGTTGATTTGAAGAGTACATTTCCCGCACAATAAACTCAATGGTCTTCACATCAAAGGACAATAAACAAAATACAGTATGTACCTGTACACACAGATATACTAAGTACAGTATAGAACCCTTCACCCTCCCACCCAAATAAAATACAGCATTTATAGCCCCCAACATTAACCACCTCCACCTCACACATACATCCCCACAGGATACAGCAATGCCCCAATCCCGCCAACCACACACACATACTAGCTAACCAAAGGAAAACATCACAACAGAGGGATTTAGGTTGAAAATCTGCAAAGTTTCCCTTTACGTCTGCTTTTAAAAGATGAGTTGTGGCAGATCTCAGGTGGTCAGGCAATTTGTTCCAGAGAGTAGGACCACAACGAATACACCTTCACCAGAACCAGATTTGATTCTAGGTAAAGTTAAGATTGTCTGATTGGCTTACACAGTCTGATTGGCTTACACATAGGCAGTGAGCAGGTCGGAGTTAAACCATTTAGCGGGGCCAGAATCCAAATAAGTTCAAACCGGAGGTTAATGATCTACTAACTTCATTGTTTGGATCTCAATTTGTGAGTGCTTGTATAAATATTCAATATCCCCACCTGTCTCTGTACTCGCGGCGAAGCGGTGTGCAGCAGAGAAAACAGGTCCTGCATGAGCGTTAGCTGCTGAGCCAGGTACTGGCGGCCCACATTGGAGCCACTGAGAGCCAGGACCATGGACAGAAGCTCGAAGCAGTAGGCATCCGAGGAGGCATCATCGTCACTAGGTTGGGAGTTGGCGTTCTCCTTGCTGGAAATGGCGTGCTCCCACTCCTCTCTCACACGTGTGGCTTCCATACGGATGGCCTGGACAATGTGTGCACACACCTGAGGAGGGAGAGAAATTTGTTTATGAGCTTAAAGCAGCACTATATAACTTTCCTCTTCTACCCCAGATTCGAACCCAGTTTCCGGCACGAGTGCTGACATTTTTTACTATTGAGCTAATAGAGCCGACCTGCTTGCTTGGGAGACACATATAATCAGGTCAAAATTTGTGTCGGAGACATGACCTTTGACAGGATAATGAAATTCATGTGTAACGGAGGGAGGAAAAGTGGAGATGAGAACTTTAGGCGCAGCGCAGCCATCAAGGTGGCAACCACTCGTCTCTGTAGCAAAACAACATCTCAGACATTTTGTTCACTTGCCATGTGTAAGGGGACCTTTACTTGTTTTAACTGGAATGTGTGGAGACGTCTACTGACCTGTTTCTGCAGGTTGGTTAGTTTGCTCCTGCTGAAGATGATTCCAACCATGTGCTCTTTTAGGTCGGCATCAGATGGTGCCTGGTGAAAAGGATACATATAGTACGTCAAATCAAGAGATTGTCAATGCACTGAAAGTATGATTAACCACATAACAGTTAACCACTTAAACCCTACATACTTTGTTGACCACAGGCCCCATGGGGTCTACTAGGCCGCCTCGTATTTCCCCTCTACACTTAATCCCTTTGCCGAAAATAGCTACATGCCCAAAACACATTGCAACATTGTGAGCTTGTAGATCTGACATTTTCTGCAAATGTTCGCCCCCAGAATAGGGACGCTAGGGTTCATGTGATTAAAACTCTACTGGTGCAGTGCAGACCTTGTCTTCTCCTTCAGGTGACGAAAGCAGGTTCTTCTCTTCCTGTTCTGGAGTTGGTTCTGCATCTCCACAGATCAGCTTCCCAAACACCTGAACGTACAAGACAGGTAGACTGTTTATCACAGATTCAAGCTGAATGCAACCTTTGCTAAAAGCATAATAGGCAAACATTTTGCAAAAAAATACTGAGGGGGGAAGTATAGAGCCCTGGGGTACCCCTGTAAAAGTATATAAGTATATATATGTATATAAAGTGGTTAAATATTAGCAAGCACACAATTATAAACACTCAAAGAAAGAAACTGGAATGGTTATCTTCATCTAAGCAGCTGGATAAAGACAGACTGGCGGATGGACAGACCTGTGAGGTGATGAGGCGGAACACTCGCAGCGTCTCTGCCTCACAGTTCTTCTGCTGGGCGACGCTGGCAGAGATCTGCCCTGCGATCTTGATGCTCTCACCCTCCTTCCAGCCCAGCACCTTCACCTGCCTCACCCTCAGAGTGTTCTCTGGGCCCTTCAGCTCCACCTTGATCACATGGTGATCCCCACCAGGGAGCTCGCTCGTCACCCAGCCCATGTGACGAGAGTCTAGGTCAACCTGGAAGTGAAGTGAGGCAAATATCAGCTTATATCGGCACAAGCCTCTTTGTTGGTGTGGTCGAGATTCAAATAGTGTAGAATTCCTCACACTCAATGTAGCTCCATTTAGAGTATTTCAATTACCAATGTTTCGACAAGCTGTCCTCACAAGTTGTCTATATCATCTGATGGAAGACAACTTGTCAAAACATTGGTTATTAAAATAATCAAAATGGAGATACATCGAGTGTGCAGTATTCTTCCCTATTTAATTCAATTCTTACTCCACCATATAAGTTCCTTTGCTTTAAAAACAAGGCAATGTGAAACCTAGCATGTATGACTGGACTTTGGGCAATGTGCAACATTTTAGGCAATTTGTTAGAAGGATAGTCAGTGATATGACTATCAATTTTCTGCAGTGGTCCTACTACTTGTTGTGTAATGAAGTAGCATATCACATGACATGGTTAATCTGCGTTTGATTAAAAACTACAATACATATTACACCAGTGAACCAGACATCCCCCAGTAACAATCCCATCCGGATAGAGCTCTACAGTACAATGACATTATAGTGAAACCATGATGAATAGATCCATATGTACCTATAACATACCTATAAATGAGTAATTTATTTACAGACATTTTATTAGAAAATTAAATGTACATATTCTGAGTTCTGACAAAGGAGCATCAATTGACACTGACTGAATGTGGCCTGTGACAATATCCATGGCAAAAAGTTATATCAATCACACTATATACCATGGCTTCTGTGTAGCGGCGCTGTCTGTGGTGCTGAAATGGTCAGTATTACTAAGGTTATCACGGACCATGCATTTCTTTATTTCAATCCCCAGAAGCTGCCTGCTAGGTAGAAGCTACTCTTCCTGGTGTCACAACAAAAGATTACGTAACAGGACATATCACACGTAACAAAGCTCGTAGAGGCTTCTACTGACGGTGACGTTCACCATGCCAGCTTCCAACAGAAAGCTTAAGAGCCAAGCTTTTGGGTCTAAAAAGTAAATCATCAACTAGAATATTGGACTAGTTTGAAGCTTCTGGGGAAGATGGCGTGTGACATCTGCTGATCACTCGCTTTCCCATTCTATGTTCAGCAATGCTACCATTGGAGAGGACATTTTGTCTTTCAAAATGAAGGCATGGTTTCAGTTTGGTCTGACTAAATACAATGTCAATTTTGGTACCCAGCCAGTCATGAGCCACATTGTTTAATGCGTTCTTCTGTACAAGTAACTGAATGCATTACTCAAATTGTCAACAGTTGTATGCAGACACAGCATACCTCAACTGCCGACCACAGTGTGCCAGATTGCAGGGCCAAACTTGTATTATGTATATTTGTATCGTTGTTTGTCCAGATGTTTGAATGTTTATGAGCCACAATGGAAACAAGACAAGTCTTTGGCTTTTTTTGTGATTATTAATTTGGGCTTGTTTTACATACTGCTGTACTTTTAAAACATTCAATAACATTCAATCAATCAACCAACTGTTCTTCCTGATGAGAAACAGTTCCTTTAGCATGTGTAACAGGATGCTGCCGATGTTCCAGCAGTCTGTTGTGGCCAGCGTCCTCTTTTCTAGGCTAGGTGTCAACTAATGATTTTTTATTTTTAGTAGCCTAGGACATGTACACAGGCTAATAGCACAAGGTCTGCAGTTGACAGGCCTCTGAGAATAGACTACACCCCATAGCCTGGAGGTATGATTACTCTAGTTTTGATTGCCTTGTCCATTCCATTGTTAGGTCAACTAGCTGACCAGTGGCGTAACTGTCTGTCTGCCATAGGCCAGCAGTTATTTCCTGGTAGGAAATGCTTTGATGCAAACGTATTCTTTAAACTCCGCTTCAAACGCTGGATGCAGAGATAGGCCCCAGTCTCTTGGCAGTGCATAATCCACTAAAACAGAGGCTATATGGGTTATTCCACCCCGGACTTCTTCACTGTGAAGTCAAAGGAACATCAAATGCCCCGTACCTGTTTGATTCTGCAGAGGTCCTCTATCGCTTTTCCACACAGGACTGTCATTGATGTGACTTTGTTCTGTGGAGAAGACAAATAGAAATCAGAAAATGAAATACAAAATCAGGAAGGAAACTAAAATAAACATAATTTACAACACGTTAACAACTTCATTTTGTCATTGAAGCCACCATCACATTTATGATACGTTCCCTAAATGACAGCCGCCACCCACCCACCGTCCCCACTGACCACTCACCCCGATGTCTCTTGAGTTGTCCACATGGACGGACACGTAGGAGGCGTTGATGCCTTTGACACAGTTGATTGTGATGCTCTTGGTCTTGTTCTTGTCTTCGTCTCCGGACTCCCAGAAAGTCTCGGTGGAGCCGTCTGTCAGGCTGCCAATCATGGCAGGACGACTGGATGTCTTGATGTCCACCACGCTGGTCAGATCCTTCAGACACGTCACCAGACAGAGGTCCTACCAACACACAGAGAGCTTAGCATCACATCTGCACACGTCATGTGCTAAAACAGTGATTTTCATGCATGCATATGTTGACATTAGTGGGAATAATTGGGTTTGAATAAACATGACTACCGAGTGAAAGGCTGGGGTCACCTGGTTCATTGCTTCGTAGCCTGACTGCACACTGATATTGAAGCTCTCTTCACTGTCTCCATCATCTGACTTGGACAGGATGTTGTTGATGTGATGGAAAACGTTGCTCTGGTGGAGGAATTGATGGTCTGACTGCTTGAACTTAAGACTCCAGCACCTGACAGAGATAAATATGCTTTAGATTCTCATACAATGGAAAACTAGTTTTAAACTGTCAAGCAAACAGGTTATTCACTTTTTGAATTAATGTGCAGGCAGACTCTTGCATGATGTGTCATTTGTCAACCATTTAACTATTCTGAAGTCTAACAAAGGTCAGAGCAGCCAAACCATCACATTGTTTTACTGTGTTAATGATTTATTAGCATTGCCATAGTCTTTTTTTTTTCACGGATAGAGTTGGAACCTTCAAAATGCTTAATTGGTTCTCGTACAATTCTACTTTCTACATAAAACACAATTCTAATTTTACAAGTGTATTTAAGTGATTTGGACTATATGAGCCTCAATATGCTGTCAAATTGTAAAAATCCTTGGTGTTACAAACAGTACCGGAGAGCCATCTGTTGAAGGGAGCTGCCACTAGGAAGTGACATCATGAGGTCAGAGATGGTCTGGAGGAGGCGGTGGAAGGTGTGGGGGAGGGGGTGGGCCGCCTCCCCAGCGATCACGATGTCCGATAGAGGGTGTTCACACACACCGAGGTCTCTCTCCTGTGTGGAAATAATTTTGTGGAACAATAATTTAAAACACTACAGAACATGAACAAAGCATGACAAATGCAGCACTGATAATTAGCTTGGTTCTAAATTAAAAAAAAAAAAAAGTCTACTGACCACCATCACCTGCTCCACATTTTCCTTGTTCCCTTTGTTCTCATCCTCTTCCTCCTCCTCAGGTTCAAAGGGTGACGGGGTGAGAGACGCTACAAAATGCCAAAGGATGTCATGCAGTGACGTGGTCTGGATCACATTACACAGCAGCCAGTTGAATGCCTATGGGGAAGAATGAGATTAAATCTTACTAATTAGTCCTACCACATTGTTTACACATGAAACAAACCTGTAATGGTAAGATACCATCTCTAATTATGGCCACACACAACCGGCACAGAGATGAACAAACGACAGCCAGCTAATTACCGACGACCTTGGTTCATTGATGTATAATTAGGACTGATTGTTAACAGTTTCACACGCACAAGCATGAACCTGATGAAATGAGAGACGCCAACAAAACAGACAGCTGTACCTCCATGGCAAAGACCCTGCAGGCAGATTTCCGCAGTGCGTGTTTCATGGCCACCTCCAGGCCCTCCAGGTCATGGTGCTGGATGACGAAGGCCAGGACAGGCCACTGAAAGTTCCTCTCCCCCTTACTGAGGGAACCGTGGGCCGAGATCAGCCGGGACAGCTCCGGAGATGGATGGCGCAGCAGAGAGGAGCCCACTTCTGGATGGATGGAGGAGGGTGTAAGTCAGCAATACTGTACACAACGCTTTTGCTGGACAAATACCACACATCTCTAAAAGTAACTTTTCAGTGAATTACAAAAATAACATTTATTTTCCTATTAACTTTGATCCATATTTATATTTCACTGGCCCAATAAATTGACTCAGTACAAGTCATTCATTAAACTTTCATTAACATTAAAGCTATTTAGAGCTCGCTCACTAATTTCCTTGATGAAAATTACTGATAATTTAGCTCACCTGCATCACCACTGTGGACCCTGCGTCTGGGTACGGCTTTGATTCGGGCTGGTGAGGCTGAGTGCTGTTTATCGTACTCAGAGGCTACTACTGAGTAAGACCTTTGGAACACTGTACGCTTGGCTGTGTCGCTGTCTGTGATTGGGCTCGTCTCCAGACTGAAGAAAATAAAAGTTTATAAATATAGTGTAAATGAATACTGAAGACATTAGAATTCTAATTTATTTCTTGATGTAGGATAAAGGGGAAAATGCTTCAGTCATGCAAGTGGCAGGGAAAGAGACATGCCCACAAGTCATAATTTGTGTTACCTGGGAGGCATGGATTTCATGTTGCTCTCTGGTTCTTCAAACACATTGGGACAGGCGTCAGGGGTGACTGAGATGTAGGGGGCAGGAACCGAGGTCGAGCGAAGGTACCTCATCTCATCTTGGAAAAGGTTGTCATCTTGGTAAGCGCCAAAGTTCTCTGTGTGTTGCCTGCAAGTTTAACGTTTTTCGTTTTTAACTTGAATCACCACACACACTAACATTTTCAATACGTACATCATAACATCTAACAATACTACTAAATGTGTGAAATCTCTGCGTATGTACGTGCGTGCCTGTGAGTATATCTGTCCTTCATGTATCTCGAGAACCGAGAACCGTGTGACCGATTGATTTCAAACTCGCTGTGCATATCGGCGAACACCCAAGGGAGTGCAGTGCTCGGTGTCAAGTCGGTCAGATAGCCTGTTGTCCAGAAATGCAGATCCAACCAACATGACCATCTATAGGCATATGGAAATCCAGTTGTTCAGAACCGCCGATTGGACCTATATATACACATCACCCATATATGGTGATGCCCATATATGTGAATACACAGTATGGAGCTGCGATCTCTCCGTGTGTGTGTGTGTGCAAGTCCGTCGGTACCCCACAAATCTCAAAAACAATCCAACCAATCGACCGCAAACTCGTTGTGCGTATCGCAGACACTGACAGAGTACTTAGTTTCTTGCGTGTTCCCCGAGTCGTCAGCGGTATAGTCTATACAAAAACAACCTATAAGTCTTTTAGTTGCTAGGTACCTTGCCAGCGTCTGCAGGTAGAGACAGCCAATTTTGTTGGGTAGTTCGTCGGAGACGCCCTCTTTGAGGCTAGGTAGCTGTGAGTGCAGGGGCCGAGGAGGGTGGTGACAGAGCATGCTGGGTTCTGCAGCACTGCTCAGGGAAAGCAGGAACAGAGCGTTGGCCCGGATCACCTGGTGGGCCTCCATGGTGGGCAGCGCCCGGGGCGTCTTTACCTGCAGAGGTTTTTTCCTGGACTGTTTCACCTGGTGAGGAAAATGCAGATGCGTAGTGGTTTAAAAGGACCAAACCAGTGTCATTGACATGTCATTGTCTATTCACAGCCATGGCCATACAGTATATTGTACATGAACACACCATTGTCCCGTTAATGGCTTAACTTTTAGATTTGACCAAACAGAGTGCCGTCTCCCATTCTCTTTGAGAGCCAGGTGCACCTGCATCTGGCACGCCGTTGACAGATTTGGCAAGTCGGAGGTGACGCCAACAATTTTCTGCTGAGGAAACAATCTGTTCATGTGCAAAGTGAAAGCGTACGACTAGCTACAGGAGCAGAATTAATGTGATAATGATGCCAGGAGACGGGTTAAACAAAACTCTCCACATACCTAAAAAAAAAACTAAGAGGAATTCGGAGGGGCTTTCACAGCAGAGTGTGTGTGAATTTCCCTGATCACACCTAATTTTGAGACCAACATATAGGCCCAAGTACTTGCACAACGTGGGCACTGGGCGTGAAAATGACAGTTGTAAACTAGCAATGACTCTTATGCTGCACTTTACATAATTTGTAAGACAGGGTCTTTAGACTTTTGCACCGCCCATTTGCCTCACCCACGCCCCTCCCTCTGACAGTCTCACCACAGCACTTTTCTCTCTACCCGTCTGTCTCCTGCCGCCAAATGAAAATAGCGACAACTTCTATAAGTAAAAACGAATAAATACTATTACAAAAATGTAAGAAACCGCAATATGCTTTGAAAAATGTTCCGAAGTAATGTCAAGTATACTGTAAGGTTTAGTCAATGGACTAAACATGCCAGACCATCTATGGTCCGAGAAATGTGATTATCAATGCACATGGACTGATTAGCGTTTTATAAACACATAGTAGATTACCTTTTCTCTGGCAGCGGTCTGTTTTTCTCTCAAGTACTTCTCTCTGCAGCGGTCGCACACTAGATACCAGGTACTGCCTCCTATGCCTCCATCTCCACAGTTCCCAGCCCAACCTCCGCAGAAGTGGCCTATGCTGTTGTAGCCCTGGCCTCCAGCGTATCGACCACAGCCTGTCAAAAGCATAAAGACAAGTATGACACTTCGAATGAAAAGAGCCTCAAAAGACAATCAAGACAATGACGTCAATGTCAGGTAAACGACTTGGCTAAGAACAGAGGCAATGTGGAGACTTACCTGGGTGAGCCTGTCTCATGTGGTAGGTGACGGGGTAAGGGTGAGACTCCCCACACAGTTCACAGATGGTGTCTTTCTCTGGTCCACCCATGGCTAGCTGGGCCATCTCCCCAAATAGGTTCCCTCTGGGACGAACTTCCGCCTTCTCCCTCTTCTTCTTCTCTTTCTTTGACTTTTTACCATCTTTCTCATGTTCCTTCTTTTTTAAGATGGCACTAGATCCTGGGCTGGGGAAAATCATGTTCTGCGTGGCTGCCTTGATCGTGGCCAAAGAGATGTCTTCCCAGAACGCCACCAGATGCTGCAAGGTCAGCGGCAGGATTGACTTGGCCCTCATTGAGGGGTGGGAGGTCACCTCATAGGAGACAGCATCTCCTTTACCGTCCTCACACTTCTCTGGCAGTGGCGGCTCCTTCAGCATTGAAAGCACCTTGTTCTTGTTGATGCTTCCCATCTTGGAGATGTCGGGGCCATGCGGAGCAATGTTAAACATGTTCAGTGCAGAGGAGATCTCCAAGGAGTGGCGGTTTTTCAACTTGTTTTCCTTTTCCTCTGCTCCTTGTCCCCCTAGGGAGTTGCGAATGGGGGCATGCTCTTTGGTCAAATCTGGGTTGAATTTCAGGAAGGAGGAGCAGGCCATAGCATCATGGACTATGCCCTCGTGCCATAAGAAAGCTGCGAAGACCGCTCGGGCACATTCAGCAACTGAAGGTGACATGGCCTGCTTGGCGGGCTCTGTGAGCCTGGACGTGCTTTCACCTTTAAACAGGGGCCCGGATTTGTCCTTCTTGGGGCGCACATGCCGACTGGAGGTCTTGCGGCTGACCTTCGGTGAGGATCGGCTCTCCTGCTCTTCTTTGACAGGCGCTTTGCCGATGCTGAAGTGCACCTTTGCTGAGCCCTCCTCAGAGTTCTCAGCGTTCTCAGCGTTTTGCACGTCCACATTCTCATCGTTGCCTTCCTCATTGGAGAGGAGCGTGCTAGAGGTACACACCTCCACCACCTCACTGTGGAGGTTTTCCTGGGTCACGTGTGGAGAAGGTGCACGATTCTCCAAATTACTGATCCCTCCTTTGTTTGGGTCTTTAGGAGACAGTTTGGGTTTTGGGGAAGTGGACCTACCCCTGAGCGGCTCGGTAAGTGGAACTTTCTTCTTTCTCAGTGTGTCCGGGTCCAGGGTGTAAGAGTCTGACTTGGACCTCTCTCTGGGTGGGTCTAGTTTGGTCTTGGATGATGGGCTCAATTTAGGTGGGAGGTTCTTGTCATGGTGCGGCGAGGAAGAGCGCTGAGAGGGTGTGCTGGAAGGGCTGGACCTGCCTGAAGAGGTGGACAGGCCTTTCTGTTTAGGGGAAGACGAGCGCGAACTGGAGTTTGGGGACTCTGCACGAAGTCCTGAGGTTCGGCCGTCTGCCTTCAGAGCCTGCAGGGTGTTGTGGTTGGGTGAGTGGGAGCGGCTGTGGGAGTCAGACCTCAGCTTGGCCGTGTCTGAACGCAGGATAAGGGCCTCACTGGCAGAGAGGCTGCCCTCGCCCGTCTTGATTCTGCTCTGGTCTGATGAGCGGTTACCCCGATTCTCCTGCTTTGGTGAGCGGCTCGCTTGCCGGTGTTTGGAGGCTGGAGACATGGGGCGTGCACCAGGCATCAGGTTACCTCGTTCACCTAAACATTCACAATTCAAAAACAATTACACCGGAAAAGTTGTTTGACTTAGGGAGGATGGCACATCCCTCTATCTCTGGCCACAACATTCAACCTCTCTGAGCAGTAAACAAAGTTAGTAATGGAAAGGAAATGCAGAATTGAAGGAAGAAATTAAATGAAACTGAGACCGCAAGGGTGAATGAGATCGTTGAAAAACAAGCAGCATTTCTAAGACTAAACTATTTCCAATGAATGAGTTTGGATGTAATTTACTCACTTTTATAATGTATTTCTCCCACCACTCTGTCAATTTAGTTTAAGTGTCTGAAGTTGATGGAAATAAATAGGTAATGGATAATGGAGAGGCTGAAGATGGTGTCTAGCCCAGCCCTAAGACCTCTACCAACAAATCAGAAGTATTTTTTTAACCAGTATGCCAGGATGGATCCTATCGAAGGCCATTGTTGTTTTTAAATAACAACAATCTGAACAAGCTTGGAATCTAGTCCCAATTTAAACATATTCCCCCTGATAGAGATCTCAACCGAAATTAAGTAACAAAAGGTTTGTGTTACCAAGGAGACAGTATTCTTTCCCATGTTTTTCTTTTCTTTTTCCTACTGCTGAGTGGATTATCCTATTTACAGTATGACAGTGTTATGCCAAGACATACATTATGGACACGTTTTTTTTAAGGGTTAACATTACACTAACAACACGTTATTCAGCAAATACAAAAAAAAAGAAGCACTTTGTGCAATAGGGAATAGATTATGTTTCGGGGCCAAGTACGTTTCTACCCACCCATTGTTCAGTCTAAAGTAGGCATGCATTTTGTGGTTACCCACCCTTTTGCCTGAGAGCGCGAGATGAGAGAGCAGTACCGTGCCCAGCCACAGACGAACTGCTTTTATGCACACGCTCGTGAGAAGCAAGGCTGCATGATGAACCATCTACAGCAGAAAACAGCAGGCAGGTAAACAAACAAGGCACGAAATGCAGGGAGGCCATCACAGAGAGAGAAAGGAGGCATATAGAGGAATCAGGGTTTGAGCTATAATGGTGGTGAGAAAATACCAAGAAATTGGGGCAATGAAGGATAAAGATCCATAGGCAGATCAGGTCAATGGACAGATAGAGTGTGACAGGAAGAGAGAAGGAGAGATCATCAGATTGACAGACAGACAGATAGACTAAGAGACAGACAGGCAGACAGACAGACAAAGAGACAGATATATAGAGGGAGATACACTAGGATAGACAGTCAGACAGACAGACAGACAGAGACAAACAGATATATATAGAGGGAGATAAAGTAGGACAGATAGATAGACAGTTAAACAGATATTTTGAACCCGGGCCTAAGGACCACACAATTAAAGTTTTCTTATTAGATTGAAATTAATGAATCGCAGTGATGTACAAAGGTGGTTTTAGCTATGCTGTTTGGGCATATAATTCTAGCCAGAAAATGACAAACTAAGGAGGCTGCTGTCATTTAAAGTTGCAGTGCAGCCCTGGGCTGGTTGAGACAGGTGGCCAAGCAAGGATGGAAGCAGCAGAGCCAAAGGTAAAGCAGGGATGAACATGATGATGAGGAAGAAGAACGAAAAGCTGACTTCAACATGGAAAAGCAATCAAGCTGAATAAGACGAGCAGCTCAGCCCAAAACGAACTTCAGCACAACATAACAGCAATGTTATGTGTCACATGTCGAACCTTCCACCCACCCCCCTCCCAAAAAAAAAAGAAAAAAACATAAGCAAGATAAAGGAACGGAAAAGACAGGGGGAGGAAAAAAAAAAGAAAACAACGGAATACAAAACCAATGAGGGGGAGAAGCTGGGAGGAAGGAGGACCAGCACCTGTGCAAGCAAGCGCCGACACTGTCAGACAGACGGACAGACTTACTCGGAAGCTGTGGTTGCGGCTGAGACAGTTGGGAGGGGTATTGTCCAAACACAAATGGGCTGTGGACAAGGGAGGAAGAGGGAGGTTGGGCGGCTTGCTCAAATACGGAGGAGGAGGTGGGAGCTGCCGGGAGGAAGGGCCCAGACTGAATGGAATTCAGTATGGCACTCAACCGGTCACCTGCAAATATGGGAGACAGAGGAAGGGGAAAACTACAGCTTACACTACGGTTTTAGGATTCCAAAGAGGGGGTTGGGGGTGGGTCAAGTCATTCAACATTAACCATTGGATTATCCATCGATCAATCAATCAGGTAACGGGGGTTGAGGGTATGCTGGGGGGAAGGGGGGGTGAGGTGGCAGTTTTGTTGGGGAGTAAACTTAAGTGAGGTGGGATAATGGGTGATGTCATCACAGACTAGTGTTTAGGACGGTCCGTCTTATCAGACGGGTGAATTGCGGCAGCAGCTGGACAGATGCCCAGGCCGTCTGGACAGAAGCACACCGACTGGTCCATGCACAATGCGACACATGACACACACATGCCTTACACTGCAGTAATGTTAGGCAAGATACAACCACGCATTAAGAACCATGCGCAAAAAAAGGAAGAGAAAAAAATGGATGAGAGACCAGTGGCTAAATGATGGCATTTGTGACTTTAGAGAGAGATTGATCGATTCATACTGCATCACGTGCATACAGTATGAAGGTGTGCACCACAAGTGGTGCGGAGAATGTTAGTGTTTTCTTTTTTAGAATAGAATAAATGCCTCACCCTACACTGGGGCAAGTTAACTCTTAACCACATGAACCCTAGCGTCCATATTCTGGGCATGTCATAATGGGCAAACATTTGGCAAAAAACAGCAGATCTACAAGCTCTCAACGCGATACGTTGTGAACTTGTAGCTACTTTTGGTGAAGAAATTCACTGTAGATGGGAAGAAAGGAGGGGACCAAGTAGAGGCCCCTGTGGGACCCCGGTCAATGACATACAGTATATAGGGTTTAAGTGGTTAAACTAAAAATTGTGAAAGAATATTGTGAAAATGTGTCAGATTTTCATTGCCTGTTCCTAGACACTGAAGGTATGCCTAGAAACCTTACCTACCCAGGCTAAAACGTTTATATATTTTTTGCATTATGTTTATGGGACAAAGCATCCAACTGAAAGGTCCCATTCAAAACCTTAGGTAAAGATCAGATATGATAAAGCAGGGAGTAAACGAAAAGGCAGAGAGAAGTGCAGGGTGAGATATGCATCAGGAAAGGAGTGTCGACTCGCTACTGACCATAATCACACGGTGGCCATTTTGGTCTTCTGCCATACCCAGACTGGGTGCCCACCCCAGAGCATGACAGAGATCAAAATGGCAACTGTGTGAATGTGGTTGATGAAAAGACACTGATTACAACCATAACTAAAACGTTTGGATGTTGAAATAAAGGTGATTTCATGCCAGGTAGAGTAGTCAATCTAGTGAGTCGGAGTGGAATACAGACAAAATCTAGTCATATCAGAGGGACAAAGCCCCATAAGCTGATCTCACCTTTGTTGTTGGAGATGCCATAGTCAAAGCCTTGTGCTCCATTGGAGGTGGTGGCTCTGTTGAAGGCTTGAACAGAGAAAGGGCTGGGCGGTGGGGTCTGAGCCCCATGCTCCAGTAGAGTTTGTTCTACAAGAGCAAATAAATTAACATCAACTCTGGACAAAATCAACAACTAAATCGGGATCAAACATATAGGGTGGTATTGTATTATATTCTGTAACAGTAAGCTAAAAATGTATTATATTGGCTTGGGTCATGCTACTATATTTTATCACATACCCAAACTTTATTTGCCCTGAGGGGATGATAAAAGCACTGAGAGGGTTATTGGTCAGCTGCCATATCGTCATATATGGCAGCTGACCACAGAATGGCTAGGCAGGCAGCCAGCAGCACCAGCCGTGTTTTCAGCCAACTCCCTCCACACTCTTAGGGAACCCCAGCAGGACTAATGGAGCAGTTCCTCAATGACAGTAATTTATCCATTTATATAATTCTAAAATGTAATAAGTAAGACTATACTGTAGCTATGTGATGAACAAAGTATGGCTGCATCAGCAGATACTCTACGCTGGCCCTTGAATGGATAATGGTGAATTCCCTGGGCCAAAGAGTTCAAAACTTTTAATCCCTATCAAAGTGGATCAGATTTAGAATTGGGTGTTAAAGATATTTGATTAATCAAACTTACATTTCTTATTGACATAATGTTTGCTGAGATAATTCTATGGTCACAGATTGGATACCAAGGTGATCCTAATGGAGTCTTTTTGGATGGTTTGGAACAACCTAAAATCCAAATCTGATCCACTCGGATAATCTGTATTTATATTTATTTAATATATATTTGATTTAATCTTTTGCATTTATCAAAACATTTGTTCATTTGTAATTATTTGCTTGTTTTTTTTACTTAAATAAATACAAATCTAAACATCTGTAATCGGTGGTCTAGGACTCTTGCAATATTACAAAGCAGTAATGGCATACACATATATTACAAGGTAGGCTAAACCAAGACCCACAATATTGTTATAATATTGTTCCACAATAGTATGCATTTATTATACAATGATAACTAGGTGTGCTTCATATTGTTCTCGTCTTTCAGTGAAGGAAATATTGACCTCCTCATATTATTTGTCTGTCTCCCCATTTTTAACCTTGTTCAAGGGATATGTGTCCAGTTTAGAACCAATGCCTGTATTTTATTACCAAAATAGAGTTTTCTGTCCTCTGTGTATTATATTAATTGTGCTGTATATTGTTATTCTGAGGCCTCAGGTGTTCCCACTACTGTCTTAAATGTTTTTTTTTGTAATTTTGTATATTTCCTGCTATTGTGTCTTGCAATTATTCAGTCTTGTTAAAGTGTATTTGTTTGCACCTGGGCAAGACTAACAGAGTGTACATAACTTTGACTACACCTATCTGACACGTGCAGCTCCCTACTGATTGGTGGGATGACTTTAGGGTGAACCTATTTCTGCCAAATCAAGTTAAATGTCTGTTTTGTGGCATTCAGTTGTCAAAGACAAGAGGTGACTTACCGTCATCATGGCGGAGGTACTGGTTTCCCCCGCGATCTCGGGCCAGCGACCAGGCCTCTCCCTCATCGCTCTCACAAAACTCCACCACGCTGTTCTTATCCAGCTGCACCCATGTTCCCTCCGAGTTGACCACCTGATGCACAGACAACCCTCTTTATCCGTACATACACACATGTCGTGAACCATCTTCACACACCTCAAGTCCAATTGAAATTCATTCATTACAGCTAACCGGGATCATACAACTAAAATCGTATCTTACTGCAACCACAAGGTATGAAAACCATAACATACAACCATAACATCTTCAAAACCACACACCCAAACACAGACATATACACGAGATCAGTCCATGCAAACACAATCTATTATCATCCGATTTACAAGCACACCCTACAGTGGCAAATCACATTGATTTGATTTAATCGATTTCATGGCATTAACAGACATCAGGGGACAAAATTGATGAACAAAACTTACTCTAAAAAGGTAGCTTATTGAAAGGTAAATGCATGGGGCTGTTTTTTCTTAACTCCCTGAAATATCATCATTTTGGACAAACAGACATAGATGAGGAAGCGTTAGTGAGTGGGGGTTGCACGTTTCAGATCCAGACAGGGCATTCCAGAACAGGTTCAGAGAGGAAGTTCTAGAACAGCATGACACACTATAGCAGCCAATGAGAGGTCAGGTCCGATAAGGGGAGGCTCCATTCAGTTATAGGGTCAGAGGCAGTTTAGAGAGCTCAAAGTGCCGTTATTCACAGGAGTTAAAGAGTGCAAAAAAGGATATAGCAAGTCACAGTGTGGCTCCAGCATTTTGTGATTCAAAATAAAATATTTCAAGGCATTTGAGTATCATGGCATGAGAATGAAGTGAGTTTACAGACAGGCTGAAAGAAATAAGGAAACGGTCAAAATGCTGTAACCAGGGAAGTTGATAAAAGAGAAGTCTTCAACGAGTGTAAAGATACAGAGCACACACCCTCACCCAGAAGCATCTTGTGTATTCATTCCCCTTGCAAAAAGAAATTACATTCTTTACATTCAAATCATTTGAAAAATCTAAGCGAAGTGGGAAATACTGATTCCTGTCTTGTTAGCGAGTAAAGGGCAATATCTGGCAACAAGAACTTTAGTATTTACACTGATCTCAATTTAGATTTATTCAGCTGAAGCCACAAAAACACAAAGCATTTTTATTTATTTTTTCGTTTTCTTTTTAGGGAGGGAGGGAGTGGGGGGTTGAGTGCGTACCTCGCCTACTGCCTTGACCTTGTTCCCCAGTACTAACATTCCAATGGGGATACCCCTAAGGTTTGGGCAGCTTCTGATGTTGTGACCAGAGGGGCCGGTCTTGACTACCTTATAAAGCCCCGGGCCGCCGCCCTGCCCCGCCCTGCTCTGCTCCCGCATGGGGGCCTCATGGGAGGGGCGGCTGCTCACCTCCTTTATGTTCTCTTCCGACTGGCCCCTGGCCTCCTGTAACAGGGAATGACACGGGGTTAGAGACAGGATAGTACACAGAGAGTGCGACAACAACAAAGAAAGCAGGACTGAGTTAGAGTGATGAGTTGTGAGTTAACGTGATGGAGGGGAGTCAAAGTACTAGTGTTCAGATTATTCCCATCAGTGAATCCACTCTTTTCAGGGAGCCAACAACATGCTTAAGGCAAGTCTGAGCTTTATAAGTTATTTGCAGAGATTACAAATGTATGTATGTTTCCACAACTAATTTGCTAGAACAACTATTTAGATAGCATGTTGTTTAGACAAGCAGATTTGATGATTACCCAGTATCATAGTTTCTTTGAAGCACTACATTGTACCATTTACAGTACCCTGTCATTTCTTGACTAGGGTTTGTCATTTACATGACAGTTACAATGCACTTGTCACTCTGGATAAGAGTATCTGCCAAATGTCTACACTGTAATTGTCAATTGTAATAAATGTAAATTATCTATGCACAACAACTAAGCTATATATCAAAAACACCTGCAATATTTATACAAAATATAAATTCAACACAACGTTCCAACATTGCAGTGATGCAGGTAAGTGACCAGTAGACAATAGACCAGCTCAAATTCAGTGAATGCTTTACCTCTTCCATATAATCTACAGGGAAGCATGCTATTACACACAGGGATACAGCACTGTACAATACATGGCAACCCTCATGCAACAGATTAGTTCCAGATTTCTTTATCCTCATGCAACATACAAACTTGGCCTGCTTCGTCCCCCACTACTTTCATTTTCCAATCATGTTGAATCAAGGTTTCAAGACAGGGTAACAGTAATGACTACAACATATCCCATTTTATAATGTCAAGGAGTCTAGGGGAATAGCAGTGATATTTAAGCTTCCATCACTGCTCTAAAAACCAAACAATAAACAACCATGCAATTGTGGTTTGATCACCTCTGGCCTGAATGTTTACCCTTTAGGGAAGTCTACAACATCACAGAGGGGTTCGAAGTAGAAATTAAAAACTCATGGCAAAGCTACAGGACAGCCAGGCTGAATACATCTCTCCTTCATACACAACTCACCTGTGGTGGGAATATAGTTAAGGGGCTCCACGACAAAAAGGCGATATCCCTGACTCCTTGGCTAGCATTAAAGACATTCTGAGCAACAGATTGTAAGACAGTCAAGAAACGGCACAGGACTCGAGATGAGAGAGCAAAGGAGGGGAGGGGGAGACGCTGATGTATTTTTTTGGAAGGAAAACAATATTTGGCTTGGCTCTTCAGAATTTTTACCACATTTAAAGTAATTTAGGAAGGCGAAGAAGAGAGAAGAGAGTAACAGATTTTGCCCAGTGTTAAGATAGCGAGGCCTGTTAGTTAGGCATTGATGCAGGGATGGCGGGTGACCATGAGGAACTGGGAACACTGACAAAGCCTGTTAAATATCTGATCGCTTGGCATCAAGTGGGATCAAATGCTTTCTTGCATTCATGAGATAATATGGACCTTCCCTTTGAACTTAAAACTTTTAGGGTCAGAATATCTGCAAACATGATTCAATCGGCAAAACAACTTGACAAAGAAAAAAGGAATTCAATAAATATACACCAGAAAAGATAGAACTTCCAAAAAAATTCCCCACTTGGATGATGTAGTGTGTCATGCTGTTCAGACAAAGATCTCAGACATGGAAGCCTCTTAGAACCTTAAGCAGCCCAATGCAAAGGTGGAATTGGTGGAGTGGTAGAGGTACAATTTACTGCAGAAGCGTTGTGTGGAGCCAGTGATTGCTTCATGACAGAAAACCACCTTAATATTTTGATACTCACTCAGCAAACGCACTCCAGATTGTGATACCTTGTTGGAACGGACATTAACCACTTTCAACTTCGTGACTGCATTTTGGGCAATTATTATAGGTGACATGTTTAGATTTCACCAATTTGTCACTGTGCGACACCGTCGTACAACAAAGTATAAAATCGGGCTTAACAAGTGGTTAACATTGTTCAAACACAATCACACCAAATCCCCAGATTTGTATCTACTTGGCCATTTTAGGGGTTTCTGCACCATGGAGCAACAACACATGGACCCTTTTGTGCTGCAGTACCTGCTGTGTTTGTGAACTGTGAGAGGGCAAACGGTGAGGAAACGACACAGTTCGGTTGGACCCACTAAACCACACACAGAAATTGCTCAACTGCTACCTCTCCCTTTTTCGGACAATTCCTGCATTGGGAGGTGGGAGGGAGGTTGACTTCAGTGCTCTGAACACGTTACTAACTACTGTAGTTCCGTGAGGGTTTACAAGGGTCAAGTCCATCCACACACACGGGCGCACACACACAGACACGTCATGGTTATATTGCAGTAAACGTCTCTCCCTTGCACATGAGTTAAGGCATGCACGCACTCAGCTGCTGCGGCTCCTTTGCTGTCTTGTTAGTGAAAGTTGGGACACTTGGCAGTGCTGCTCAGGTAAACAAACACATCATGCAAGAGAACACACCCCCTGCAGTAGTCCTATTATTCTGAAAAGGTTCTCAATGCGTTGCATGCTTTAAAGGGGGCATTTGGGAAGAGAGGTGCCAGGTGTGTGTCGGGGAGGGTTCTCTTGACTCGAAGACTTATGATTGCCTTTTCCCTATCGAGTTCAACAGGGGTGGTGATCTCTAGTGTCTTTCCTCATATGGGCAGCGCAGGAAGCCTCTGCCCCACTGCACAATTCAAGACCGTTGAGCAGGCCCGTTTACTTACGTCAGCTGGGACCAGCAGGCTCCTACCCAGATGCTGGTTAAAAGAGAGGCACCAGGCTTCAGTGTACCCATTCATGTTGGGAACATACTTCTTTAATGTTTCATCATTCAGCCTGAGCCACACACCATCATCATTGTGCATCTATAGGAAAACAAGGAACAGAGTAGAGCAGAGCCATGCCCCTTCCTGTTACTATGGAAACAGGAGGAGGGGGGCAGAACCCTCTCATAGAACACCTCTGGCGGCTGCAGGAGAGACCCAGGTCAATTTGAAAGGGAAGGGGGGCTACACCGAGTCAAAAAGAGAAGAGGAAAAAAAAATCACAATTGCCGAGTTGAGATGGCGAGCAAACAGTGCACTGGGATTCAGTATGAATTGCACAGAGTTTATGTTTTAAGGATAGGGAAGCCAAAAAAGACGATAGCAATGAACAGAGTGTGTGTGTGTGTGTGTGTGTGTGTGTGTGTGTGTGTGTGTGTGTGTGTGTGTGTGTGTGTGTGTGTGTGTGTGTGTGTGTGTGTGTGTGTGTGTGTGTGTGTGTGTGTGTGTGTTGTGGGGGGGCTATTAGTAAATGCTTTAATTTCAAAGACAGCAAGTTTTTCATGCTGTGTAGGCATTTATGCCTTTCCTGCTTTTTGATTATTTATTTTTTTATCTCTCTCTGCAGCCTCAGAAAAGTCTCACATGGGTATGCAGCAAAATCAAAGAAAAGCAACAAATCTGTGAGCTTAGAACAGAGGTCGTAATCAATAATAACATATACGCGATGTAATAAATGTGTCAGATTTACTCCGAAGACATTTTAACAATAAAAAAAGAATGTTATGAATCTGCCTTTGCTAACTGAAAGAAGCGTAAATAGTGAAATGGGAGCTCAACAAAAGTGGACAGTGCTTCTAAAACACAGGTTCAATTCTGCCTGGTCTACGTTGATTACCTCGTCAATGAAAGTGATGGTGCCATTGACTTGCACTATGCCTATCTGTTCACTCTGCAGGGAGGGGTGACTACGAACACGCAGGCCTGCGCTGTCCTTGGACACAAATTTGCGGACCTGAGAGAAGCAGAGGAAGACAGGGAAACAGTGAGCCGCCGGAGCAGACAGACAGAGAGACAAATAAGACAAAGTGCTGCAGAAGAAGGAAGGAAGGAAGAAGCAGAGCACATTGACAGCTGTGGGGGGGGGGTCACGCATTAACTCTCTCACACACACACTCTGCGTCCAGTGCAAACACACACACAAAGCAAAACCATCAGCAGAAACCGCAGAAAGAGCAGGAGTCTCCCCACCACCAACAGTGCCAGTTGGATGAACTCTGTTTTGAATCCTGTTATCCAGCTACTGTACATCGGTGCAGGTGTTTCTGTGCAACATGCTCTCAGAAAGAAATAACATAGTGCTGATTCAATATGCACACCTTGTTGCTCGTTTCCCCCCCCCCAAGGTGTGTCAAGTGTTTTGTCAAGTTCACAAAAAGAAGATAACTGTAGTGGCAAAATGTCAGTAGGAATTATGCCTCATTCAAAATGCTCTTCTCGTGAGTTGTGACATGGATGTATTCATCTTTAGCACTTGGACTTTGGAGTTTACCAATAAACAAAAGATTTATCCAACTACCTTTTCACAAGTAGCTTGTCTGCTCAACCATTCACGACATGGTTGAATGTTTTTGCTTTTGTCTCTGTTGTGTTTTATTGCATTGCAATCGACCTTCCCAAGTGTGCATGCATGCATTCATGAATGCATTTGTGTGGAACAGCTAATGGCTCACCTTGTTAGGCTGAGGCTCAGCTTTTGGTTTGACCATTTGAGTGCCGGGTGGGATCATGCCTTTGGGAGGGTCTTTCACTTCCACCTCCAAACCAGCATCTTGAAACAACAAAATTACATTTTCACACAAGCATTGTAAAGAATGCAACATCAATTATGTATAGTATTCTCTCTGTTAGAGATGTTTGAGGGCAGACAGGAGTGCTACTGTGCCAATGGCTGCAACAGCTTTTGAATCACCTATTTCAATGCCATCAATGGTGACATGGATGGTATAGAGGCCTACTGCTCCAGGAGTCCAGTTGGCACTGTAGGTTCCGTCTGTATTGGCCCGGATCAGCATATTCTCGCTGGGTCTGTAGGGGGAGAAAATTATCCAACTACTGTGAGCGGACTTTATGTCACAATACATCTGGATGAGCAAAAACCTCTCGTTCCTGCACTGCTCTGCTTACCTCTTTGGGGTAGGGGAGGCAAAACGCAGCTCTTCAAAGGAGTAGTTCTCATACGCCTGTAAAGTGACCACAAAACAAATGCACCAAGTCAACAACATCCAAAATACAAAGTTTCCTGCCTAACAATCGGCACTTCGTTGAGTGTGCGTCCTTAAATGTTTTGGGAGCTGACCAGGAATATCAGAGCTTGACAACTCCTATTTTAGTTAAATGAGTACAGTGCTAAGGTCACGGAGAGAATGAGAAATCAGATGCTTGCATCTGTGACAGCTTTACTCATCTTTTAATTTAAATAAAATTGATTTCAGAATTAAAGCCCCACTCCAGTACTTTATATTAATGTATTTTGTTTAGCATTTTTCTGCTGTTTAAAGTTGTTCAATGCCAAACTTTAGTCCAATAGAAAAAAAAGTTCAACATTTTAAGCATGTCATGAAATGGTATTTGACTAAAAGAGACTACTGTATGATTCCCATTGTCTGGAGGGATGGTCATGCTGTGACTGGGTAGTTGGTTTTCACTACCATTTTGGGTTGGCTTTGATTTTATAGGTGAATGTGGATAAGAGTAACATTCCACTTCAAAACTATGCTTTGAGATGCTCACTGTGACTAGACAATTTCAAACCACAACCGCGGTTTGATGAGAAAACTAGGCACTAAAATTGGTAGGAGAATGGCTTTAAATCCGCCCAGTGGTCCCTCTGACCTTCATCATGGTGATGGCGATGTATCGAGCCTCTTTGACAATCATGGGCTCGTAGGTGGCCTCCAGCTTGGGCGTGGGCAGACCTCCAAAGGTCAGGTCGGTGCCCAGGGTGGAAGCGGAGGCGCTTCCAGGAAGCCGCTGCAGCTTCTTCACGTTCTCCTGCTGTATGGACTTTTTCTGGGAGACTGGTACAGCCTTCACCTCCACCTGGATGGGGAATTGAAGAGAACCGCGGGTTAGGGGTGTGAAACAATGGTACAGTGAGTAAGGTAAACAGACCAGCCTGCACTGTCATATAATAGCTAAATGCCCGCACACTGGCTCTACTCTCACACAGGCTAATTATCTACTTTCAGATGGGTTATTATACAGGTATGAAGTATTTAGCACTTAAGAATAAATTACAAGACAGAATGTAAAAAGGTATTCTGACCTTCATGTTGGGGACATGCACCACATCTCCATATTGGTCTTTGGTCTGTACAACAACTGTTGTGGGCCACCCACAGCGAATGTCATCTTTGTTTAGGATCAGCGATGTCTTCTGGGGGTCTGCATACGAGTCTGGCTGCAGCCACCTGCGAGGAGCAGGGAGAAAAAGGAACAAAGTCAATGTCCGTTGTTGTTTTGAGCACTAAGAATCAGGGATTTAATACTGAACATAAGAGTCTCTGTCGAACAATCACTAATCATTTGAAATTTCAAGAAGGAAAGGAGTAAAGAATAGAGCAAGAAATAAACAAGGAAAACAGGTGCCAACACTTCCTATACATACTGTACATCCCATGTTAATTCTCATAGTTATAATCATTGTATAATGCTTTATAATCACTACATTGTATCCACTGAAATGCATAGATATATAGATATATAGATATATGGATATAGAACATTGTGCAGGTGAGACATCACTTAGCAGCTGAAATCAAATGCTTAAATACGTTTGCGTACATTTTATCAGACAAAATCTTACCTAGCTAGGCGTCCTCCACTTGAGCTCTGCACGCAGGTGATGAAATCTTCCAGGAAGGAGTGTTCATTAGTTTGGAGGTGCAGAGGCAGATTCCCTTCTAGAGCCTCCAGGATGGTGGGGGAGTGAGACAAGGCTAGACCCTTCCCCAGTATACCTGAGTGGGACTTGACCACCTTGGTAATACAAGGGTGAGGAAAGCAGAATGTAAAGGAGAAAGGGTTGAAGACATGGGCAATATTTGTGAAGGTGGTTATTAATTATCTCAGATCACAGCTAATGATATGTACCTGGAGAGAGGCTTCCTCAAGAATCTCAAGATCTTCCTCTAATTCATTCCCTGTAAAAAAAAAAAAATTATTATTATTGACCTGACATTCTCAACCCTACTTGAAAATCGCGAAAGTCGAAAGTGTTCGGCTGCCGTGTTAACCCATTCAATCCGGGAACGCATACTGTGTCATTTTTGATTTTTAGCCATAACCATTATTTTATACTTTGGGCTATTCAAAAATAGCAGATATACAAGGTCATAGCGAGCGCCGCGCTACGAGCTAGTAGATCTCCTTTTTTTTTTAAATCATGAAAATTTGTGCAAATCTTTGAATATATATTAAGGCCGGGCCGTTAACGCCGTTACCGGGCTAAGTTAACGGCGGACTCTTATCTCTGTTATACTCTGTGTGTGTGTGTCCGTGTGTGTGTGTGTCCGTGTGTGTGTGTCCGTGTGTGTGTGTGTGTGTGTGTGTGTGTGTGTGTGTGTGTGTGTGTGTGTGTGTGTGTGTGTGTCCGCGCGCGCGGGGGGGACTCTGCATGTAGCGTTGATTTCAACTTGTTGAAAGTGTGTGTGGGTGTGTGTGCGCGCGCGAGCGATGTGTTTGTGTGACGAGCATACATTCGTGTGTCAGACTGCTCCTCCTACCTGCTGCTTAGAGTTAGAGGAGCTGCACTCGCTCGCCTCTCATTGAAAATGAATGTCCTTAATGTAACAAGCTGCCTAAAGCCTTCTGTATGAAAAGCTTGACTGTTTATGTCCATTCCTCGGATTGACGTTCGTTTTATTGAACTCAGTGATTTTCCGCGACTTGTCTTTCACTTAGAATCAAATGTCCGTCAAGTCAAACGACAGTAACACTTGATTCCGGACGGTTGGCCTTCAAAATAAGAGCGTATGTCCCGTTTTACTTTAGGTCAGAGAAATTCAAAATAAGAGTACACTGACTTGCTTCTTTTTTTTTAAGAAGAAGAATGCTCAGTTTTCATTGTTGCTACACTTAGAATATCAAATAAAAAGTGTGAACCAAAAAAATAGGATACTTAAAGTTAAGAGTGATACTGACTTGTTATAGATGAAGAATGCTTTAATTTTCAATGTTGCTACGCTTAGAATATCAAATAACAAGTGTGGGAACCCAATAGCACTTAAATAGTGATATTGACAGTTTTTTTTTTTTATAATTTGACGATGCAACACTTAAAATATAGAATATGAAATTGTAACGGTAATATAGTATCGTATCAATATCGCAATATCGAGAAACGTAAGGAGGAAAGAAAAAGCAAGGACTTACTTTTGGTCATTATTTGGGTAGAACACACATATTTTGAATGCCTTCGGCAGACTTCAAATGAGCCATTTTAATCTAGATTAATCTAGATTAACTCCAGGATTGCAGATAGATTAATCTAGATTAAAAGAATTAATCTATGCCCACCTCTAATATATATATATTTTTAAAGCAAGAATCTTTAACTCTAATCTTTGCTTCTGGGGATTCTACAAATGTCTTCTAAATCCTATTTTTTTTTTTTTTTTTTTTTTTTCATAATGTTGCTACATGTATAGTGGTTATCAGTGGTTCTCAAATTTTTCCATGTCAAGGACCACCCACAATGATATGTATATGTCCGCGCCCCCCTCAAAATATTTTGTTCCAGGGACCCCCATAAGCAATGATTTGTTTAAAAAAATGTATATATATATATATATATATATATATATATATATATATATATATATATATATATATATATATATTCAAACAAAGATTTGCATACATTTTCACAATATATCTGCTATTCTTGAATAGCCAAAGAAATCTAAAATGACACGGATGCGTTCCCGGATTTTATGGGTTAAGTGGGTGGGCTGCGTGCATTTTCAGAGCATGTTTATTTTTATGATCAGTCAATCGATTGTGAAAGAATTAATTCTATATTGTCTTTCAAATGTTTTGCCAATTATTTGGGGGCCCACTTGCAATACCCTCACGGCCCACCAGTGGGCCCCGACCCACAGGTTGAGAACCACTGGTGTACAGTACCAGAGCAGAATGGTGAGGCATTGAAGGGATTCTACATGAGCCAGAAGAAATGTCCTAACTTCCAGCGGCTTCCTTACCTATAGGCAGTGCCAGGTCCTTCTTCATTAGAGCTGCAGCACACATACTGCCCAGGTAGGCCAGCTCCTTCTCTAGCTGGATGATACCCTGACACACACAAAATACACAGTCAAAACACTATTTCATGGTGTACTATTTATTTTCTACCACAATCAGCACATTGTCTTCCATGGTCTTCCACGAAACCAGTCTTTTACATTTTAAATACATCTAGAAATAGTGAAAATAGCCATTCTAGTGATTCTACAAGCTCACAAAGCGTTGCAACGCTGTGTGCCACTCTTGTATGATGAAAGTAGGACATTTGTTTATGAAAAAACAAAAAAGTTGAAATATGGAGATATGAGGTATGTACTATGTCGTTTCTGCCCGACAGCAACAGCATACAGTACTGTACAGATACGTGTACATGGGTGATGTATGTAATGGCTTTTTTTATATATATAATTTGAAGTGGAGCTGTATTTAACTTCTGTATTGTGATGTGTTTCCTAGTGACAGCATAGAGGCGCAACAGTGAAATATTGGATATTGTTTGAACAGAACAGTGGTTCTAATACTGTATATTCACATGTGTATGTACATTGTATATATAGCTGTATATACATACACACAGACCTAAATAATAATCATAGATATAGAAATGTTATAGACTACATAGCAGAATATATTGTAGGCCTCCTACCTCATCAGGCCCAGGGTTGAATTCATATCCCACAGCAACACACTTGAAGCCATAGAAGCATGCCTTCTCATCTTTCACATAATCAGACGCCGTTTCCAGCGAGAACAGAACTTCATTTCCTGAAAGGAGAGGAGACGGTGGAAAATCATGACCTTGACACAACAGGAAGAGTGACAGACGGACAGACTGTTGCAGGTGGTCATGGGTAAAGGAAAGAAAGCCAGCTGGGCACGGTGTCTTAGAAAATGTTCATTAAGGAGATTAATACACACATGAGAATATAATAAAAATCAATGAACTGAAATAGAACTGCAGGATGCAGTCACCGCCATCCTGAGATCGGTCTCCCTTGTCATCCATATTCCAGTATACAACAAGAAATGTCAATTTCCCTTAATCTTACAGAAGATTGTAAAAAGAAAAAAAAAAAAAAAAGAGTATTTAAATGTAACCACATGAACCTAGTGTCCCTATTCTGGGTATGTCTTCATAACAGGCAAACATTCTGCAAAAATATATGAACGTTCAGTCAAAGTAGCGGATCAACAAGCTCAGAGCTTGTAAAACAGCAACAGGAGCCTGCAAACCAAACTGTTACAAATGCAGGGCCTTTCATACCTGGTAGCACTAGGACAGTGGTGGGCCAGCCAGTGGAACCAGAGAACTTCTTGAGCTCTGTCCAGGTGTTGATGGTGTCATGGGCCAGAGGCTTGCCCCCCAGGCTGGACAGGTGGAATGTGCGGCAGGGGATGAGCAGGCGTAGGACATCCTCAGGCTGAGCAGTGCCACACTGAGGGTCAAACTCTATGGTGGTCCAACGGACACAGTCTGGGAAGGATACCTGAGAGGGCAATTGAGCACATGGAACACCAGTTAATCAGTGTTCCAGCGACTTCCTGGAAGTGTCACACATTCAATGGCAGTGACTGCACACAAAATAATTAAGCGAATTAAGTCAGCCATTGAAACTCGACGTACTCAAAAACAATTTCTATCACAGCCAGAAAAATGTTTCGACTTATTTTGAAGTAAGCTTTCTGCTTAAATATTTTATGGTGATAGGTATAACGTACTCTGTACTGTGTGACTCCAGCTTGCTTGTATGGGTGGTCACTCTCAATCACAGAGTAATGGCTAGAGGTCGTACAAGCCGATAGGCCCTGCTCAGGCTGGTTTCCGGTAGTGCTATCTGTCGATTGGTTAGGATTAAAGGTGGGTGGGGCATACTTCTGGTTGAGGGCAGAGACAGCAGGTAACAACTCTTGGACTAGGCCAAAGACCTCAACAGCAGCCTGAAGGAGAGAGGAAGGTAGAGTAGATTTAAACCACTATATTACATCAAAGTACCACAATTCATATTATACTCATACTACCATGACAATAGATGAACAAAGTTTCCGGTCATGTTCCTGGCTTGTATTCTTACCTTGGGTACGGAGGCAGCCACAGGGCCGATGTATGCCAGGATAAGGGGTAGCAGCATGGAGAACAGGCTGGAGGAGCTCAGTAGCTCTGGAATGTCTTCGGCTGAAAACAATTAAGGACATTTTACCAACAAAAAAACCCAAACAGATTAAAACAAAGTGGCTTCATTGTCTAGAGGACTCTAGACCAAAGTATAAGGGTAAGCATGTCATCATGTTCTCACCATCGACAGCGAAAGCTCTGTGCAGAAGGTCCTTGGCAGCTCTGACCACAGCACTGACCACTGACAGAGCCCGGCTGCAGTTCTTATCCTCCTCGTTGGCTTTGCTTAGCAGCTGGGATTGGAGATCACCATCATACTCACTCCTACAGCCAAGAGGACACAAGAAGGTCAGAAAAAGACAAACATTCAATGAAATGGTAGAATACATAGTATGTGCGCGTGTGCGTGTATGTGTGTGTGTGTGCGTGTGTGTGTGTGTGTGTGTGTGTGTGTGTGTGTATACCTGTAGTAGAGGATCTGAGGGATCTGACCCCTGGTCTGGTTTGTTCCATTGCTACTCAGGCTGCAGGTGCTGAACGTGAATGCAACGCCATCAGAGCACTGAACTGTGGTCATCCCACCATCTCCATTGGCTGTGCGACTGCCGTAGTTTCGTAAACGGACGGCATACTTTACCCCCTCCTGCGATAAAGTAAACATGTTAATCAGAACAACCATAACATATCTATGATAAACTAATACATTATCAGCTCTGAAAAGCCATTGTTAAATGTCAAGTGGGTACGTGAACTGTCACGCAATATCCTGTGTGTACCTTGAGTGGCACGGCCTTGTCTAGGCGGATCTCAGCAATGTCACTAGGGGAGTCATCGGTGCTGTAGGTTCCTTTCACCAGCTCCAGAGACGTCCATCTGTGGGTGTGGGCTGAGTCTCCTGGGTGCTCCGTCTGGGCCTAGTGGAGATAGAAAAAATGAAATAAAAAAGTGAGAAAGAACACAATAAGAAAATGGTAAATAAGAAAAAGAGGTTGCGCATCAACAATGGGTTTTCTCAGTGGAGTGCTAGACCGAAAATCCAGTATACACATCAACAGTAGGAATTCAAAAAAAAGTAGCACATCCACAATTTCAAATAAATGGAGTACAAAGTACTCGCATTTTGAAACGCGTAAGCGTTCGTTTATTGGTGTGTGCCAATAAAAAAAGTGGAAATGTGAGTACTTTGTCCTCCATTTATTTGAAATTTTGGATGCGCTGCCTTTTTGGTATTTTTTTAATTCCTACTTTTGAAGAATAAAATGGTGTTGTAAACAAAACAGTAAACACTGGTAAAAGTAGAAAACAATAAACAATAAAATGTAAATGAATGGCAGAACACAGGAGGTGCAGTTGTCTCTTACATCATCGGCGAGAACCTCCAGTTCATACTCATGAATGCCGCCTCCTCCGTAGACGCAGAAGCCCACCAGCACCACACCAGGCTTGTCCACTGTCATACAGATGGCATCAGGGGAGCCGTTGCCTGTGTTCCAGCTCCGACCCTGGCTGGTTTTAGTGAAGCGGTTGGGAGTGGCCTTCACAGAGTGGAGCGAGTTCAGCCCGTCCACCTGGAGAGTGACAACAAACCAAGCTTATAGATGCCACACACATCAAGCACATTATGTGGATATGAGGGACAACTGGAAACATGATGAAACCCATGGGGGAAGTGTAATTCATTATTTCACACATTGACTGCAAATTAGAAGCCATGTTCTAGATAGAAAGTTCTTCCAAAAACAAAAGATACTGCCACATCACCAGGTGGAATAAGTGAGGACCCTAAACAACTCAGCAGGCTGTTTTCTGCATACTGTAGCTGTACAATGCAGTGGATCTCATCCATAAAATACTGCTGCCAAAGTCAATTAGCCAATGTCAACAACTAGGCCATACCTGGGTATGCGTGCACCCCAAATATATGCAGACTTGGCTAATTAATAAACAACTTAAAATTCTCAAAAACGGAATTGTTCCCTAAGGCGAATGCCAATAAC